>NC_139329.1:1212500-1665000 GCF_056507025.1 Lutjanus erythropterus | reverse complement strand
TAATTATGTTAATATGGCCATTATTTAAAGTCCAACTCCAGTCATGTTTTAAATAGTCTCACATAGCCAGACGTCTCTCCACAACACTCAGCTCTGAAGAAAGGTCTGGCTCCACACACACACCTTCTGCTATAAGGAAAACAATGTCCTGCTTTATTGCATTTCTTTAAACCAATCACCAACCTTTTGGGCAGTGTTAAGCCCAGGATGCAGCGATGGTGTTGCTGCAAAATAGTGTCGAAGGGGAACTTGTTTTGGTGGAACATTTGCACGTCGGGAGGCAAGCTCTGGTATTAAAATGACTACATCACTGCAAAAGAAAATGTAACAGCTGTTAGCTTATTTACATTCGTACCATTAGCATCCCAGGTGCTAATTTGCAGCTCGGAGGTTGTTCTTGTTTTCCTGGGACTTTGAAAATATAGATAGCGGACACTGCCATTTAGTACTATGATTAGTATTCAAGGACTTATAAATATGCAAATAGTTGCTCACTGCAGTTTCAAAGCAAGAAATGCTCAGACATGGAGTTTACTGCTTATTTTGCTCCTGATGTGTCTTGTAACACATGAAAAAGGTTAAAGGTGATTTTCTTTGGGAGTCTTAAAGGCACTCGTGTGTGTACATTGTGAGTGAAAGCTCTGTGAGGAACTGAAAAGTAAAAAATTGAAAAACATAATCCCAAAAAGAAAGAAGAGAAAGAAGAAAGAAAGAAGAGTAAAATCAAGATGAAACAGTCTACACAGACACACACACACACACACACACACACACACAGCTCTACTGACATGCAGAACTGTGTGTGTGTTCAGATCTTTATGAGGTACGGTCGGCAGCGGTGGAAGCTCCGAGGCAGAATAGAGATCAATGGCAAACAGGTGTGGGACAGTGAGGAGATGGTGTTTGTGCCGCTCATCAGTGAGTTCCTCTCTGTCAAGGTCAGTACTTCCCACTGTCTTCAGACACTCTTTGGTTATTACTTTGGAGTGATTTGTATTTGTGCATCTTTCATGTCGGATAATAATCTTACTACCTTAGAAACTGACAGGAGTTGACTTGTTGAAGGCAGCGGTCTTTGGTATTGATAAAACTATATTTCTGTGGTCTCCTAGGTGACAGAGCTGAAGAGCTTAGCCAATCACGTGGTTGTAGGAAGTGTTTCCTGCGAGACGAAGGACCTGTTTGCTGCACTACCACAGACGGTTGCCGTGGATATTAATGATCTCGGGACTATTAAGCTGAGCCTCGAAGTCACCTGGAAGTGAGTTTTTCCATCCATACTGTCAGTGTTCTGTACCATTCATTAAGTGGTATTCATTAACAGAACATTGCTTAAATATTATACTGATTGTTTACTTTTATCTTCCTTCGCCTCCTGTCCTGTTTTTTTCCCCTCTGTCAGTCCATTCGATAAAGACGACCAGGGATCAGTGGCAAGCACTGTCAATAAAGCTCCAACTGTCAGTAAGAGATTCTCAACCATCTTCAACCAGAGTCCACCTGACACGCCGTCTCTACGTGAACAAGCCTTCTATGTAAGTTGTAACATATTCTTTTCATCCTCCTCTCTCCAGAGGAACGTTTGACGCTTTTCAAAAGACTGATAGTGGAATATTTGTCTTCAAGTTGTCAATAGTTCATATTTTGCTCTGATTGAAACACACAATTGATGAAATTGATATAAACGTAGTTATATATTGGTCCCTCCAAGATTTTGACAGCTTTTTTGGGTATCGTTTCAGTAAAATTCCTGATTTCATGGGGACTTTTTGGTGCATGTTGCAATATTTTAAGTGGTTTTGGCAAAGAACTTGCAGGAACAAGTGAAAATTGCAAAAAAAAAAAAAAAAAAAGTTACAGGTTAGTGATTTTGTAGATTTCATTAAAAATCAAAGGAAACTTGTTCCAGGGTGAATGATTGAACCACACTCTGCTCTGAGTGATTTAAGTACCCTTACCAGAAAGGCTGAAGATTACAAAAATTCAAACAAAAAGTGCTCCTAGGTGGTATTCCACAAAGAAGCAAAATCTTTTTGGAGTTAAAGCTCAAAACCAGTAGAAAATTATAAAATCTGAAAGTGCACAGAGCTTTGATAAATGTCAGAATGACAAAACTTGTGTTTTCTTTCAGTGCTTGCGACAAAATTAAAAAAACAATAAAGTACAACAAAATAATAAATAATTAAACATAGAGAAACAGGGGACGGCTATGATTGGTGGAACTTGTAGGAAACTGGAGCAATTGGTTGCAGAAAAGTTGTAATGATTTGACAAAATTGCAAGGTCGTGCAGAATTCACGGAAATTGGTTGAATTTCCATGATCGAGCATGCATGGCAGCATGATACTAAATTGATATATACAGGTTATATTTAGGTGCAGACCTTTTTGGGCAGTTTGTTTCTGACTGTTTTAGCAGAGTTTTTGCAGCTTGGCTCCAGACCTTTGAATCCGTAAGAAGCTGACAGTTCAGTCTGATATCAGGTTGAAGAGTTTTTATAGATTTCTGAACAAATGTAGCTGATCTGAAAACACCAGGGGAAGCAAAAAATTATATTTCTCATCAAAGAATGAGTCCATTTCATCCCGGGTCTGGAACTTGCTGTTATATACTGACAAGTTATGACCTTGTGGTTTAGAACCGCAGGGGTAGAGGGAGCATTGAGTTTAGCCTACAGCTACCACTCCCTAACTGCCCCATTGCCTTTTGCACCACCTGCTGCCACTTTGACGTGCAGTCTCTACCTCGGAGTCTGACCCGGCGGCAGCACTGGCCACTGCTGGACATCTTCAGAGACACACTTAGTCAGAGATGTGCCTGTAATGACAAATCACCAGCGAGACAGCCCACTACAGTAAGTCACTACAGAGTCAAGTCCCTGGAGAGTGTAGGACCACAGAGCCCACTGACTAGTGATAGTAATGATGGTGGTAGAACATTAGAACCCTAGAACCGTAGTCTCAGTAGCCGCTCAGTAGCCACTCAGTAGCGTGTGGTAGGTTTCCAAACAGCTCTTCACGGCTCCCATCTGAGAGCAGGGACTGGAAATCTGCTGCACACATACAGTATGACTCCCCTCTGGCCTGTAGGGCAAGTAGAACCTCCCAGCTGAACCCAGACTGGACTTTCAGTCACGCCTAGTGTACGTTTGTGATGATGAACCTTGAAGTTTCCTCTGAAAACCTCACACTGATTTATATTTCGGACTGTGTCCACTTTAGGGCTGCCCCCGACTAAGATTTTATTTTACAGTGCAGTGTGTCACACTGAATTCGCTAAAATGAGCCTGCATGAGTATGTTTTACCAGTTAGACTTACGTTTTAATGTAATTTAATAATAATTTAATGTCATCTGTGATGTGAAAATATCAGATTTCACACAAGTCAGAAAAGTTCAAAGTGTACGTCCTCCTATAGTTCAGTTATTAAATCAGTGGAGCTGCAGAGCTTTTCTCCTGAGGCTGCAGCCACTGTCCAGTGTCACCTGCACTGCATGCTTAGCACTCCTTTATGCCATGAATTAAGGATTTATTTGGACCGAGTCAGAGTTTGTGATTGTTGGGACAGTGGAAAGATGAACCAACACATTTTTGGTGAGTTTTTTGGTGAGTTCATTTTTTGTAGTTTCTCTAAGGTTTGAATGAAGTGATGAGTGAGTTTTTCCAGAGCAATTAAACAGCTGTTTCTGGTTAAAAGAAACATTTTTTAATCTTTAAAATCAGGTCTCTCACTGTCATGATCCTGTCCATAATGTTGTCAGTAACAATCTGAGCCTGTCAGCAGCAAAACAAATACAAACAACAAGCCAATCAGCAATCGTCATCTGTTCTGTGTGCTCCATGTGTGTGTGTCTGGATGAGGTGTCTCACAGCACATCATGCTGCTCTGCCTTTCTTTCACTCTTCACCTCTTCCACTTGTTTATATATATATATTTATGATTTATATATTTATATATTTATGATTCCCTCCTCTTTTTGTAGCTTCTATCTGCTTTATCCCGTAACTGTAATGCACAAAGACTGACAAGGAAAAAAAAAGAATGCTCAACTGGATGAATCTCACATGACTATCAGGGGGCAGCTGTGGTCCACTTAGCTTTGTTTACCTGCAGGATCATTGTTGACCTATCAGTTTGTGGTCAGTTGTTCTTATTTAGTGTGCTCACTGAAGCAGAACAGAAGAGGACGAAGCAAATTTGGACACTGATTGTTCTGTTAACTGGAGAAGATTAAGGACTGTGTGTTTGAGTCTGCCAGGTTGTTTAATCTGATGTACCCCAAAACTTCAAAAGCTGCTGCTGTGGTCAAGTTGAACTTCAATAAATAATTGATGTTGACAGCTTATGATATGTGACTGATGGGCAAAGTCTCCAGAATATTTAATAATAGAAAACAGAATGGAATTACAGGTTAAACCATTTGTCCACACCATAATCATAGATATTCTCCTCTGGTGACTTTAAATCTATGCTGCATGAAGGGCTGAGTGAACCAGGGAAAGTGGGACCCTGGAGTTGTGGGGACCTGGCTTGCTGTGTGTCAATTCATTTGTGAGAAATTAACTGACAATTAGAAATTAATTAAATTTCTTAATGATGTTGATAAATTTATCATTTTCGAACCGGGTCTTGATGACCTCTACTTAATCAAACTTGTGCGTGTCTGTCCATATCAACTCTTTTTCATCAATGCTGTTCTCTTTCAGAACATGCTCCGCCGTCATGAAGAATTAGAGAATGGAACAGCGTGGTCCAACTCATCTGAATCCTCTGACGACTCCTCCAGTCCTCAGCTGTCTGTAGGAGGCCTACGCAACTCTACACATCATAAGGTAACACACAACAGACACTGTGCATTATCTCTTGTGCTGTTATCATTATGATTCACTCTATCCCTCTAATGCAAAAAACAACAGAATAAAAACATAAAATGCCTTCATACTGCTCATCTGGTGTAATCCAAGTCTCCTAAAGCCCCAACATGCCAAGCTGACTAAAAAAAAATATTTACAGCATGTCTTTATCCTGAATCTTCACTGTAGATCCTTAGCTTTGAGCCACATTCACATGCACACTGTCTGAACTGTGTGTGTGTGGTGTGATGGTGTGCAAACAGCATGTTGGGACTTAAGGTTGTTGTTGTGTTGGGTCAGTCTCTCCCTGTGACTCAGTGCATCTCTCTGTCTCTCTAGGGGGTTTTGGTGACTCCAGACATCCAGCCAGCTGGAACAGTCACTTCCTCCCCTCAGCCTGACATCTCATTTTGCCTCAGAGACTCCTCCTGCTCCTCAACTCCAAACTCCACCCACAGGGTCAGCAGTGTCAGTGAGGCTCCCAACATCTCCAGACAGCAAGCAGAGAGTAACAGGTAAGGTTTTACTTTTGGTTTTGTACTTTTTTACACTGCATTCTCACAAATTGACATTTTTCATTTTTGTTTACTGATTATTTGCTACATTTACACAGAGATGAGTTTTTCATGTTTTGGTATATGGTGTGCCCCATCAGTAATAAGATTAAAGGGAAAAAAATCATTCCTTTCCTTGGTGCTGCTATACCAGCTGAGAGTTCTCCTGGTGCTCTTGTTGCATCAGTGATGTCACAGCGGTGTTGTTGGTGTTAAGGAAGACCTACATGCTCAGCTTGGATTTCTAGTCTCCTCCTCTGGGTAGCCGGGGGAATTCCAGATCAGTATTTTTGTCACCTAATGCTATGTTTTGGCCAACAAAATAACAACTATATGCTTGAGTGGTGATACACAGCAGCATGGGCATTGGCATCAGAAGCTTGCGCACAATGCATGCTGGTACATGTAGGCACTGCTAGCACAGCTCTGTGATCAGGAGAACTCAACTTTCTTTGTCAGTCTAGCACCACTGAGGAATTTATTGCTTCAGTTTGCTAGATTTACCATCAACACAGACTGGACATTAAGTGGTGAATTTTCCCTTTAACTGATGTATGAACTGATTCACAGGGAAGAGGAGAAGGGGACAGTCACTGTGACAACAAAAGCTGACAGTGAGGACGAGGACGCAGGGAAACAGTCTCCCACAGCAGCAGTGGGTGAGGTGGTGACCAACAGCTACACCTCACGCAGCTACTTGCGCTCTCTGAGCCACATCAGTGAAAGCAGCGCTGATGGCATTGTGTTGACGGACAGGTCAGCTGGTGAATCAGGCGAGGTGATGTCTTTGGCATCGGGGCTCTCCATCAATGACATAGAAATGGAGATGGCCAGCAGAACTCCTGAGCTGCCCAGCTCTGCAGCTACAGACACTGAGCTGTCACCACGGAGGCTCGGCGTGGTCCAAGAGAGTTATGTCACAGATCAAAATCAAAACGAGAAGGAGGACACATCCAGCTCGGTCCTCACATCCTCCTCTCCAAGGACTGAAGGGGTGGACCCTAGTTCTCCATCACAAATGAACACACACCCACAGCTAGAGGGTAACACACTCACAGACAGTGGGGACGTGACTTACATGGCCCGACGTGTGTCGGTAGAGGAGGATGTGCCAAGTGCTGGAGCAGACTGTCTGCCCAGAGCGGGTGATTGTCCAGTGGACAGCGGGCTGGAAGATGCCCTGGGAGCTGTAGTGTCCTCTCTGGATGATTACAGAGGACAGTTCCCTGAGTTACAGCTGCTGGAACAAGAGCTGAAGCTGCTGCAGGTCACACTGAAGGTGAGTGTGTGAGACAAAGGAGAGAAGTTGCCTTCAAAGATGTTAGAATAGTCAAAAACTCTACTCAAGTTTAAGTATTGTTACACTGTCAAAACAAGTTGAATTAAAATGTTCATCAAAATTGTTTAAAGGGACAGTTCATCCCAAAATCAAAAATACATATTTTTCTCCTGACAGTAAACTGAATATGTTTGAGTTGTGAACAAAATTGAGATTTTGTGGACCAAACAACTAATGGATTAGTGGAAAAATAATTCCTGGTTGAAAAATAGGCCCAAACATGTTATGTTAATGTTAATGTTAACATGTTAACATATTTTTCAATTGACAAGAATGTGATAGGATCAATTTTTCATCATTTTCTAAAATTTTATGGACCAAACAGCAAATCAATCTAGGGAAAAATTATTGCCAGATTTATATTTTTCACCATTTTTCACCAACAATTGATTGATCAATCGTGAATATAATGGACAGATTGATCAGCAGTAAATTATTTGCAGCCCTGACCTTGATGCATGTTATTACAAATATATACACATGTTAAATACTTTATAGGCTGAGTTAACAGGACATCTCATTGGTTTTATTTCCTCTCACAAGGAAAAAGATATAGAACTACTGAATTATAAGAATATAATTAAGATACTTCTAAATTTCTTCTATCATCTTTTTATTTATTTGGTTACCCAAATAAAATCTCCTGTGACCCACCTGTGGGTCGAGACCCGGTGTTTTGGAATGACTGTTAGAAGATACTTGTGTGCTGCTCTAAATACACACATGAATTTACATATAGATGTACTTATCAGCAAATATACATATTCATACAAACACACATACATGTAGATTTTACCTGCATGCTGCTGTCTGACTGTTATCAGTGTTTGATATTAAGGTGGGACCAGTTTGACTGTGTGTTCTCCTGTTGTGTGCCAGTCTGAGCATGCTCAGTATGTGCATATATGTGTCTGTTGTGCATCTGAAGGCATACTTAACTGTTGGCCTGTGGTCTGACTTTGGATCTGTGTGTGTGTGTGTGTGTGTGTGTGTGTGTGTGTGTGTGTGTGTGTGTGTGTGTGTGTGTGTGTGTGTGTGTGTGTGTGTGTAGGGTGGTAAGCACAGCCGTTCGCCCAGCGTGGTCAGCCTCACAGTGGAAACAGCTCTGGGCAGCTTTGACTTCCTCAACACGTCGGACTGGGAGGAGGAAGACGAGGAGAAGGCTGACAGGAGGAGTAGGAATGGCAGGTGAGTGCTGACAGTGAGCTGTCAGTGAACAAACTGAGCCAAATCCTCTGGAGAACAAGTGTTCCACACCTCACATTGTTCTAAAGTCATAGACTCTAAATAATAACTAATGACTTGTTTCTAGATCAAGTCTATGACTTCTGTGTTGTTACACAGCTTTATTTGTTCACACTGAGCAGACATCCAGCATCTATCTCAGTTTCCTAGTTGTTGTTTGTTGGTGCCATCTGGTGGAGCTGTGTGGTACCGTCACTCCTGTTGATTCGACTGGTATTTGTGGCTGTGAAGCACGTGAGCAGCCTGGAAAACCTCTTATAATAATACCATAATAACACGCGGATTTATTGTCCTGGCTCAGTGTCACAAACCCTCTCTTGTTGTTTACGGGATAAATATCACAGGTTTGACTGATACAGAGTCTGATATGGAAAGCTACAAACTTGACTGATAGCAAATACAGATCTAAATATAGCCAATGAACATTGACATTATATAGTCATGCAGAGGTTGTTACATTATTAGCAAGTGGCACTCAGTCACACGAGGATTTGAACTTTTGACCTTTGGATCCCAGAGAAGGTGACTGACAGACTGCACCACTGGGGAGACTTGGCCTCTACACATCTTGTTACAAGTTGGGACAATCACATCAGCTGTGCAAAACTGGAACATTTTTATCTGTTTAAACTCAAAACACTTGCAAAAGTCAAAATGTTGTTGATAAATTACAGCAAGATATTAAATATCACTGCAGACTCACTGTTTGACCAATTTGAATACAGTTCAGAACACTTGATATCGACCATCTGCAGAACGTCTGTGTAGGTTTTGGTCATCTCTGAATGAAGACGTGGAGATACAGATGTTAATTTATTTTGCATATTTTTAAAAATTCAGAGTGATGGCCTTCTGAATTGACCACAGTTTGCAGTGAGACAAACTTTTGTCACAATTCTCAATTTTTATGCCAATATCACAACACAGTCATGTGTTATTGCAAATTATAGAAATTAGCTATTTTAATAATAACAGTAATAATAATAATAATAATAATAATAATAATAATAATAATAATAATAATAATAATAATACATTTAATGAAAATTGATTGACTCATAAAATCCAAATGGATTGACCAATCTAAATTCCTTTGATAGCTTTAGATGACCTTATTTTCATGCTGATCGGCCCAGCAGTCTGGGAGGAGTTTACAGAAATAGGTTTTTAAGAATTGAAAAAAGATGCAGCTGAATTGAAAGAATAAAACAGCAAAATAATTGTTAGTCTACATCAAGCTGTTTTAAAGATAATTGCAACATTGTAAACTTAATTGTTACAGTACCACCTTAAGGTCAATGAGTGTCATTTTTGTTGTCTGAGTAGTAGGTGGAATTTGCAACAAACCAGCCAAATTTGATTAGTTTTCATTTTACAGTTTTTGCTGCATGAACACTTTTAGAAGAGGAAAAAAGAAACAAAAGAAAGAAAGAAAGACTGAATAATCTGAACAAAAACAGCAGGGGTCTGCAGCAAGCAACACTTGCAGACCCCTAATATTCTCTTTGTTTCTTTATACCTCACTGTATGAAACTGACGCTGGAACCACACGTCATTTATTACCACAAGTGAAGGCATTCATACACCAACATCCTCTTTAGGCTTCTGGAGATTTTAATTATATTGTTAGAAGGGTTATAAAATTATTAAATTCACAATTGTATAATAATGATATTATATAATAATGACACCAGCCAGAAATGGGATTCATCAAAGCAGCCTGATTGCAGAAAATAACAACATAACAGAAATAACACTTTTAACATGACATTGGTCAAATATTCAGTATGCCAGCTGCTCTGTTAGTCTGTACTAATGTACAATGGTGCCAGGAGATAAATACTAACATGTGTATTAACATTTCCTAAGTGGTACTAAACACAGCTGAAGCTGATGAGGATGTTTAATATTTGTTTATAAACCAAAGTTGATTTATTGGACCAATTAAAATTTCTACCTGATGATGGTGCTGAAGGAAAGGTTAAAGGGTATCACTTTAAAATAAGACGATACTCACAAATGATTTATAAATGGTTTATAATCAGTTACTCAGCAAGAGTTCTAACTTACTTTTTTACTTATTACTCCTTTAAAAAGTTCATTTCATTTTTCCAATGTATCACTGTAGGAGGGTGTGTGGATTTCCAATCTTTAAGTATAAGTTTCTTTAATAAAATTAAAGAAAACAAGAGTAATCCAACTCTGTGGATACCTCACGATGTTCTGTAATATCTTGGAATACACAAATTGATGGATTAAAATACAATTTTTCACTCAGTATCTCTGTTAACCAATATTCTATATCAAACCAAACTTTGTTACAGTCCCAGAATAAATAGATCAGTGAATCTATTATTCCACATGTTCCACATTGTATTTATTTACCTTATCTCTTTTGCAGTACGTTCTATGCATTATTTTATATGCTTATTGCTTCTATGTTACCTGTTTCTATAAAGTCTATTATCCAGAGTGTCCACCTAACTTCCAATTAAACAACACAAAAACCTGATTAAATCAATTAAAGTGGCCTGTATGAGCCTGCAGAAGCTTTGACATGAACAGTGTTAATTCCTCCTGTATGTGTGCAGGTCTCTGCAGGACAGAGGCTGGAACAGCCCCTCCTCCCCCACCTTGGCCCTCACCACAGGCTGCAGTACTCTAGACTGCTCTCTGGTGGTCCACTTGAAGAACTGCAGCACACAGCTGTTGGTATGAGACCCGCAACACTGTCCTCAAGTCATCTCTCAGTCAGAGACGAGTGTCCAGCTGCCATAGTGCAGATGTGACAGAGTTAGCTTGAGTTCTAGCTTTGTAGAGTTGTGTACTATGATAATCTGTTTTGGACGTGGTCATCTACACAAGTTGAAGCCATTCTTAAGTTCTGTTCTGAAGAATCAGGTCCAAGGAGCTGTAGTTGATGAATTAGTACTTGTTACAGCTGGGTAACACTTTATTTCAAGATGCTTGTAATAACATATGTTAATAGGTAATAAGACCCATATAAGATGCTTACTAACATAGCGCCTATATAAATGTTAATAATAGCATGATAAAAATGTTTGTTGCTAGATTATAAGGCATTTTAAGGGGTCTTAATAAGAAACTCACTAACAGATAATAGACTGTTTGAGTTTCTTATTAATTGTTTGTAATAGCATTAGAAACACATTTATTTAAGTCAGCTAACTTCCTTTGTTAAACCTTTACTAAGATTTTGCTGTTGCTTTATTAAGATTTCTACATACTTTACTGTGCATATATTAGCAGTAAACTGCATTTATTAACAGTTAACAGTCATTTTTCGGAATCTAAAGCATGAATAATGCTTATTAAGGTTAATTAATTCTTTATTATGCACTTATCAATAGTTTCCATGTTTTTTTAATTATTCATATTTCAGGCTTCCTCTGCTAAGAGCTGCTAATAAATGCAGTTTATGTAGAAAGTATGTGGAAATATTAATAAAGCAACAACAAAAGTTTACAGTAGATAAACTCAATAAATGTGTTTGTAATTATTTGTAAACAATTATATTGTATAATTATATGATCATTCTATATATATTAATAAGACTTTTATTAACATTCTTAAGCAGTCTATAAACTGTTAACAAGGTTCTTATAAGTGCTTATAAATGTATTAGAGTCTTATGCTATTATTAACACTTATATGGTCTTATTAACTATTTTAATGTTAATAAACATCTTATAAGGGCCTTATTACTATTTACTAATGCTTACTACAAACACCTTTAAATAAAGTGTTAGTGAAGTTTTATATTAAGTTGTAGCAGTACGTAGTAACATGATCATTTATAACATTAATTTAATTCATTTTTAAAAAGAAAGTTGAAATGTCTTTATTAAAACCAGCAGTTCCAGTTGTTTTAGTGTTATGATACCATAGTTTCTTCCATGCAGTAGCTGTTGAGATACAACATGCAAGTACTAAACTAACAACTAAATGTAAGAGTAAAGGTCTAATGTAAGATCGTTCACTTCTTTGACAAATACACCATATAATCAATAAAACTGTGTCATATCTATATTATTAGAGGTAAACTCAGATGATCAGATTAGTGTTGTAGTTAGAAAGATGTGCTGTTCTGTCAAATGTTGTTATGTAAAGTGGTATATGTCATGTTGTGTGTAGCGTCTGGGTACGTTTGGTCCTCTGCGCTGTGGAGAGATGTACGCCTTAGACAGACTGCTGAGAGAGGCTCGAGTCCTCGAAATCATCCGACGTGTCACTAAGGACAACCCAAGACGCCTGAGACAGCCTGCTGAAGGTGAGCTCCTGTTTCTACACATCTGTTCTCTAGTGCTACCCTGCGTTTCAGTGATACATCTAACATACCTTTTCATCAAGCTGACTGCACTTTTATCCACAGTAATGTTTGTCTGTTTACCACAGCTGAACATAGGTTCTAACATCCAGCACTGAAGCTGGAAAGAACAAACCTAGAGAGCACTCAGAAATAGGGCTGCAACTCACCATTAGTTCCATTCTCAAGTCATCTGCAGATTATTTTTGACAAATAGTCTTTTAGTCCATGAAATGTCAAAAAAAAAAATGCAAAATGCTCATCACAGTTTCCCAGAGCCCAAAGTGATGCCTTCAGATTGTTTATTTGGTCCAACAGTCCAGAACCCAAAGACTCTGTCAGAAATGACAAAGAAAGGCAGCAAATCCTCACATTTAACAAGCTGTAACCAACAGATGGTTGACATTTTTCCATGAAAAACAACTGAAATTGTTGATCAGTTATCAAAGTAATTTTCTCTGGATCAACAAATCAGTTTAAAATTTGAAATCCATCACTAGCTCAGATAAGGTTAGTAAGTTGACATTATAGTTAAGATTATTGTCTCGCACATGGTCAAGAATGAACCTCGATGCTGGAAGCTAAAGAAAACATTTAAACTTCAGCGAGCCTGATCCAAAAATAAAGCATGAAGAGTAACTCTTTCTTCTCTTGCGTCACAGTGATACCACAGCTGGGCCTGTGCCTCGGTGCTGTGTCACTATGGCAACAGTGTGTGGGACAGGGCACTGTGTACAGTGTGTCTGCTGAGAGCTTCCTGGTTACACTGCCGACAGTCTACTCCAGCATACTGCCTGAAAGGGCCAGCAGCATGGCCGACACAGGTACAACAGCATCTGTACTGTGTGTACAGCACTTGTTAGTCTGTGTGCCATAGTAACATCTGTGTGTGTGTGTGTGTGTGTGTGTGTGTGTATCCAGTGTTCTTGTGTCTGGTGGAGCGGATGCTGGATCAGAGGTTACCACGGCGAGGCAGCAGCAGAGACAGAGTGACGGTGACGATCTTCCAGCTGTGGACTTACTTGGAGGCGAATGGCATCAGTGACATGGAAACACACATCAGTGAGCTGGCAGAAGAAGGTAACCCACATACACGTGCGCACAGACACACACAGACAAAGTGAAAAGGATTCAGTCATTTTCCAATCACTGTTAACATCCCTCCACAGTGTGGCTGGTGCAGAGCCTGGCGTCATGTGACCAGGATGTGATTGTACACGCTCTGCGGCGTCCAGCAGAGTGCAGCCTGAGGAGAGAAGGACTTCACGCTGTGGCCAAATTACTGAAAGACCCCCGAGGCAAAGTGTCAGCCTCAGCCAGCTCTGTGCTGAGGAGCCTGGCTGCCCAGCCCAGACAGAGAGAGCAGGTGAGTGTGTGTGCTGCACACTACTCTTCTAACACTTGTGGCTTTAACAAAACCTTGTTATAGATGTATTATATTTTTAAAAAACTCAATTTTAATGAACATTTTTTTATTATTAATGTTCATGTTTTTGACTGCCTCTCTCTCAGTCAATTCTGAAGTATTGGTCATGTGTTATAACAGCTTTCACTGTTTCCTGTTAAAAGTCTGTTTATCTATGTAACTCATTCGTATCATTTTGATTTTAATTACAACATTTTATAACAGTCTCTATGATTCCCATGTTTATAATAAATATACCAGTCCCTCCAGAAGGTTGCGATGTTGCGATCGCAACAATTCATGCAAATTCATCCCCCAGAATTATTACATATTTTTTATTTTATCACTGGTACTGAAAAGAACATAACATTTGTCATTGTTATTGAGATTTATTAATGCTCTGTGCATTTTAAATTTCATGATTTTTTTCGTTGTTTGACTGAGTTTGAGCTCCAAAAAGATTTGGCTCCTTTGTGGATCTAGAGTTTTTGTAATCCTGAGCCTTTTTGGTTAGGTTACTGAATTATACAAAAAAAAAAAAAAAACTTTCTTTTGCACTTTTCACTTGCCTACACGATTTCATTGCAAAAATGCCTAAAAACAGTGCAATATGCATCACAATTTTTTTTTGAAAAGCTGCTGTGACATCAGGCATTTTAGGCCACAACAATCCCAAAACAGCACATGAAATCCTGGTATACTTATAACCTGCTCACAGCAAAGTTCTAAGCGCTCATAGATATTCATAATTCTTATGACAATAATTATAAAGCATTTTATAATGACTTATAAGGTCAAGTATCGTAATACTTCATAATTGTTGGCCACTCACCAACATTTTGACATGCTAGGATCATAATGCATTATAATTATCTTAGTTATAATACATTGTTATCATTTTATAATGCATTACATTCACTATTATAATGCATTATAGTGTATTCATAAGTTACTCTAAGGTGCCATTGTGTGCTTAAACTGAAGTAATGAAATTCCAAAATGAAATAATCAGTTAAGTAATATTAATTGATTTATTAACTTTCCTTTGCTAATAATCTTTTCATTTAACTCTTCGTTAAGTGTGAGTGTTAATGTGTTATAAACCACACAATCCTTTTTAAAAAAAAGTGTCTCCACCACCAGACGAGCAGTATGGAGGCATTTATGTTTTCATTTTGTGTTTTTTACATTTGAAAACTGGTCACTATTCACTTCCATTGTTTGGGAGATTCTGCAACACTGTTTTCCTGTGAAACTCCAGCAGTGTTTTACAGACTAACAAACTAAACCTGTACAACACCAGTACTTTTACTTGTAATTGAGTAATATTTTAGTAATGTAACAATACTTGTACTTGAGGACAGAGTTTCAGTACTCTTTCCACCACTCCTAGTGGACATAACATCTTACAGTGAAATGTTGTCTAAATTTCACCACGCACACATGTTTTGGCTCATTTGTTTGGACGTTACCTATAATCTGTCTGCATACTGATATTATCTAATAAAATGAAATAACTGATTGGGTTCTAATCATGAGGCTTCAGTCAGGCAGACCGATTACATGAGCAGCATGTAAAAAGTGGTGCAGAGCTGCATCATGTGATTAACTTCATAATAACATGTAGCACCACAGAAGCCAGCAACAGCAGCCTCGTATTTTGTGTATCACAGACAGTTAACATGGTGTTTTCTCCTGCTCAGGCTTTGGTCAGCTGTTTGGAGCTGCTGGAAGATGAGAATGTGGACACCAGAGTGTGCGGATGCAAGGCCTTAGCTTGTCTCAAGGTACAGACACGTTCAGAGTGTGTGCTTTTGTCCAAGGCTCCCCACCCCCCATCAAAATATTATTTCAGGACATTGAATATTGATTGTGATAACAATGAGAAAATGCTCATAAAATCTGTTCTGTGTAATGCAGACTGTGCTGACCACTGTGTTCCCTCTGTTGTTGTTCCAGGCCAAAGAAAGCATTGACCAATTAGTGTATCTCTGTCGGACCGACAAGGAGGAAGTCCGTGATGCTGCCAAACAGGCGCTGCTAGTGCTCGGTAATAACAACCACCATGTTAGTTAGACTGACAACTAGACAATAAATTTCATGGGTTAACTGTTAGAGAGTGGTCGTGATGTTCTTACTGCATAGTTGTATGGATGTTACTGTATTTGCATTTGATAGTTTTTTCCAACCTGAGTCTTATTTTTCATCCTTGTCAGTTTTGGTAACTTTTTATTTTATTTCTTCCAGAGAGTGGTTACAAACCTGATCAATCATTTTATGACGCTGTACAGCTCTTATGTGTGATAAAGCACACAGAGTAGGCTATTCATGTCTTATCAGTCGCCTCCTGAACAGATTTAACCATCAGATGGTGAGCAGATGGATTTATTAGCAGCTGAGCTTTTGAAATCATGCTAAAATGACATCTGCTATCACAAAGTCCTGTGGTCTGATCGTTTGCTTTCATATCACAAACAAACTGCACCAGAGTCTGCTTGGAACCAGACCGAGACCCACCTTTTTAGGCAGTCTCAGTCTGGTTCTTTGGTCCGCACCAGGGTTCAATGGACAGCTTTCACACCAGTCCAAATGAATCGCAATAAATGGGCAAACAGACTCGGGTACTTTTTAACTGAACCAAACGAGGCAGGTGTTAAAACACCTCTAGAATAACAGTCTGAGTCTGTCAAAATAGGACTCAGGTTCAAAAACCAGAATTACCCTTTAATGGCTGTGAGTATAATGTTCTCCCAGCTGGTAGTAATAAAACTGTAAAAAATATGACTCATGTTGGTAAATAATTTGTCTTAAATGACATTGGTTGAGTTGATTCAAACTTGGATATATATTAATGTACCTGCTGCTTCTTATATATTCACTATTGATTTTCTGTATTTTTTCCTTTTTTTATTCATTCATTTCAATTCATTTGTGTCCATTTGTTCATATGTTTGTAACATAAGACAACAATTAAGGCAGAAATGAGAAATCTACATCTTTCTTGTTATCTGCCATTTGACTTTGTCCAACACAACCGTCTGTGCATCTATTCACCTTTTCCATCTTGTCGTTCTTCCATTCATGGTGTGGAGCAGGCGAGGAGGGGAAGATGGCCCACAGACACGTGGAGACATCTCAGGACAGCATACCGAGGCTCTTCGCTCCAGGAAGCATGGCCAGCACAGCTTTCTAACACTACACTCTCACACACACACACACACACACACACACTCTCACACAAACTCATACCACTGGGTGGGAACATCCAACACCATATGAATGTTGTGCTTTGCCCGATGTCATGAGAATATACAGTATGCTGTTCTCCTACCCACTAAAACATACAAAGACAAATCTATCAGTATAGACACTGTCAGAGACGTAACGACAGAGACTCTGCTTCACACTGGGCAAACACATGAAGTCAGTAAGCTACAAACAACCTGTGCTAACTACTCTGAGAGAATCAGTCGGACTGTAGAGATGCCGGGACGAATGTACAATGTGAGCGGGCTGAATGGAAGGATGTGTAAAGGGAGGAGTGGAAGGATGAAATGGGCAAGAGGAAGCTGACGGGTTAAGAGGGCAGGGAGGAACATGTCTGCGTTGTCAAATTAGTGGACAAGCTCTTTGCTCTTTGCCATTGCAGTCCTGTTCTTCCGTGGGCTGAACAGTCCATTGTTTTAAAGTTAGCAAAAGTCTATAAAACTATTTACAGTCACACAGGGCTTTTCACGCTGCATGTCCTTAACCCTGGGCTAAGAGTTACCCTTGGGCTAACTTAGCCCCTTTTCACACACATATTGTTAAGCCAGGGTTAAGCTAAGCACTGAGCTGTATGATTCACTCTACACTGCTACTAGCCCTGGGTTACATTTCTGTTGGTGCACCAATTGGTGTGAACATTTTATATAGGCTTTTCACACTGCATATACGCTGCAGACTTTAGCCTAAAGCTAGCTGGCCCCGCTCCAGAGCAGGGTTACCCCGAATTTGCGGGCTTATCCTCTGAAAATCGACTTAACCCAGAGCTAAGAGCTGCCAGTGTGAGACAGGGCTAAAAGCTTAGAAGAAGAAGATAATCAGTCAGGTTAATGGAAAACACCTGTGTGTGTGTACAGAGGCTTTAACCCAGAGCTAGAAGAAGGGCAGTGTGAATCATATAGCCCTGGGGTTAGCTTAACCCTGGGTTAACAATATGCAGTGTGAAAAGCCCTTATGAAAGCTTTCATAGCTCCAGGCTTAGAGCGTTCTTGTCCTGGGGCTAACAGCTCTCTTAGCCCAGGGCTAAGTGCAGTGTGAAAAGCCCATAGCCTACTAAGTGCCCAAAAATGTACAGAATTTTGAGTTTTGTGTATTTTTGTTCGGTTTCCTTACTTTGACTCTCTGTGGTTCTGACTGGTTACATGGTGAATCAGTGCACACATATATAGATCCCATTCTACAGTATAATGCTACCCCCTACCATTATATAAAACCACTTCTCTTAATGGATGCTGCTGTGTCCAGTTTTTGAACGCATGTGCTCCAGATGGACAGCTTCATCTGCCATGTGGCATATACTGTAGGAGAGCCACACCCTGCAAAGCAAAGAAATAAATGAGATTTTTTATTGGATTGTATTTGATATGATGGGAAAAGGTATGCTGTATGTTTTTTTATCCAATTGTATTATAAAGCCACTTGTAAGAGGTGAGCAGGAGGGGCTTCACCGTGCTGCTCAGGATGACATGTTATTGCTGCTGATGCAGGGAGGGAAGCTTGGACACTGTCGATTCAGCAGCTCAAACAGCTGCAGTAAAAGAGCCAGCAGCTTGTTTCGATGGGCACGCTCACACAGATAACACTGCTACTGCTGGCTTCTGAACTGTGAAACGTCTTCCAAATCAAAAGATTCTCTGTCAACTCTCTGTCTCGCATGCCTTCATGTTTAATGTTTAATAATGTCAGCATATTGGCAACAGATTCAAAAGAAAGAAAATTATAATCACACTGTAGTTCTATATAAAGTTTTGAAATGATAGAAAATGTAAGTTCTGCACAGAGAATGGTTTAAGCAATTCAGTGCCATTACTTTTTTTTACAATTATGACATATCTTATTCTTCATGGAAATACATATAATATGACTATATGCCACTGGAATTCAATATCCTGTGATTGTAAATTGTTTTATCTTAGAGTCTTAATTTTTAAATGTATACTTTGTTTATGAGATGCATTTGTACTGTTATAATAACACAGTTTAATTTAAGTCATTCAACCAATCAGTTTAAGACCTGATTCAGCGAATGACTCGACTTTCTGTGGCACTTGAGTGTACCACTGACATATCTGCTGCACGTGGGATGGCATTATGTTTGGACTCACTGAATACTTGCATTATTGTTACAGCCTGCTGTGGAGGACTTTGCATTTAAAGAATGTAAAGACAGATCACTGAGTGGAGATGGATCGCTCCATCCAGGTCTGGGATCAGTTCACTTTAAATTCAGATCAATAACCTCGAAGATTTCTGGCTTGTAGAAAGAATAAGTGTTTCCTTTGTGTTAGTACTGGCATTATTTTAAACACTTGAATAGGAATAATCAAAATAGAATTGGATTGAATTTCAAGTAAATTGGCCCCAGATATGGAGCAAATAATTAAAGAGCCATACCAGTGTTTAAGCATGTTAATGCCATTTGCTACAAATAAAATACAGAAATCTTAACAATGCTGCCGACCATTTTCCAAAACAAGCATATTATCTTCACAAACTACCACCATGAGAAAAACACTGAAGACATTATTTTGTAATTCAGTCGTTCTTGAGAATTGGGAAAATCCTTTTTTGTCTATTTTAAAAGATCAAACTCTTGGCTATTAAAACTAGTAACGGGCCAAGCAGTGATTACATTTTTTATTAAATGTAGACAACGTATTTGATTTCACAGTATAGTCGTAGTTAGCAGACATTTTACTTTTTTTAAGTGTCTCAGAGTTCTCTTAATGCTAATCAAAATACACATTTTAAAACCATACTTTTTATTTAACTTTATTTAACTCAACTACAGAGTTGACATGTTATGGTTGAGACATATGTGATAGAAACATTATTGAATTAATATTTCTAAAAATAGAAAGTTTACCAGTGCTTGAGCAGTATTCCTGCCTTTTTTAAACCAGGAAGTGAGACAGGGGTCCTTAGGGTATAGCAGACTCTTTTTATGCCTGATTAAATCATGTTTTTGTAAAAAATCAGGGAAATCTGGGACACAACATAAAAGAGCCAACATTTTCACAAAAGTATATTTTAAAACAAAGATGATTATAATAGCACATATACCTGTTATCAGTAGGTTTTAGATTTTGAAGGCCTTTAACATTGTTAAATTGTTTGAAATTGAAAATTCTTGTCTCAAACAAGGGTGTTTTCTGGCACAGTTTAGATTTTTTTTTTTTTTGTTTGTCCCAAATCTCAAGAATGGGTGAATTATTGCCCAAACCAGATCTGCATTTTATATTCATGATTCAGTATTTCATATTTACAAGATGTGTATGTTGTAATTTTGACTCCTACTGACACTTTGAGCATCAAGGTGACACTGCAGAATCATAGTGTATACTTTAGATCCAAGATGAAACTGACAGAAAGGCGGGACAGAGAAAAAGACACAGTTACAAATCCCTCTGCTGCTTCAGCACCATGGACAGCACTGTGGATTTCTCAACATACAGGACAGTTACTCTGCTGATATGTCAGAGCCGTGGTCGTTGCCATAGATTCTAGCTGTCACAAACTTTAGTCAGATAAAGGATCAATGAGTCAGACAGACTAGAATAAAGTATTCAACTAAATAACCTCTGCCCTGTACTCTCTCTGCTAGTAGGGGATGCATTTTAGCTTACAAGGGAGATGACATACCCCCACAATAATAATCCTTATAATTATGGAATACGATCTCATTAATTTAATATATTTTCTCATACATGTGAGGTACTTATCTTGTAATATCTTGTATCTTGTAATAATCTTGTAATGCAATACTAAGTAAGAGTTAAGGGATTTATTTCTATTTTTGTTTGGCGAACACAATGCATGATTTTTTAGATTTCAAAAATTAAATTGTTATTCTTCCTTCTAGGCAGCCATGGGTTTACACTGATTTAAGTACAGGATCATCCAACTAAACATCATGTCTAATATAATTATCAAGTTGAAAGACTTGGAGCTCATGTTCACTGTGATGGTTTTCCAAACTCAAGCAAGTTTCAGCTCTCTGTAACTTGATATGATACTGTTCACATTCAGAAATGTACAACACTATAAGCTTTGGAAAGTGGCCAGCATGAAGTCAAGACTGTGCTTTTTAGTAAAATGATTCAAAAACACTGGTATCGTGCTTGAAACAGTGGCGAGATTTCTTAGGAGTTGATCACACAAAGTTTTGAAGCATCATCCATTGCTTTTGTCATTGGTCAGAAGTTATCCACACCGAGTCTGACCAGTGTCAGTGAAAATATCACAATGTCCAGTCCCAGAGACGACAGCTGATCCTCTTTATTATCATCTTGTGTCATTAGCTTCATAGTGACACTGCTGACACTGATGTTGTCACTCTGCCTTTATCAGTATTAGTGTATTGATAGTATATAGACGTGTCCCAATCTCATACTGCAGACTAGGGTTGCACATTGTAAGCTCTTTCCTTAATCAATCAATTAATAGATTAATCATACTTACAAAAATGTAAAAAACCAAATCAATTTTTCCATTTTTATTTCAACAGCAACATATTCCACTTTCTCTGACAGTGTTACATACACCCTTAGAAATAAAGCTTCTAAGTAGAACCATATAGGGTTCTTCAGCTTGTCCCCATAGGAGAGCCATTTTTGGCTCCTGTTAGAACTTTTTATAAAAGTTCATTTGGAACCCTTTCAAACAGTTCAACCTAGAACCCAACATAAAGGGTAATATCTAGAACCACCTGTGAAAGGTTTCACCCAGACCCCCTGTAAGAGTTTCTATAGAGAACCCTGTTATAGTGCAATGGTTCTACTGCGAACCCTCTCTGGAGGTTCTATCCAGAACCTTTCTAAGACTGCTAACAAGAATCCACCCAGGAAGTTCCACTAAAAAACCTTTTTTGTATTCCAAGGCTTTTATCTAGAACACCCATGGAGTTCTGTTGAGAACCTTTTTATATTTCAATGGCTTTGTCGAGAATCAATCCAAAGGGTTCTACTGAGAACCCTTGACAAACCCTTGATGAAAGAGTTCTTCATCTTGCTCCTAAAAAATGTAGTTCTTCCCTTCCATTAGTCTAACAAAGAGCTCTTGATGAACCCTTTTGGGACCCTAATTTCTAAGAGTGTATGAAACATACATGTTTCAGGTCTTTTGATAGCAGTTGATTAAATTTTACAAATTCTTAACAACCAATTAATTGATCATTGATTAATAGTTATCATCCCTATACTGTGAAGTATATATATTATGCATTAATGTTGACAGTGCACGGTTCTGGCAGTAAAACAAAAAATAATTGGTTCTAACAGGAAATTATCTCATTTTTAGTTTGTCTAATTGGTGTCATTCCCATCAGCCTCACCTGTAGATTGTCATTAGTGCTCATTAGCAAATGTTAGCATGCAAACACATGCTGGACTAAAATGTTGAGCATTATACCTGCTAAACATCAGGATGTTAGCATTGTCATCGTGAACATTAGCATGCTGGCATTAGCATTTAGGTCATTTACAGCCTCATAGCTAGCACGACTGAATGCTCTACAGCTGTTTCAGTTGTCTGAGCTCTTCCATTGTCCACTACAATTGCTTCACTTTTTGTTTAACAATAGCGTCCATCAACATTACACAAAAACGCTGTAACATTAGTCTGACTGCTGACAGTCTGAACGTTATCATTTTTTCAACATGTGAACATGCTACACACAGTTATTCAAATGAGTGTAGGGCATGCAAATGAACCACAGCTTTTTTCTTCAAGCAGGAGGGTTTGGGTTTTACGATGTGCCAACCCTGTTTATCTTAGACTGACTTAGAGCTTCTTAGCAACACTAAATTGTACTGAGATTCTACTTCTTTAAGACAGAATCAGGGCCATGCCTCCAAAAACTATCTTTGAGTTATGAGGAAAAGGAACTTAAGATCAAATTCAGAATCCTCATATTAATATAGAAGAATCAGAATTTTGGCATAAAAATACATTTAGATACCTGAGATTGAAGAATTGTGTTTTTCTCTGAGCTGTTTCTTATTTCTAGTATTCAGGGATTTATCTCCAGACAGAGGTATTTTATCATGTAGCCCTAAACCTCTTCTATGCATCATAGATGCATATTTATAGAAGGCATTAATGAATTATTCATGTACTGTCATGGTGAGGTGAGGGGCTCAGACAACTAGCTACTTGTATATTGTGTTCAATGTGGATTTTTAGTTCAGTATATTCTTAGCCAGGGGTCTGCAACCTGCAGCTCTGGAGCCACATGTGGCTCTTTTGCTCCTTTCCAGTGGCTCCCTGCAGCTCTGACAAAAAAAATATGAATAACAGTTCTTTTTAAACATTTTGATTTTGATTTATGATTGTTGTTGGCCTATAGTGATTCTCTGAATTCTTCAGTTGTAAAAATATACAGTTCATACACAAAATAATTAAAAAAAAAAAAGTGTGATTATTTGGTCAACTAAAATGTGCATCTAAGCCCAAACCTGCCAACCTTGAGACCTCAAAAATAGGGAGCATTTCTAAATCAAAGCTGGGGAGAAATTTTGACTTTCATTCTCCTGCATTTTGGTGACTTTTAAAGAATGAAAAAACCATAATAACTAACGTACACATTTTTGTAAGCAGTTGCCTGCAGAATGACAGTTACTAGCTGAAATACACAATGGGGCCACAGCTTTATCTGAGGAGTCCACTTTCAAATTTGATTACAATAACACAGAACATTTTACAAATGTCCTGTGTCTTAGGATATATCAATTTTAGGCCTTTTGTAAGTTAAAAAGGTGTGAAAATGTGTCGTGACATACAGGAGAATTGATCCCTGGAGGAAGTTGGCAGAGGGCAATGAAAAACAGGAGTCTCCCAGGAAAATTTGGATGGTTGGCTAATATTTCATAGCTTTTGGCAATGACTCAGCACATTTTTCCCCTAAATTTGCCGATGGCTAGTCATAAATCTCCCCAGGCTAGCTATGGATCTCAGTGGTAAATAGAGAATTTAATAGTTGCGGCTACAGACTGATTTTCTTTTTTCCTTTATGTCCAAAAATGTCTCTTTTGATAGTAAAGGTTGTTGACCCCTGTTCTAAGCAACAGAATGCAGTGACACTGGAACATAGGACTGATGTCACGTGGGGGCTGGGGGCTCACTGTTTGTACATATGATGGCCACCACTGTATTCAGTACATTTACCACTATTAGTTTCTATAGGACAGCAATCTGCAGCTATACCTCTGCATCCATAAAGCATCTCAGTGTTTAAGTGCCTCGAGGTTTAACAGGAACAGAGATGCAGTAAGACGTGGATGAGATACTTTATTTTAGAATGAAGAGAGTGCGAAGCAGTGGAAAACCACTGGAGAGAAGTATATATATATATATATATATATATATATATATATATATATTTTTTTTTTTTTTTTTTTTTTTTCACAATCTTGATAAATTGTGCAGCATTGGAAACAAAATGTTTTATTCTTTTTTTCTTTTTTTCTTTTCTAAAATATATTTCCAGGTATTCTGGTGTCAAATATATAAACAATTAAAAATGTGTTTAAAAAATGTCTTGTGCTATTGTGTTTGTTATATATCCTGACCTGCTCACACACCTACAAGTAACACACACATATTGTGGCTCAGACTTATCCTTTAGTCCACAAAACACTGCTGGAGTTTCACAGGAAAACAGTGTTGCAGAATCTCACAAACAATGGAAGTGAATGGTGACCAGTTTTCAAATGTAAAAAGAAAAACAACACAATAAAAACATAACACATGCCCACTTTATACAGTTCGGGGCAAAAAACATTAAGTTATTTACACAGTATGTGTTATTTTACCCTGTATACCAGCATAGGTCCCCAGACAGTGTTGGAATATCTTAAGTTACATCTGACTGGAAAGCTGAGACTCTTGTGGATTCAATGTGCCCAGTTATATTCATGTGAAAACCATTTCATTGTAGTGAGATTTTTTAACTTTGACTCCGCTGTATAGAATGACCTATAGTGACCTCTAGGATAATCACAGAAACTTCACTACCAAAAACAAAACCTGGAGAGCTCAGAGGATGGATGGCTTTCATATGTACACTGACAATAAAAGGGGTTTCTGCACAATCCCCAGAATACACTGCTAACCAGCCAGTCACTGAAAAGTGTAATTCATCTTCAAATGTCAAAAATTTCTGACCCCAAACCACAGCATGAATTTTTCTACAGTGGTTTTCTGGATCTTTGTCTGAATGTGGTATTTTGAACAGATTTTGACCTTTTTTTTGCCAGTTCTCTAGTTGTCAAAATGGTTAAATAGTGCACCAATGTGTAATAAATATCAACCTAAAATCTACCCCAGCTTTTTTAAGACATGATAGAGCATGAGGATGGCTATCATGCACTTCAGTCACAATGTTCTAAGCCCTATTACAATCTTTCCAAATGTGAATTTGGGGTACAAAGAAAGCACAGTGTTTATTACAGACATGAAAAGCTCGACACACAGTGTGGAGCAGCAGCTTAAATTAATCTTCAGGTTCAAGCTTTCAGATGATGTATATCACTTCTATGGGGCCTATATTGTTGAAGTACCATCTCCCCCTAAAACCCCTGCCCGTTCCTAAAAATGACCAATATAAGTGTATGATATGGAGAGGTGAAGTGGAAAAGGTTAAACAGATGCAGATAATCATCAGATAATTTAAAATGCATTTGTTTTATTTGAAATGAACAGGATTTCTTACAAAGTCTTATTTTGTTATGTTTTCTTTCAACACAGACTGTGACATCTCGAGGCTGTTGTCTAATACTAAAGCTCCTATCTCCCAGAGTCGTGAAAGCAGCCCTATTCCTACATTGTGATAAATGTGCTTCAATGTATTCCAACGGGGCGCCCCTCCTGGCCAATCAGGGTGTGTGCAGCAGCTTCGACACCACCCCCCAGCGGCCGCACAGGCGCACTGAGCTCCCAACTGCCATTTTGTGGCAGAGGCTACTCTGCTAAAGCGGGAGAGGGATTAAAACAAACTGCGAAGAAGCCCGCATTTCTTAACAGCCTGTCAAACTTTGTAGCACTGACTCTCTGCTTTCGGCTCAGTTAAACGGGAGGAGAAACACACTGAAAAGAGGTAAAGTATCACTACTTTTCTGATAAGGGGGGAGTTTGCAGGATCTTTAATCGGCCTCTAGGTGTCACGATGGGGCTGTGGGTCCGGGCAGCTCGTCGGAGGGTGTTTGTCTCCCTCTATCGTTATTGAAAAAGCCGTCAAAATACGTTTAAATAACCCAAGTTCGAATAAATGTATACACAACCCGTGGTATTTGACGTATATCTGTGAACATATCGTCGAAGATATGTTATGAATACTTGGCCGGTTTGGTGGGAGAGTTTAGGCCGAGGCGTCCATTTTCTCGCTTCTTTGTTTCCGTCTTTACAGCCTGGACGACAAACTGGCGGCTTTAACTCGCTGCTAACGTTAGCTAGTTAGCATCACGACAAGTGGAACACAAACACACATCCAGACAGCCACGGTGACTTTCCTGTGGGACTACAGGCAAATAACCGCGTCACATTTCTCTTAACTGGTGTAACTTTGAGTCTCAGCGTGTTCTATAACGTTAAACTATACCTTTATGTGAAAAATGGATGCAGCTGCTGACATTAGCTAACAGCTAGCCGAGTTAGCTCAGAGTCAGGCCGCTCCACACCCAGTGCTCTGAGCTCGACTGAAAGAGAGGACGTCTCCTAAAGTAACTGGAGCAAATATTTTAGTATTTGATTCAACCGATCTGATAGTTATATCGCATCTGCTATTATTGAAACTAAAGTCAGTTAAGTTGCCTGTTCAGGTAGCGCAGTAAATCCGCAGAAAGTATAACGTTCAGGCCGGCGCGGAGACAAGAATGACGAGGCATTCACAGCAAAACTATACTCAGCCACTGATTCACTCAGTCTAAATACACCATTTGTGTTTTTTGAAAATCACCCATCTTCCGTTGTCGAATATCGCATTTCTCCATCTGTTTTTCTGTCATCTTGCCGTGTCGGACTTGGCAGTTGTTGTTGCACCCGTCGCCCGCTTGTCTCTTATTCTAAGCCCACCTAGAGCATCATAGCCACAGATATATATTATAGCAGAGAGCTCCCTCTACGATTCGGCTTGGAGAGCTACAAAAATACCGCTGTATAAACGCTGCGCAGGGAGGCGACAGGCGCCCGGCTGGCCGCTCACTGCCACTGCCATGTTGTGGTTAATTAGTCGAAACATAAGTCAAAGAATCTATGAAGGCCCAACGTTATACTACAGCCTTACCAGATTTTACCCATATAGCAACATCAAAACATGTGGATATAGGAAGATGCAAACAAACAGATGTACGCATTGTCACAAGCATGTCTGTGCAGCTGTTACACACGTTGTCACCATTAATTTATACATTTGCTTAGATTTACCAAGTTGTATTTAATCTAACAAATCTCAAATTTAAACCTGACTCTTTCAGCGAGTTGATTAAATAGAGATTAGGGTAATTTATATAGTGTCTACATCATCTGAAGTACACGTGTTCAGAATCCATCTCATTAGCTACTTTGGTTGTTAATGTATGGCTATATAATCTAATAATATATAATCTACACAGTAGTCAGATCTGGACACAGACAAGTTGTCGGACCATGGTGAATGTGTAGCAATTCAGCATGGACCAAAAACACTAGCAATTTTTCTTTTGTGGACTTCAAAGCTGCAGCTAACAATTACTATAACTGAAATTATTAATCAATTGCTAAAATATTTGGCAACTAATTTTCTTTGGATCAGCTGATTGATCAATATCAAATTGTTGTAGCTGAACTTGTGATCTTGTAAACCTGTTGGAATAAGAACCTCTGCATTAGAAATGTTAATCTCATACAGAGACTGGGAAAACAGATTTTATGTGTACATATTACAACTAGGTGGACCAATATTGAGTTTTGAGGTTGATACTTATATTGACATTTGGGAGGTTAAAAATCAGATTAGCCTACTCTAGTGTGAACCATCTCACAAATAAGTAGTGTGTGTTTAGTTTTCCACAGTGTGTGTTACACTGAAGTTTCACATACACAGTGATGAATTTTGGCTCTGCTTTCTGTTGTTAACAGAATGCAAGATAATAGTGCTAAAGATCTGATTTCTGCTTTGAATCTGTTGTTACAAAGCAGGTGTCTTTATTAGTACTTACAAATAATTTCTACCTGTTCAAAAACCTCTCATACAGTTTTTCCATTATTTCACAAACTCGGAATCATATTAACCCTTAATGGAATCATTGTCAAATCTATGTCTAGGACATCCCTGCTTCTTCTAGATGCAAAAGAAGGTTTAATTGAGTGTTAAGTAGCTCTAATTAAAGAAGGAGATGAGGAAGAACCCCTTCAGCTGCCTGTTGGGTTGTTATCCACTTGTGTATGTTGAGTGACCCCCACTGACCTGGTGTAGTGTTCTCAAGAGAACTGAAACAAGAATAGAAAAGGAGGAGAGAGGCTGCCATGGAAGCACTTTCTTGATGAGTGAATGTATCTGCCACTAACCCTGTAATGATGTATTCCCCCTCCCCTCTTACAGGTTTGCAGTCAGGTAGCAGCCTGAAGCCTCAGGTAAGCAAAAGTGTCTTGAACAGAACAGTTAATACTGTCAGGGATGTGTACACTGTTGAAGCCACTGTCAGTGTGTGAAAGAAATATCTGAATGTATAAGAGCAGCTGTGTAACATGTCCCTCTTCCCTCCCTCAGCTTGGCAGGGACAGCGAGGTAGCAGAAATTTGAATCAGCAAAACTCAGGGCTTTCAGCAGCAAACATCACCCGTATCATAATCCTGCAGGCTGCAGTACAGTCTACAGAAATCATGAAAGCAGACAGTTTCTCATTCCTGTTCCAGGTAACACTGGTAGAGTTAAGTGCCAACAATTTCACAACAATGGTTTGTTTGAGGGAATGTCTGTAGCAAGTATCAGTGGTAAATGGTTAGTCTATGTGTAGGGAGCCACTGAGACATCCAAAGATGTCAATCAATGCCACTGAGATTTTTTTGAGCGTAGAGTGGAAATAAGCTTTGGCAGCCAACTCACAGTGGCTGGCTTCAATATTAGATTAACTGTGCTTGTACAAAGCTTGTATTTGGTGTAAAAGTTCTGACCTCCCTGACAAGCCTAAACCCTGCTCAACACAAGGGCTTAATGTTTTCCTGTAACCCCAGGAAATAAAGGGTGTCTTGCCATAGACAACATTTAATTTTTAAACGGCAAAGACAGTGAATGGTGTTTGTTCAAATTATAATGTAATTCTGTAACTCAGATTTATTAGTTCTAATTACATTTGTTAGTGATACAGAATTGTTTGCATGGGTGCACAAGCACGCAGGAAACAACTTCACATTCTTCCATGATTTGAGTCTGAACACCACTATCGTAAGGCAAATGTGATTCCAGCGGATGGCTTAAAAATCCCAAGGGGTGATGTAAAACACTGATAATAATGTTTGTTTTCACAACGCCATGTTCCAGTTCCTACCCAGCATGGACGGTGGGCCAACAGAGGGTGTAGGGGTGGTGGAGGTCCCCACCAAAGACTTCCCCTCCATCCAGGCCGTTCACAGCCAGGATGCCATGGTGGCTGACCTCCTCCAGCAGGCTGCAGAGGCGGGGGGTGTGGTAGAGGGACAAGGTGGAGTCGTCCTGGAACAAGGTTCTTACTCATTGTAATCCCACAGTCGATATGTAAACAGAGCATAGAGTAGTTTTGATTTCCACTGCAAGTAGACATGCTTTTGTGGAGAAAGTGGTCAAATTCCTCGTAATGTTCAATGTTTCAGGTCATGGGGAAGGAATGGTTGCAGCCACACAGGCCCAGCAGCAGCTGATGGAAGCTGGGGTTGGGGTTGGTGTGGAAGGCGGAGCAGGGGTTGAAATGATGGTTATGGACTCACTGGAGCCCACCCTGTTGCAGATGAAGACCGAGGTAAGCCCACTGTGAAGAGCTTTGTGTTTGATGTCATGATGTTATAGTTGCCCAGTCCTGGCAGCTGAAGCAGCACACAGGCTTGGTCTCAAAATTAAGTCAGCTAGAACTGAGGACACCTTTTTGCTTTTCCCAAAATGTCATGTAAAAGCCCATTGAAATGTGGTTGATTTCCAGGTGATAGATGCTGCAGTGGGGGGATCATCAGCGACGGTTGGTGTTGTTGGAGGGGTAGCAGGTGCTGCTCACCAAGCAACTGTAACAACAGTGGATCAGACTCAAATCATCACACTACAGGTAAGTGTTCTTTTCAGATCATGGTGTCCTTTCAGTTATTTTTAATAGATACCCCTGGACATGGTCTCTTGACTTAGATCTCTCTCTGTCCCCAGGTAGTTAACATGGAGGAGCAGGCAGCTCTGGGTCTGGGGGAGCTCCAGCTGGTGCAGGTGCCTGTTTCTGCCACCACCGTGGAGGCCCTGCAGCAAGGCACCTTTGTAGACACCACAGCTATGCCAAAGGATGGTGACCCGGTCATCTGCCACACGCTGCCACTGCCTGAGGGCTTTCAGGTACACAAACAGACATACTGGTCAGGCTTTAGTGTAGACTAATGAATGGCAATGCAGGTCAAACCTAAAAACATTTCTGTAAGGCTTTCAGCATAGCTCAAATTTTAGTTGAATATTGTTACGTTAATGTCGATGCTATAGCAGTTGAATGTAAAACAGATGAACTCTTATACAAAACCCTTATACAATCACAATATGAACACCATTATCAGTAGTCTTCATGAACATGTTAAACTCCACTTCAGAGGGTAATTAGCTTACTCTGACTTATCAAACATTAAAGATTATCATAAGTCTGAAAAGTATTTGAGAGAGCTTGGATAAAAAAAATCATGACCTCAAAAGGGCTTGGATTTATCTAGCAATGAAGAGGTCCTTAAAAGAAGGTCTGAGTTTGAGCCTTGTGCGATTTGTCTAAAAATTACCCTACAATACCTTTTTTAATCCACCTCTTCCTTTCTCTGACTCTCCATGTAAGGTCTATCCAGTGATTTGCTGATCACTGTGTCATTTGCTGTTACTGAAAGGATTTCTACAGATATCGTCCTTCTCAGACAGCACTTTCCAATGATAGAACTTACGTTGTTATATAGCTCTCTTCAAAGCCAGCAGAATATAGGAGTTTCTAGTCAACTGCTGCTCTATATGCTGTGTGACTTTGGTGTTTTAACACATAAGTTTCAATCTGGACTGACTCTTTAAAACTCCAGAGTCACACAATCATTTGTCTACAGTCTTTAATTGACTGAGCAACTAAAAAGTATTTTTGATGTGTAGGTGGTTAAGGTTGGTGCTAATGGGGAAGTGGAGACAGTGGAGCAGGAAGAGGAGGGAGGAGAAGCCCACCCTGAAGAGGAGGAAGATGAGGAGGTGGGGAACCAGCTGCTGGAAGAAGGGGAGGATGAGCCCATTCAGCCTCAGACTGACGACCCGAACTGGGCTAAAGACCCAGACTATCAGCCCCCAACTGGAACCATCAAGAAGACCAAAAAGGCAAGATAGTTGTGTGTTATCAATTTCATTGTTATTTGGGATGTGAGACTCTTCCCTTTTATTGAACTTGTACAAGAGAGTGGCAGCTGTATCTGAACTTGTCACCTGCAGATGATGGGTTCTAACGCCTTGCTGTTTGTCCAGGGTAAAAAGAGTCGTCTGCGTTATGCCGAAGGAGATAAGGACATGGATGTCAGTGTCTATGACTTTGAGGAGGAACAGCAGGAGGGCCTTCTGTCTGAGGTCAATGCAGAGAAAGTGGTGGGCAACATGAAACCACCCAAACCCACCAAGATCAAGAAGAAAGGTGAGACACTGCTGTCTGCTGGACTGAGGGCACAATAGGAATGACACTGTCGGTCAGAGTTTGTGAAGTTTGATGTAGACTGCCTCTTCAAATTTGGCTTGGCATAAGAAGCTGTTGTATGTTGTTGTAATCTGTAACATGCTGTGAGACAGTGAAGATATCACAAACATATACTAAAAGTCAAAGTGCAGACTGCTTACCCACACTTAAACTACAAACATGATGTTTATAATGATGTTGTTCATGGTTTTCCACTGAGATAGGGGCTGTGGGTGATACAAGCACTGTCACTGAACATGAGGTATGTCTGTGTTGTGTGTTAGGAGTGAAGAAGACGTTTCAGTGTGAGCTGTGTAGCTACACATGCCCACGACGCTCCAATCTGGACAGACACATGAAGAGCCACACCGACGAGAGACCTCACAAATGTCACTTGTGCGGAAGAGCCTTCAGGACGGTCACCTTGCTAAGAAACCATCTCAATACACACACCGGTACACACAAACACACATTTTTATAAACACGTTGAGGGGAGACAGAACGATGATTGAGTTGAGCGCTTTAATACTGTGGAATGAGAGCTTACACATGTCTTGTTTTTAATTTTTCTAGGGACTCGTCCACACAAGTGCACAGACTGTGATATGGCTTTTGTGACTAGCGGAGAGCTGGTTCGTCATCGTCGCTACAAACACACACATGAGAAGCCCTTCAAATGCTCTATGTGTGACTATGCCAGTGTGGAGGTAAGACAAGCTCCTGCATGCTTTATATTCTTACAGTTCATTTGAATGTAATTTTAATTAAGTCATTCATTTTATTTTATTTTACATTAGTCTTCTGATGTGTGATATGTGTTTTAGGTGAGCAAACTAAAGCGCCACATTCGTTCCCACACCGGTGAGCGTCCATTCCAGTGCAGTCTTTGCAGCTATGCTAGCAGAGACACTTACAAGCTGAAGAGACACATGAGGACACACTCAGGTAAAACTGAGGACACCTTAACTGCTTTTTATGCCTCCATGCAGCAATAGTTGTCGCCAGAGGCATTATGTTTCTGGGTTGTTTGTCTGTTGCATTTATGTATGTGTGTACATCCAATATTTGTGAATGAAGGAAGTGATGATATTTTATATCCTAAAAGTTAAATTGTTAGTGACATCATAATGTTCAGCTCTCCTGTCAGTCCTCTGTCCGCCTCTTTAAAAATAGTTTAAAAGTGAAGACAGCATATTTCTCACAGGAGGTTATTCACTGGATTCACATATGCCAATATAGTGAGAACTTGTTTTACCAAAAAATACATTTTATTCAATTCCTGTCTGAACAGACATGGATGTAAAGTGCAACTTGACTGGTTGACAGCGGCAAAACAAACATAAATACATTTGTACATTTTGCAGCTGGATCTGCAGTGTATAATGTATGCAACGTCTAGTTTGTGATGCTTCCCAGTCAGCTTGTTCTCATTGCTCTTGCTGTTGTAGGATTTTGCTCTATATTCTATTCTATTCCTTGCACTCTACTGGATTTCAAGTTAAAAATATCAAACATGTTTGATTCTTAGGATTGAAAATGAATTATTTTGTATTCTATAATTCTTCTGTTAGATTTGACATGTTAATGAAAACATTGAACAGAGATGAATTTGTGTACAATCCTCTTCTCAGGAGAGAAACCTTATGAGTGCTACATCTGCCATGCCCGCTTCACCCAGAGTGGAACCATGAAGATGCACATTCTGCAGAAACACACAGAGAATGTGGCCAAATTTCACTGTCCACACTGTGACACTGTCATCGCACGGAAGAGTGACCTGGGTAACACTCACACACAGTGTCCACTTACAAGACAGACAAGATATTTCACTGTGCTGTGTTGTTTCATTCCCCTCATATGTCACCGTTTTAAATCTGCAGGTGTCCATCTTCGTAAGCAGCACTCATTCATTGAAACTGGAAAGAAGTGTCGTTACTGCGATGCTGTATTCCATGAGCGCTACGCTCTCATTCAACACCAGAAGTCCCATAAGAATGAGAAGAGGTTCAAATGTGACATGTGTGACTACTGCTGCCGTCAGGTGTGTTAACACAAATATGTTTGTTTAGAGATCTGTTGGGTTACCATACATCTAGTGGCAAGTGAGTCATTTTATTTGAATATCAGTTATGGATCAGACAATCCAGTACCACACTGAAACTGTCTGTGTAACGCTTCTTTTAACTGTGTTTTATGCTGTGGGGACCAGGAGCGCCACATGGTGATGCATCGTCGAACACACACCGGAGAGAAACCGTATGCCTGCAGCCAATGTGAGAAGACCTTCAGACAGAAGCAGCTGCTGGACATGCACTTCAAACGCTACCACGATCCCAACTTTGTCCCCACAGCCTTCGTCTGCCCCAAATGTAGCAAGACCTTCACTCGCAGGGTAAGTCACAGACCTGAAGTGGACTCCTAGATTCAAGGCTAATAACAAGTAACATATAAAAGTCATCAGATTATCTAACAGTGTGTTCTTGCAGAACACCATGGCTCGCCATGCTGAGAACTGCAGCGGTGAGGTGGAGGAGGCTGAGAATGGAGCTCCAACCCTGAAGAAGGGAAGGAGAGGAAGAAAGAGGAAGATGAGGAGCAGGAGAGATGATGATGACAGCGGTAGGAACTGACATTGTATGCAAGTGTGGGCTAGGGCATAGGCAATATGGCAGTATCCATAATGAAACATTGATATAATTTTTTATATGCTTTCTTTTATGCCTTTTTATCTATGAGTTTTGAATATAAATTACAAATTGGGCAGTACTTTATGCTATTTTTCCTTCAATAAATCAGATGCAAGGTGCTATTATAATATGCATGCTTAATGTTTGCACTCTTTGGCTGACATCTCTTAAAATACATATTTATCAGTTCTATGATACTTTTAAATCACGATGTTATGATGTAGAGGGTTCCGTGGATGATGACTGTCAGGCATCATGATGGGCGATGGCATCATCCATCAGCCCAACCCTAGTGAGTCTGTGTTTGCTCCACTCTTGATTGGTTTATCTGTCTGTCGCTGTTGTATCTCTGTCCTTCAGAGGAGGATCATGCCGAACCAGACGAGGATGAGGAGGGTGAGGGTGAGGAAGAAGCATCACTGCTCCCGGAAGAGGACGAGGCAGAGAGCATGGAACTAGACCAGGCCCCTGCTGCCATCCCAGTACCAGCTCCCGACGAGCCACCAGTCAAGAGGAAACGAGGCCGTCCCCCAAAGAACGCCCCCAAGCCTCCGACACCCAGCAAGACAACCCGGGTGGCTGCTAAGACAGCTGCTTCTGGTGAGTATATCACAGGATCTATCAAACAGCAAATTATGATGTTAAAGAGTACTTTCATGAAAAAGCACTGTAAAGGATTTAGTCTTAGGGTGGTCACATGTAATATATATTAATAATAATGATAATAATATTTGCATTTTGGAACATGAAATGGCAAAGCTAAACTCTCAGCAATACATCATGGGGAATTTACACATGTGAACCTCACAAGTCAGAATCCTACAACGCCCCACAAAGGAGGCCATGAACACTGAACAAGCTTCCCAGATGATGAAAACCTCTGTCAGCATAAACTGACACAGAACTTTTCACCACTAAACTGAAGTTAAGTCTCAGCCTCATGTAACCCCACACATAATACTAATAAGTTAAGCTGGAACCCTGAAATGTTTTTTAATGAAAAATTGAAGTGAAATAAGCATGTGACTTGTTCTGACCCGGCCCTTCAAAGAATCAGAATCAATAAGCAGAACTGGAATCTAAATTTTAATCATCTAGAACAACCTGTTACTGGCTAAAATAACTATATATATTACATTGTTATGTGCATGGAATAATGGAATTATACAGGACTTTTCTTTGTTTTGATATCGATATTACCTATCGGACATATGCCTACTACCTGCATATACAAATATTGATTAACTGAATACACACAGTGACTTATCAGGCAACAGCTTTTGAAAAGGTCAGTGTATACATGTGTTGTTACATGTGACAACAAAACTATAAATCTTTCCCTCTATCCTTTAATATACAACATTTTTCTTAAATGTAGGGTTGTCTTTCTCATTGCAACTTTGGAAAGAAATCACAGCAACACGTTCCCCTTTACGGAAACATGCATAGAAAACCTGATTATAAAGAATGTTTATAACCACCGTTGTGAAAGCCATTATTTCTGATTGGGGTTTTAGCTTTTGCCAAACCAGTTAACATGTAGAAAACCTTGCTATGTTGAAACTGCTTCATGTTTCAACCCTCAGAATGCAGCACTGAAGTGTGTGTCTCTTGTGTTTTGTAGCTGCTGCCATCATTCAGGTGGAGGATGAGAGCACCGGTGCAGTGGAGAACATCATTGTGAAGAAGGAAGACAGCGATGCTTCTGCAGCGACAGCTCTGGAGCAGGGAGTGGCCCTGACTGTGGAGGGGGTGGGGCTAGATGGGGAAGGGGTGGAGACTGTTGAGCTGGCGGTGAATGAGGAAACGGCGGCTGCTGCCGCCAATGGAGATCTGACGCCAGAGATGATCCTCAGCATGATGGACCGGTGAACACGTTACACACATGTAGCCGGACTATGAGTGAAATTGGCAAAAACACATTAACCACACCCACATCCTTGGCCTTCACCTGACAGCGGCCATTTTGCCCCCATTGCATTCGCTGCAAAAAATGGTGGCAGCAAAAACAACCATGCACAAAGAAGGGAAGCCGCATGTAAATAATTCATATCCATATACGTCAATCTACACACACACACACACACACAGAATAACAGATCCCACTGCACATCATCTCCCACATCATATTCAGATATCGTCCAAGCTAATGACTGCTCTCTGCTCCGAAATGCTTCTTTTCAGTTTGAATGTCATCTGGATGAATCATTGTGTAATTTGCTACCTGTTTCTACCCAAAGCCACATCCTGTGTCACTCTCTACCCACACTGACACTGCAGTTCGTTCAGCTCCTCTCTGTGTTGCTCTGCCAAAAGGAGACATTCTGTGATCTACCTTCAATTCTTACTTTGAGTTTCTGCTCTCCTGCTTGCTGTTCTCGCAACTAAGCTGATTTTGCAGATTCCAAGCCTTTATATGTGTATATATAGATCTAAATGTAGTTTTTCCAATGAAGCGTAGTGTATGGTACTTGAGCTTGCCTCTGAGGTACCACTTACTCTCAGTCACGTCTGTACGTTTTCTTTCCCAAAGTATGATTTCCCTTCCTGGCCTGTGTGAACACATGGTCCATGTTGTGGTGTTATTATTACATGGAGGCTTTTGTAATAGGATGTTAACAAATGGAATCTTCTGTATACATGAGCAAATGGGCACAGGCAGTCCAGTTAACTGAAGTCTGTGATAACTTTCTCACTTCTCTTATTCATCTGTTTGACATCCACACTGCCAATACTAAATCATTGTTCAATGGAGACGTGCCCTGTCAGCTTATGCAAATTAATACTCAACATAGCTGCTAATTTAGTTTCCCAGCACCAACACTTTGAGATGAAGTTTTCTATGTTCTCCCGCTGATCACTGATGGAAGATAATTGTTGTTCACAGCTAACGTTCCTCCTGTTCCACACACATTCTGCCATCAAATAAGCAGAATGATCCCACCGGTTGGAGAAAATACAGATAACCTTTATTTTATTGGTAAAACCTTGAACTGTAGCTGTGATTTTGAACATTCCAAAAACGTCAGTTAACATGTCTATGCATTTGAATCATCTCACTTGAAGTAACCAGCAGTAACAATACCAGCTGCTCTTAATTTTTCCTTTTAAATGTGTTCACAGTTCATTCTGTGCCTGGAAGCATTATAAAAGACCAGATTGTGAATCAGTGTCCCAAAAATCAGTCATCACAGGTTTGCATGTAAATACACATTTTACACCTTCTGCTTTTCGATTTATTGTAAACCTTTTAAATGTTTTTAAACAGCTGATTTGTGGTGGGGGAAGGGGATATCAAGGTTTTCATTGATATGTTCAACGTGTTAGTACCATATATGGCATTCTATGAGCCTGTAAAGTAGAGCTGCAATGATTAATCCATCAATCGATTGTTAAATTAATCACCAACTACTCTCATAATCAATTAATTGGTTTAAATAATTGTGTAAGAAAAAAATTCAAAATTCTGATTCCAGATTCTTAAATATGGCCATTTTCTGATTTCTGTACTCTCTAACAGTAAACTGAATATGTTTGGGTTGTTGATGAAAAAAAGACAATTGCCAATGTCATCTTGGAGTTTGGGGAACACTGATTAACATTATTCAACATTTTAAAGCCAAACTACTATTAATCGAGAAAATAATCCACTGATTAATCGACTACCAAAAAATAAATGTCACTTGCAGCCCTGCTATAAAGGCGATCTGTTAAATGATTTATCCATCATGCTCTCCTCCCACAGATGAGCCCCTCTTCTGAACCACTAATATTTTTTCTGTTGCTCATGGCCATTTTTTATCTGCTTTATTCTGTTTCACAGTTTTTATTACAGGAAATGTTGTAGTTCCTACTACATTTCTTTGTGGTTGGCTCAGTTCAGTAGTATGACAGAATCTTTGTCTCATTCTGTTCTCCTTTAAACATTGGTCCACGTGTGAGGTTTGAAGGAACAAGAGGATTTGAGTGAAAGACAAAACTATTTGGCACCCATCTAAAAACTGGCACTGAGTGAAGTTCAGCTGGTAAAGTGCTGTTTTCATACTGTTTTTGGGAGGATGACAATTTTTGGAAGCTCTCTTATTTCTTTGCTCTATTATGTTACTTAATTTTGTAATGAAGATCAGCCCTGGACTGAGGCCCTATGAGCCCAAGTCTTCCATTTCCATTAGCCTGAGCTTTGAGCTGCTGATACAGAGGTATGTCCTCACCTTTACCCCAGCCTTTTATCCCTGATTTTCTTTACAAGAACAGAACGTTAAGGCCAGTTGTGTGAGTCAAATTTAGATGTATGGTTTGACTCTTCTGAAGATGTCAACCATTAAACTGGAGCTAAAAGCTCTGATGTGACAATTTGACCGCTGGTTATGATGATGGACAAAAAAAAAGGCTATAAGGAACATTAATGTAAATGATCACAGTCCCTGATTCTGATAGAGGATGTTTGAGGAAATCAGTGTTCAAATATCAAGGTGACACAATTGTAAGGTTCAGAAACGTTAATTCTGTGATTGTACTGCTGTGGTCTGCATTCTCATTCTGTAAGACAAGAGAGAACAAAATGTTCGGTTATCAATCGATCACGTTACTGTTCTGCAGGCGGACGGATGGAAGATGGATACGTGACTGTTCTCATAGCCACAGCATTGTTTCTGTTTGTTTGCACATTGCTTGTTTGTTTTGGCAGAATAATTGAGAGAACCGTTTTAAGATGGTTTTAAACACCCTGTTTTAAGAAAACAGAAGAACCATTTGTCATGTCATTTTTGAAGATGAGCTACTGTACAGCTGATGACAAATAAAATCATCCTAATAAGCCCATGGCTGCTGCATGTCTATACTTAGTTCTGCAGTCTTTAGTTCTACAGATGTAGGGTGGTGGTAACGTGCTGAAGAAGGTTTAAATAAAGCACAAAACCTCTCCAGGCTAACAGGACAGAACATGTGTGGTTCCAGGTGAATGCAGCAGAATATATGTGGGTGAGCTGCATGATGCTGACAACAATCACACCTTAATATTTGATGCATTTAATAATAATGTAAAGCAAGATAACGGAACAAAAATGGTTAAACAAACCAATTTGAATGCTATATTTTTTTTTACATGTGTACTAATGTGCATACCAGTGATGAAAAATAAGAATATTAAGTAGACTTACTTAAGTACTGTACTTTTTCCATACTTTGTCTTTACATTTCAGGGTTTGACTCTTATCTAAGAGCTGCATTTACTAGTTGCTTTTTAGATAAAAAAAAAAAAAAAAAAAAAGAATTAGCTTGTAACATATAGTTTATGAAGATATACTTTAAACCTACAGAAGAGGAGTCGGGCCATGCAGAAAACATCTAAAAGGAAGATTTATTTAGCATTATTTTGAATGTTTATGTTTGTTATATTCCATCTAAATCTGTCCCTCTGGGAAGTTGCAATGTTGAGATCCCAACAATTCACATAAATACAATGAATCCCGTGAATTTTGAGCGACTTTCAGTTTTGTCCAAATTCTGCAAGTTTTCTGCAAATTTGACCAATCATTGTAGTTTCCTGTGAGTTCTGCCAATCATAGCAGTCCTCCACACAAACGTCACACATGTACATCTCAATGATGCAATGATTTGTTTTATTATTTACTATTTTTTTGAATTGATATTTTTCATTTATCACAGGTACTGAAAAGAACACATTTGTAATTATTGTTGACATTTATCAATGCTCTGTGCACTTTTATTTTATAAATATGTGCATGCTATTTTAACAGCCCGCGAAATCCTGGAGAGACTGGTAAATTAACTGGTCACTAATTTGGCTGTTGCAATAACGGGATGTGTAGCATTTATTCTCTTACGCTCTTTGTCTTTGAAAAAAAATAGTAAAGTAAGTAATAAGTTTTGCTGTTTTGATGCATGTGTATATTTATATGACTGTATACAACATTTTTCAGTGTTGGGGGTACAAGCATGTGGTCACTTCTCTGGTTATTCTAACAACACAGTATGGTATTTTCTCTGATATTTACATTGTCTTCTTAATATTTATCTGGTGACACACTAACCCTGAGAAGAGCCTAGTACTGAAACACATCTGCAGTTTTGCTGCTCTACTACTAAAAAATAATGAAATATTATCAGTGAGTGGTGATGATCCCATGTGCTCTGTATTAAGAGTTTAAATTGGCTCCACCTCAATCAGAAATACTAAAATTCAAACAGAAATATCTGCGATAAGCCTATGTAAATTTGTATATACAACACATTGTCAGGGGCCATTCTACAGAGTGAGTCATTTTTAAATGGATATTTTAGTGCCCCCTGGTGGTTAGAGATCACTTAAACAGCCTTGCACAGGCCATATATATGCCACAGAACTGATGTCTGCAAGTAAAAACCACCTGACCACAAGATTTGATTTTCTGACCAGTGTGATGCTCTGTTGTGTTTCTGTTTGCCAACATATTTTCTTCTCTAGTGTTAATCCTTGTAAGGATTCTGTGTTTTTATGTCTTTAAACAGTTTGAAGCTGGACTTTGTGAAACTGCTGATTTCCTGGCTGTGGTGTGTTTGTGGGAGGTTGAGCGAGGTTCCTGCGAGCGCAGTCTTCTCTACGTTCACTACAACTGTGACTCACAACATGGAACAGGATGTGTGTGTCTTAAGTTCATGAGCAAAAATGTGTGCACAATAAGCAAGAAAAGGTGACGTGTGTGTGCACGCATGCTGGGTGGAAAAGTGAAAGAGTGGGTGATATGCAGATGTGTGTCTCCAAATCTTTGGTATCTTCAGAGTGCGTTTTCTGACTTCTGCTGCCACATACTTTCCTCCTCTGTTCTCTACTCTTCAGCCAGCACTGGAGATTACAGATTCTTTAGATGGGATTTATTTTTTATACTGGAGGTGGGGCAGATAGATGATCACAACTCGCCCTTTTCTGCATTTCTCCATCAATACCTGTGTTTTATTCAAGTCCACAGTATGGAGTCTGTTTCACCCAACCTGCGAGGTAAGATGAGCCAACTTCAACATCAGTGCTCTTTTGTTTTTGAGAATAGAGCTGCAGCTGATCTTCAGCGCCAATAACCAGCAGCTCACCACGTTTTGTCACTTGACTCAATCTTCTTTGTGCTGTTTGGAGCGCAGACCGTCTACTATAGATCTCTACATCACTGTCTTCTGCGCAGTGGTCTGTGTTTCCTGCCAGGAAGTCCAAATCTTGTTTAGCTCATTGCGAGTGGCCCATCTTCACTTGGTTTTAGATCTCACTGGTTCATCTTTCCTTGTGGGTTGTACCAGAGTCTTTCTTGTTATGGTGGTCGTGCATTTCTTTAGCTAGCTGTGCCAGTTTTCCGTTCTGGTATAATGTTCTCATGTTCCAGCATCCAATTCTTGTTCTTGACTCTACACTTGAGCACACTATTCGCCCCTTTGGGTCTCTGTTGAGTTTGGTCCAAGGGGCTCATGGATCCCATTTGAGGGGTGTCGGTCAGGGTTTGGTCAGTTTGAGGATGAATATCCAGTACCTTCAGTTTCAGTAATGGCTTATTTGAACAGGGTAGGTCATTACCGCAAGCCGCTGTTCTGACTGTTTTGTCTGAACCCTCATCCTGGACCTGTCCAGTTTGGTGAAACCTGCCAGGAGTTACCTCCCTCTGGCAAAGCTATCAGGTATCAATAGACATGATTTGACACAGGTACTACAAATTCCATATTTTTACACTTCCATTGTATTTAGGTCCACCTGATGGAGTGTAAATCAACAGCCAAGTAATAAATCCTGCTGTGAAGAAGGTCTAATGTTCAGTTTGTGTTCAAACTCTTAGAAAGTTGATGATTCAACGTGAAGCTCATTGTGGAAGCTTTATGTAGTTTGTGATGTTGTCTAAATGTATTGTGCTATAGTGAGAGGTGGTTCTGATATTTTGGCCACTCCGTTAATGTAATTGAGGTGGAGGAACTTTTGAAACAGTTCGAGTGTGAGTGGATGGGTGTTAACCGGTTGCAAAAATGTGTAAATAGGTCGTGCTGCATTGTATGTGTCGTGTTAGAGAACACAGTGTACTGCACCAACATCTGCCTTCACAAACATTCAGTCAAGTGTAGGTTTGCTGTTACAAAAGTCAAATGTGCTCACATTAGAGTCAGTTATTCTCAAAGGTTATCCACTGTGTTCTCAGTCAACAGCTGTGTTTCCATTTTAACAGTCAATGACAGCAACTGACAGAAAGAAGGAAACATGACTCAATCTGTGGTCGGTTAATAATGTTATGAACTGAACAGAGCTCAGAGAGTACAGGATTCTTTGAAAATGTTTTTCTGTTACTATTCAAGTCATGAATTAAGTGATCTTCAGTATGCAGAAATCCTCTGAGGTGTCATCTGCATCTGTGGTGCTGTTTCATACAGCCAAGGAACCAGAGAGACTACAGATGCACTGTCTCCATGAACCCAGCTCTGTCTGAGAACAACAGTCTATTCATCTCCTGCTGTGGAACATATTCTGACATTTTGACTGTTATCATTTCCATGCCAGGGACCAACCATTCAACAGTAAATAGTGAATGCACCAGGGTTTTTCCTATATCTATTCTTGTTAATGCATGTGTCCTACCCCTTAGCAATACTGCCAAGTACAACCCTGATTGGAACACTCTGTAAAACATAAATGAAAACAGAATACAATGATTTTCAAATTCTTTTCAACCTATATTCAGCTGAATACAGTACAAAGACAAGATATTTAATGTTCAAACTGATTAACTTTATAATTTTTTGTAAGTATACATTCATTCTGAATTTGATGCCAGCAACATGTTTTTAAAAAGTTGGGACAGGAGTAACACAAGACTGGCAAACTTGTGGAATGCTAAAATTACATCTTGTTGGAATATTCAACAGGTAAACAGGTGAATTACTAACAGGTGACAGGATCATGATTGGGTATTATAGGGGCGTTCATTCACAAGCATGGATGGGGTGAGATTCACCACTTTGTGAAAAACCAAAAGTCCAACAGTTTAAGAACAACATTTGTTAACATAAAACTGCAGGAACTTAGAGATTTCACCATCTACAATCCATAATATCATGAAAAGATTCAGAGAAATCTCTGCATGTAAGGGACAAGGCTGAAAACCAACACTGAATGTCTGTGACCTTTGACCCTTCAGGCAGCACTGCATTAAAAACTGCATTAAAAACCCACATCATTGTATAAAGGATACTACATGGGCTCAGGAACACTTTGGAAAACTGTTGTCAGTAAACACAGTTTGTCTCTGCAGCTACAAATACAAGTTAAGACTCTACCATGGAAAGAGAAAGACATATATCAACAACATCCAGAAACACTGCAGACTTCTCTGGACCTGAGCTCATCTGAGATGGACTGACGCAAAGTGGAAAAGTGTGCTGTGGTCTGATGAGTCCACATTTCAGATTGAGTTAACTTCAAAAGACAATATCTGTGATGGTATGGGGGTGTGTTAGTGCCCATGGCATCATGGGTAACATCTGTGAAGGCCATGCGTGGTGCATTATGAAGCACAAAATACGACAACAGAGACCTCGGACTGTTGAGCAGCTGAAGTCACAGTGGTAAACATGTCCCCAAACCAACTTTTTAAAAAATGCGTTGCAGGTATCAAAATCAGAATGAGTGTATGTCTACAAAAAAACAATAGTTTACCTGTTTGGACATTAATTATCTTGTCTTTATGCTATAGTCAATTGAATAAAGGTAAAAGGATTTGCATTGTTTTGTTTTTTTTAACCATTTTTTAGCGTTCCAACATTTGTGGAATTAGGTTTGTACATGGTGGCAACTCAAGGAAGCACATTTTCTTCCATCCTGCAACACTCTGAGAAATATCTAACAAAGTTTGAGGATGTGGAATATTCAGTCATTACACATCACCCTGGTTAGACAGAGTGATCAGCCTCAACAGGTGACAGTGATGCTGTCTGTGTGTCTGTGACCCTGTGAGCAGATCAGATCTCAGAGCTGCTGAAGCCTCACAGAGTCTGTGTGATGACGCCTGTTGCTCTGAACCAGTCCAGTCAGCCATGTGGGAGACCAGCCAGCAGGTTTGTGGTGAGTGATGGACAAATTACCCCCTGAGACAAGAAAGACTTTTTATTGAGTTTATATTATTATGCTTATTGTATATAGACACCAGGCATAATCATGATAGGTTCGGTTTTTAAGATATATAAGATATGATCTACTGTATTTGAATCAAAGAAGCAGAAATCGCATATATATTCTGCAGATGAATCTGAAGGACTGGTGTGCACTAATTTTTTAATATGATCCTGTCCTGTTTGATCAGTGTTGTAAGTTGTTTTGTATTGTAATTGTGCTGAGGCAGCGCCAAACACACAAAGTGGTTACCTACGTGTCACTTGGTTTGAGGTATTATGTTGGATTTTATCCAGAATTTTGCAGATCTGAAGTATGGGCCTGGGGAGTAACAGGTTAACAGGATTATGTAATTAGTATACAAAAAAGGTACCTGTATTCCATTACCGTTACAAAAAAATAAGACAGAATCAGATTACAAATATATTTGAACAAAACTGGAATTTCAGTTTATTAAATCTTGAAAAAATGTTTTAATTAGTTGGAAATTTCATCATTATCTTTCACCATCTAATTAAAATAAGTTTTTACAGATAAGACCAACAGCTAATGTTAGCTACACAGGCCGACTGCTAACTTTACCTACTGAGATCAACCACTAACTTTAGCGTTAATGGTTGTTACTGTTGTAGATTTTATCTTTTGTCCATACATCAAAGGGAGAAAGTCCACAGGAGTCCAATATGTCTTACAGTTGAAACTGGTTTAATAATACTTTGCCAAGGAGAATGAAGAAATAATCAGTACAGGCTGTTACCTTCAATTCTGGAGTGTTGGTCTTCTGGAATAGTCTTTAAACATTCAAAGGGAAGGTCATGATGAACCGATGCCCAAACAAGGTCAGACCCAACACATCTGCAGCATACAGAATTAGCCTATTGGTCTGGAAATCCAAACGCGGAAAGTATGAATGTACAAGGTCTGTCCACAGCTCAGCAGCCTTTCCTCACATTCCTTGCAGGGTCAGTGATATAACAGTTACATCTGCTCCATTCAGAGAGACAAGACAAATACCTCTCTGACCTCAGCCACCATAGCAACACTATCAAATTGTTCCCTTGTTTATCTGAACGGAGAGGACGGCTGCATCTACTGTCTAGAAGAAAGACAGTATGTCTGTTAAGAATTAGTGTGGGCCTCTCAATGACTCCATGGTGTTAGTATGATTCCTAAAATTGGAAAATTCCTAAACAGTTTCACAGATCAACTGTTAACATTAACTACTGAGACCAACCCTTAACGTTAGCGACACAGGCCAGCCACTAACTTTAGCTAGACTGAAATCCAGTTAGCTAGCCAACCTGTCAATTAATTATTGTTAATGTTAAGTACATTTAAAAGTGCATTCACACGTAACAAAGGAAGGAACATCTGGACAACACTTAAAGAACCAAACAATGGACATAAATCATATTTGACTAAACTATTTCACCATATTTTGTACTGAGGTAACTCAAAATAATGGAGCGTTACATTACTTTCATATTGTGATACATGGATCAAGTTACTGACTACATTTTTAATGGGTAATTAGTAGTTGTATTAGAATACAATACAACCCTGCTAAAGTACAATATGAACCACCTGCTCATTGATCTGATCTGATTTGTTGAAGGCCCCAGTGTCAAATCTCAATTTAAAACCTCACATTAATAAAAACTACTTTTATCAAATGCAACATGCAACATCCATGTTGGTCCTCTGGGTGGAGCTGTAGGACTGTCAGCCCCACATCTAACGTCCTGTCTCTCTCCTTCAAACCATGTCTCTCTGTCTCAGGTCCTGAGTCTGTGGAGAGGTTACCTGGTTATAGACAAACAGCCTGTCAGGGTAAATCACTACTCACATGTTGAAACAATCAACGACACCAACACACATCAGCACTCTGTATGATATCCTCTGAAATATATGTTTTTTTTATTTTTGTCACTGTTAAATGGCTCATTCTGACCGCTTTGTATGTCACAGGGCAAAAAGTTGTTTTTATTTCCTGGATGTTTTTGCTGTAATGCGTAACTTTCAAAAGCTTCACATCCTTGAGTCTCAAAAGAGCTTTTCACACTACACCAGTACTGTTAGCCATAAGCTACAAGAGCTTTTAGACATTTAAAACCTTTGATGAGGCTTTATAAGCAGACACTGCTTTATTTTAATGCTTTAGTAGAATAGCCCTGCAGATAGTTAGGGTTTTATGTGCTGAGGTTCTGAGATATCTTCTTCTGAATCCTTCTGTCATCACCACAGTACAAAGGAGATGTCTAGAAAGACATCTTTTTAGGAACATGACCCCCTGTTACTTTGATGACTCAGAGCTCACTGTGATCAGGTTTTATTTTCTCCCAGCAAACTACTTCATACATATATGCATGCTCTTTGTGTGTGTGTGTGTGTGTGTGTGTGTGTGTGTGTGTGTGTGTGTGTGTGTGTGTGTGTGTGTGTGCAGGTGGAGAGCACTTTCAGCTACCTGGAAATTTGCTCCATCAACATTCACAGTCTCACACAGGTATACTCTAATTATCAAAATCATAACTCACACGTTGTGTAATATTTATATTTATGTTTTCATTACGTATTTTTGACCAGTTATATATAAGATTCAGTAGAGCTCTAGATGCACTTTAAAACAGAAACAGCTAAAAGACGAATGATATACAGTAATCACCTGGAAATACTGTGACATCAAATGTTACATATTTTTTTCCAGATGTAAAGCTAAAAACAGGCTGTTTTATATGCTGTTGCTGAGAGTAAGCTTCATGTGTGACGTGATGTGTGTGTTGCAGATTGTGCTGGAGACAGACAGACAGACTCTGTCTTTCAGTGTGTTGCAGGTTGAGGATCTGGAGGCCATGGTCAGTCACATAACTGCCTCACTGAAGAGGATCTTCCCTGACTCCTCTCCAGGGTGGGTCACACTCTACATCCTGCTATTTTTACTGTAGCCTGATTACAGTTACCTTTTTACATGTAATCCTTTAACACTGTTAAAGGATGAAACAAAGTTAAACTTTGTTTATGACCAAATATTTGCTAAGTTAAAATGACATTGTGGTTATAACTGTCAGCATGCTAACATGCTAGACTAAGATGGTGACCACAGTTAACATTATACCTGTCAGATATCATCATGTAAGCACTGTATGTTAACATGCAGATGTTAGCATTTAGTTCAGAGCACCACATACCTCAGTGTGTCTATGTCCAGCCTCACAGTTTGTCTTCTTCTACAGTATCAGTACGCCAGTCTTAAAGGGATAGTTCACCCTAAAAATTGAAACTCAGTCATTATCTACTCACCTTCACACCAACTAAAGGTCAGGTTTAGTTTTTTAGTCCACAAAACACTGCTGGAGTTTCACAGGACAACAACGTTGCTGAATCTCCCAAACAATTTAAGTGAATTTTCATTTTTGGGGCGAACCATCCCTTATTGTCTATCAATCTGCAGGAAGCTGTTAAAGATGATGCCTCCAGATCTCCAGCAGAGACTCCTCACACAGACTGCTGAGATAGAGGAGCAGCTCAATGGTCAGCCTGGCCTCTGTGGTATGTGAATGGTTAAATGATGAAGTGCTTAAATCCAAAGTGATACAGTGTTTTAACTTTTCATTCACACACAAGTGTGGACAGCAGCAGATTCACCGAGATGATCATTTGTGTGTTGAGGTAGCTCATGATTTAGCAGACAGATAGTATGTGAGTGTGTGTTTCTCAGGAGGATTCTCTGATACCTACGCTGCGCTGTGTGATTTCAATGACATACTATTTAGAGAGGAGATTCAGTGGGTAAGTCACTGCTGTAATGCAACATAAAAAACTTTAATACACCAAATGTACCAAACTTCACAAGGACCTTTTGCCATTAACCAAATGTCAGCATTGGTGTAGTGGAATAACGCCTGTCTAACTGTTTTGGCAGGATATTGACAACATCTACTACATGAACAACTGGAGACAGTTCAACCTGCACGACTTCAGCCACTTAGACAGCAGGTGTGATGCATTACGGCTGTTTCATCCAGTCTTACCTCACACATGCTGTCCTACTCATTGTCTCTCATTGTTTCTCCTCTCAGGGACTTGGCATTAGCAGTAGCAGCTTTGTCTTTCAACCAGTGGTTTACAAAGATCTACTGCAAGGAACTCAAACTGGTACTCTCTCTTCATTTATATGAGATTGAACATCTTCTGTACACTGTAAAAAATGAAAAAAAAGTTGAGAAAACTCAAAATTTGAAGGCAATGGACTGCAATACATTTTTGAGTTTTGAGTTCAACTCAAAAAGGTTTTGAAACAGTTTTGCCAACTCCTGATCTTTTGTTGAGATAATTTACTTTTTCTCTTTAAATAAACTTAAAGGGGCAGTTCACCCAAAAATGAAAATTTAGTCTTGATCTACTCACCTTCATGATGATTGAAGGTTGGGTTTAGTTTTTTAGTCGACAAAAACACTGCAAAAACACAAACAATGGAAGTGAATGGTGACCAGTGTCAAATGTAAAAAAAAAGAATGAAAACACAAAATGCCTCCATAATGCTCATCTGGTATAATCCAAGTCTCATAAAAGCCCCATTTATGCCAAGTTAGCCAAAAAAAAAAAGAAAAGTTATTTACACCATGTTTTTAGCCTGAATCTTCACTGTAGCTCCTTAGCTAATGACTGAATTTTCATTTCTGGGTGAACTATCCCTTTAAAGCTCTAAAGGACCCTCATCAACACAACTTACAGGGCCAGCAATGCTAGAGACATAATCAACTAGCATCAATAACCAAACAGGTGAAAGGACGTGGGAAGAGAACAGTGTGGTCACACAAATCTCGCAAGAGTTTTGCAAATCTAGGGTTACCTTCTAGACTTATCAGATTGGACATTTGTTTTGGACTGTCTGTCTCTTTGTCTCTGTCCCCTCAGTCAGTGGATGTGCAGCAGCAGCTGACCTTCCTGCTGTCCAGATCTCCTAGTCTGGAGGAGCTCTCACTGGAGGCCAGTGGACTCAAACTGTGAGTGTGTGTGTGACTCTGTGCACATATGTAGGCAGGTAGGCAAAGTAAACAAACACGCAACAAGACTGTAAAAGTGCATTTCAACAAACTACTCGCTCTGCGCTGCCTCGTTCAAATGAAATTCCCACATTTCTCTCTTGCTCTGCACCAAAATTGCACACTGGTAAAGCAAGGGGATTATGTTGCGTGTTTGTGTTGATCATTTGCACTTTGCGCTGCTACACTGATGAAGAAAAACTATTCTTCTTCTTGTATTTTCTTTAATGATGCAAGTGTGTGTCTTAATACTAGAAACGCCACAATTCTATAACTACTAGGATGGCCACAAGTGGTTATTTTGCCCACTGACTTACAAACTCATGATAAATACAGGACTAAGAGATTAATGCATTTATTCTGTTAACCCATGGGTCTGCAACCTTTACAATCAAAGGAGACATTTTTTGCCAGAAAAAGAAAAGGAAGATCTGTCTTGAGCTACAACTATTACATTCTCTCTTTTTGTCTGAAGACCTTACTGTTTTTTAAATTTAGCAGCCACAGCTTAGAGACTCAAAAAGACGAGCCACCCAAAAATTTTAGAGGAAAAGGCACCGAGCCGTAGATGTAGGCTATGATGCACATTTTTTTGGACAAAATATTAAAACATTTTTTTTTTAATGGTGTAAAGGCTATATGTTTTTACAGTTGGAGACTCACTTTACATTGTAAAAAAAATAGTTGGGACAACTGGAAATTTCGTGGCAACATACTGTAACAGATTTTTAAGTTTTCGGCACAACTCAAACTTTAACACTTTTAAAATAAACTTAAAAAGTTTTACTGAACTATAATCTTTAGTTGATAATTTACCTTCCCTCTTTAGATGAACTTGAATCTGACCACCTGTCTGAACCAGACAGTCTGTGTGCCCATTGTTCACCCTGTTTCAGTTTGCACTTTCTGACCATGTTGAACACTTTTCTCTGGTCTTTGTGCTTCCATGATTAAAACGGTGTGTCATGATGCTGTCCAAGGTGCAGATCCTGGGTTCTCCAGTACTGCAGAGGTGTTGCATGATTCCTGCTACTACTCCTGAGAGGATGTCATCTTTACAGCTGACTGACTGTGTCATTTCAAACCTGCTGTTGCTTTAGGAAGATTTTGAATACATCTCACACTGTTCTGTTTCTGAGCACGAGTCTGTTATTTTCTGTCAGCTGATGATTTGATTGTGCATTGAACCACAGGTTAAGGAAATATCTACCAATCTAAGCTGGCTGTTTCTAACTCTAACTTGAAGCCTGGTGTTCAGATTGATTGGGAGGTAACCTTGTTGTTATTCTGCTGCAGGGACTTTGCAGTTAAAATGGCAGCTGCCCTCCGGGAACACACCTCCTCCACGCTGCACTCCATCAACCTCTCCGGAAACGCAATCGAAGACAAAGGTGGGCTTTTATACATCACATCTGAGTGGCATCAGCACAGTATCAGAACAGAGCAGTCGGTCTAAGCTATGTTCCATCATCAGCTGATGTCACTGTTTGACAGTGTCATTGACATGGTGTGTGTTTGTGTGTGTGTTGTGTTTTCATTCTTAGGTGTGATAGCTCTCAGTCAGGAGTTTGGGAATCTGTCCGAAGGACTCAAGCACCTCTCTCTGTCCCGGGTATCAATGACTGCAAGAGGTACACATGAGGGGGGGTCTGTAACCTGCAGCATTTTAAGTCATTTCAAACTAAATCTTATTGTCTCACAGAGTTACATCCACTTACCACCCCCACACCCCCTCCACCCCTCTAACAACATGATCAGCAGCTCTGCGTGGTCTGATGTGTGTGTTTGCAGGACTTGGCTGTCTCAGTCAGGTGTTGTCCTCCACTCCATTGTTCTCAGCGTCTCTGACCCACCTCGACCTGTCTGCTAACCCCGGCAGCCTGGTGACTGAAGAAGCCACGGTACACTCTGCTCTGTGTATACATGTTTCATGACATGACAGATGATTTGACGTATATATCATATATAATATACAGTGTGTGTATATTGCACATATACAATACACACACTGAACATACACATTCAGAAGCAGAGCTGTAATGCAGAGGTCTAGGAGTAATGTCCACGCCTGAGGCTTGATGACTGGGTTAACTCAGCTATAGACTTTACCTGCTTATATGAGTATTACTGTGTTAAAGACCCTCTCCAGTGAAAATCATGTTTGTGACCTTGTTAACATGTCCATGTGATGTTTTTTATATGTTGCAAGACATATCAGGAGCAAAATAAGCAGTAAACACCATGTCTGAGCATTTCTTGCTTTGAAGCTGCAGTGAGCAAGGACAGTCAGGCTGGGTATATGACATCATAAACCTAAGGAACCAATCCTCTCAATCGGGGGGGGGGGGGTGCTATACATATCATTACTGGCAATGCCCAGCCCACAGGAGAGGTTGGATGTTTAAATAAGAGCAGCTACTTATAGGCACACCAGTTTGTATAATCATGAATCCTTGAATAATCAGTGAAGGCAAGGTGTAGAGCTATGTGTAAGTCATTTTAAAAAGGTATTTGGACTTATTAACAGACACAATTTATTACTTCTTGCAGAGCATTATATATTGTTTAAAGCATGACCGGAGGTGGACTTTAAAAGATGGAGAGAAAAAAGACCCAAAGGGAATGTAGGGGTGGCAGTAAAATATAGATATCACTATATACAATGTAATAGATATGTACAATAATAAAGGGACACTCATGTACATTGTTTAACTTGTGAACTGAAAGTCCTGGTGTATGTGCATGTCCCAGTTAACACTGACTTGTGAGAATACCTTTTTTTTTTTTTTTTTTTTTTTTTTGCTTTTCAGCTTCTCTTTCTGTAGAAAACCATGTATAAACATTTTAATCGTACACTACACAGAATGTACAAGATATAAATTGTGTGTATGTGTGTGTGTGTGTGTGTGTGTGTGTGTGTGTGTGTGTGTGTGTGTGTGTGTCTGTGTGTGTCTGTGTGTCTGTGTGTCTGTGTGTTTGTTTGTGTGTCTTGCAGTTTCTCTTCAAGTTCCTGTCCAGCACTAATTCTCTGTCTCATCTGGACCTCAGTGACACCAACTGTCCTCTGGACACGGTCAGTGAGACCATTATACAAATGGACAGTTTTTAAATGTATATGTGCAATAACTTTGGTGAATTAAAAAACACAACGCTGCTGGTACCAGACTTTTCCTAAAAGGGTCTGGATATTCATTTAAAATGTTTGTTATACATAAATTACACAAAAGACAAAGAAAATGTGATTATTTTTACCTATTTCAGCCACAGATGGTCATACTGACCAAAGGGAAAATGCCATTGCTACTTTTTTGCAGTTGGAGATGCATCTTGGTTGTTTAGCAAAAATTATTGTCTCTGTCAACAAAACTTCGCTAATGCTCTCGATTTTTAATTTCTCAACATTAAAATACCAATAGTTCATTAATTCAATTCAATTAAATTAATTAAAACTTAATTAAAATTAAGTTGGGGAGACCAGATGGTTGTAAGATGTAGATTGTTGTAGATTTTGAATCAAAGTATCCTTAATTATTACAATGCAATGAAAACTCATTTCCAGCCTTTTCCCATAGGCTGTGGAAAAATACTGCTGTGAACATATGCAATTAGTACATTTTACTACTTGTGATGCATATTGGTAAATATATAAATAACTTTTGCAAAATGTACATGTTGGTGTTATTTCATTCATTATTTCATTCAAGATAAATTAACAGAATAAATGCATTAATCTCTTAGTCTGGTATTTATCTTGAGAGAAAGATCAAAATGACCGCTTATCGACATTCTAGTAGTTACAGAATTCTGGCACTTTTAGTGCTAAGAAAATACAAAATAATTTTACAAAATGGTAGTGGGAACAGTGGAACCAAGGACCCAGGGCCTTAAGGAAGCCTGGAAATCACCTGAAAGCCTGAAGTTTGTTTTTTATCTACAATTTTGAAAATATTTGTTATGAATGAACAGACAAAGTCTAATATCTAAAACTAAACTGGAGCTTCTCAGATGTTTGTGTTATGTTATTGTGTATTGAATGTCTGTGCTTGTCATTCCATACATAACACATAACAATCATTCTAACTTTCTCTTGCAGTTATTTGTGTCTCTGTCTGCTGGATGTTGTTACAAACTGATGCACCTGAACCTGGCCAGGAATCCTTTCAGCCACAGGTCAGCTGCACTGTGTCCCTTCAGTCATGTCAGGGCTGATCTTCATATCATCTCTGAATTACTGACTCAGTATTGTTGCACTGAGACACTCCTTACACTCCTGACTTACATACAGTATCTGCACAATTATCATGTATAACAAACACTTAGGCCATATTCTGTTGTATATATTGTGTATCAATGTCTTATTTATTGTTATATTAATTATGATTATTATTATATTTATTATTATTGAGCTTATTTCTGCCTCTTTAGTCTAATTGATCTAATTTACAGAACAGAAGCAACAACAAACAACTCAGTGTTGTTCTGCCAGTTCATTTAATAAAGGAAATCCAAAATATCAGTGACTTACCCTGAAAGCATGAACATCTCATCACCACACCTCTGACTCCAGCTCACAGACGTCTGGAGAACCAGTGGAACTAAGAGCTTTTAAGATGCCTCTGTTCCAGTGAGCCCGGGGACGGACACACCTCAGTTAAATTAAGCTATTTATAAACCTGATTAGTTACACTGAATCTTCTCTTGCTGTGACATGTCAGAAGGTCCGCACTGGAGAAGACAGGCAGGCACAGCAGTAAAACATTCAGGCTATCTGGTGAGCAGTGCCTTGTGTAGTGAGACCAATAGAGAGAATGCTGGGCAGGTGAAGAGTCAGGTGATCAGCTGAAATATACCATAGAGTGTGCAGGTGTGCAGTAGCAGTCTGATGAGAGTGATGAGAAATCACTCACAATTGTATGATTGATAAATAGATAAATAGATTTATTGATTTGATAAAATTGCATGAAAACATAACAGCACAGCCTGTGACTGCCTGTATGTGCTTTAGAACTTAAAATCAGGCCTGAAAAGTTGAGCCTGAAAAGGGCCATGTCTGACAAAATTCTGTCCGAACCTGACCCCAACCCGTTCCTCATTAGCATATTTCAGCCTGCACCTGATTACAGCTTGAAGTGTTTCTTTATTTTATTATTACAGTATTATTACAGTAGGAGCTGGCAGTGACAGGGACAATACATGGAGGGAATCTGAACTAGCAACAATGAAAAAAAAAAAATTATAATAATAATAATGACACAGCCCAAAACCAACATAAGCCCATGAAATATGTGAGAAATACAGCCTGACCTGACCTAAACCTGTCGGGTCCAGTTTGGTCTCATCATGTTCGGGCACAGATCTCAAGCTCTACTGTGTTTGTGTTTGTGCAGGAAAGTGCGAGAGGTGACCAGGAGCATTCGAGAGTTCTTCAGTCAGAGCTGTGAGCTCAAATATGTGGGTCTGTCTGCAACCAAACTACCTCCACAAGCTCTCAGGTAAAACATGTATACAGATAAACAGGTAGACCAAGCCATCATAAACAACAGATTAAAAACTGAAAGAAAAATATAATTAGTGCAATAAAGTATACATTAAAAAAAAACAAAAAAAAACAGAAAAAACAGTCCCCAAAAAGAACAGGTGCTGCAGTATGTAAAAAAAAAAAAGAAAGAAAAAAGTACAACAGTGTGACACTGGCAGATGGAACAACACTGCCTTCAAATGATCCTGCCTTCCAGGGATAAGCAAGTCAGAATTTCTTAAGGAAAAAGTGCAGGAGTTCCCGAAGTCATCAGACTTAAAGACCATTTCTTCAAAGAAAGAGGAGCAGATACCTATGATATCCAAATGTCAACAGTAGAGACCTTTGGGGCAGACCATCACTGTTAACAGAAATTCAGTAGACTTACCAAAGAATTGTCTGTAACATGGTTCAGCAAGTAAAATGAAGGAGTCAGAGAAAACCATTTACCAGTAACCTCCTGGGTTATAGAATGAACCTCTTTCCAGAATACCTGGACGTGATGGTACCAGAACACATGGAAAACTGTACCTTTATGTATTTTACATTTAAAAAAGATGTTTGAGCTGTTAGGGAATATTCTCTGTAGGCAGACAGATGTTAATAAATCCTATTAACCTCTCTTTAATGTGAAAGTTACTTATGACCATAGAAATTGTAGTAAATATTCTTAACTCAACAGTTCACATTAAGCAGGGCTGTGTGTGGGCAGATCTGAAGGTTTTTGTGGTTTTTAAATATTTTTGTATTAATTTGTCAGAAGAAAGGTGAAGGGAAACTAAAACTTCAAGGTTCTGTAAGAAAACCTCATTTAAAATCCCACAGACTTTGTAACATTAATAACTAAAAATACAGCAATCGAACAGAACCTTTCTCAACAGCATGTGTCTTGCTTCTTAGAAATAAAGACAGTTGTCTTTTGAAAAATTATTTAAAAGGATAGTTCACCCAAAAATGAAAATCCAGTTTCACAGGAAAACAGTGTTGCAAACAATAGAAGTGAATGGTGACCTGTTTCCAAACGTAAAAAAAAAAAAAAACATAATAAAAACATAAACTGCCTCCATACTGCTCATCTGGTGTAATTCAAGTCTCCTAAAGACCCAACATACCAAGTTGACTATAAAATGTTATTTACAGCATGTTTTTAGTCTGAATCTTCACTGTAGATCTTTAGCTTGGAGCCACGTTCACATGCACACTGTCTGAACTGGGTGTGTGTTATGACAATGTGCAAAAGGCATGTTGGGACTTGGGAGACTTGGATTATGCCAGACGAGCAGTATGGAGCCATTTCATGTTTGTTTTTTGCAGTTGTTTTTTCCATTTGAAAACTGGTCACCATTTAATTACACTGGGAGACTCTGCAACACTGCTTTCCTGTCAGCAGTGTTTTGTGGACTAACAAAAGAAACCTGACCCTCAATCGGCATGAGGGTGAGCTGATAATGAATGAATTTTAAGTTTTGGGTGAACTACCCCTTAAATATTGTTTATGGCTAGCTCAGACATGTCTGTAGTAACAGCAGGACAGATATGACTGAATACCACAGAAGATTTAGACAGCTGAGATTGCAACCAGTTAGTTGAAAAATGATTTCAGAAGAGTGTGTTGTGGGTGTGATATGTAAGACTTTTAGTTTGAAACATTAAAAAATTAACAGAAATTTTCAGCAGAATGTGAAGTAACAGTTCTGACTCTATGTTGCAGAGATATCTACTACTGTAAGTTAGCATGCTAACCAGCTAGTCCTGGCCTGTCCTGTCTCATAATACCACTTTGTACCTCATGAGCATGATGATACAGCTCAGTGTCTATTGTTCATGAGTCTGTTCAGGTTCATGTATATTTACATTTCATGTTTAGATATGTTTTGTGCTGCAACTAGGTTGTTACTGCAGGGTCTGGCAACCAACACTCGTCTCTTCGGGCTGGAGCTGGACGTCAGTAGCTGTGAGGTACAGTGCAGTACACACTGTCACTCCAATACAAAAATACTTTTTATTTATGATAATGAGAAGCAGAGGACACAGTAAACAAATTATTGTTGTTACTGTTGTTTGTGTGTGTGTGTGTGTGTGTGTAGCTACGTTCAGCAGGTGCCCAGGTGATACAAGAGCACATCTCTGAAGCCACAGCTATCAGAAGCCTGGATATCTCAGACAATGGTAGGCAAAAACAAACTCATCCACAGTATTCCATCATATACTGTAACACACAATAAATGTCCAATTCCACACTTATCTCATGACATTATCCTGCAGTTCAGCATGCATGTATATGATATGTGTGTGTCAATAATTGTGCATTGAATTATTTATGAAATTTTTGTATGCTTAAATGTTTTATTGTATTTTAATCAAATCAAATGGGCAAATATTTTGTGGATATTTTACTGTGCAAGTTTGACTAATTTATTACCCACTGTTGCTGCCAATTAACACACACAATTAAAAAAAACCCTGAGTACTGCAGTCCAAATAGTGAGTTGGAGCCACAGACTGTATATTAAATAGGTTGTAATCCTGTTTAATACACAATCTATGGTTGAAGTGAGTTGTTTCCCCTCGCCTCCTTCTCCCAAGACACAGCAGACTGGCAGGCTGCAGGAGCTCTGCAGGACTGCAGGACACACGCAACCTCCTAAACTGAGAATACCAAGTGAGGACGAGTCCTCCACTGTAAGCTGATCAGCTATTTAAAACTGTCAGTTGTCTGTCAATCTAAAGTTCAGCCTGTTATCCTGAAAACAAAAGCCCACTGCTCTGGATGAGCATCAACTCTGGATGATGAATACAGTGGCTGCCTGTCTCACTTCCTGCCAAACTCCGTTAACATTTTCCTCAATTTAACATCATTATAAACATCTATGCCTTCAACAGGATTATTAATGATTTCTTAGATGCATAAACAGACACTGTAACTGTAGCATTCACGTCAAGTGAAGCAAGTATTTGAACCTAACATGTTTCCTTGATCTCTGATGACACATCATATTCATATTATGATTTATTACAGTAAATATGTTACAGATTTCTCCTTTAAGTTACATAAAGAAATAGACTTGCAGAAAAACAAAAAAGCAATAAAGAGGCAATAAAGTTTTGCTCATACAAAAACCTCTTTTTAGTTGTGCAGGGATGCTGCCCAAATACTGTCATGGTGACCTAAAGCTACTTACTGAGAGTAAATTTACATGTAACATGAGTTTTTGCTGTGTTACAAACAACATTATAATTAGTAGATGACAGAGCATGTATTCATTGTTTTGATTTGTGAAGCAGCATTTTAATTGACCTCCTGTCCCTCTTGTCTGTCTGCAGGTTTTGAGAATGACATGGTAACTCTGGTTCTGTCTGTTGGTCGGTGTCACTCTCTTCGGCACCTGGCGCTGGGGAGAAACTTCGCCATGAAGTCCAGGTCTGTGGAACGTAATGCAGTGTCATGTCCAATGCCTGCCACTGTCTGCCTGTCTCACTGCCTGCTAGATTAGATTTGATTAATATTTTGCTCTATTAACCATTATATACATCTACGCCTTGTACAAGATAATTCATGATTTCTTATAACTCATACACAGATACTTAGTCATTTGGCGAACATTTAAGATAGAAATTTCACTTAACAAGTTTCCTTGATTTCTGATGACACATCGTGGTCATTTTATGATTATTAACTCACTAAAATACCTGCAGGCTACTGTGAGCTTCTCTGAATTAGGTGAGGGGGGAGGATTTGATTATTGTAATGAAAACTGATTGAACTGATTTAAGTGACCAAAACTCACTTCAACTAAATATCATTTTCAGTTGGGTAAGTGCATTAATAATATAAAAAAATGGGCCCATTTTTTTTTTATATATTTTAATGATTATAATGTTTTAGAACAAAGGAAAACTTCACTCTATCCACCCTCCTGCCTGCTCCACCCCTCGTTAGAGGGGTCAATTTATAATTGTAGGTTTTATATGTTTCACAGCCTAATCTTTGATGAAATGTTTTTACCATGTTTCTCTCTTTCCTCTGTCCTTCTTGCCTCCATTTCATTTATTTTTTCCTTTGTTGTCTGTCATATTTCTTGTTCTCTTGGTTTGATATGTCCTCTCTGTGTCTACCAGAGCTCTCACTGATGTTCTTCATCGTATAGCTCAGCTCATTCAGGATGACGAGTGTGTGAGTGACACTCTCAGTCATATATATATATTTTATATAATATTATTTTCAATGTAAATGTTTGTTAGAATGTCACAGTCTTTTTTCTGTATATTTGTGCGTGCGTGTGTGTGTGAGAGCAGCCCCTGCAGTCTCTGTCAGTGTGTGACTCCAAGCTGAAGACAGGGATGCACATCCTGCTGAGCGCTCTGGGTGGTCACACTTCTCTGGCTGAAGTGGACATCAGTGGAAACAACATCGGAGACACAGGAGCCAAGATGCTGGCCAAAGCTCTGCTGAGCAACACCACACTGAGGTAGTCATGCACACACACACACACACACACACACACACACACACACACACACACACACACACACACACACACACACACTCGGGCACAATGACTTAAGGAACAGCAACCAATTATCTCTTCTCTTCTCATCTCATTTTATAATATTTTGTGCATTACAGAGAACTGCCAGAGGAAGTGTTGTGGTTGTATCTGTTTCTGGAACACACTGTCAGGGAAAATATTCCACTGGAACAGATGTTGTGCCTCAGCCCAACCACTATTTATCACTCATAAATGACTTTAAGCTGTAGCTTTACTGTTTGCCACTAGATGTCATCATTTCAATATTGGAAAATAATATTCATCACTTGACTGGCTGCAGAGTGTTTAGTAATTACATGTGTCATTTGATGTTGCATGCTGCACCACATCATCACCCACACTGTGAGGATCACTGTACACCAACTTCAACCAGACTCAGGTGGAGTTGTCTGTTGCATCAGGTTTGGCTGTTGAGCTGACCTCTCTCCGTCTCCGTCTCTGTCTCTGTCTCTGTCTCTTTCTCTGTCTCTGTCTCTGTCTCTCTGTCAAGGACTCTAACATGGGACAGAAACAATGTCACTGCCAGAGGTTTCCAGGATGTGGCTGATGCCTTGGAGAGGTCATACATACACACACACGCACACAGATATACATGAGTCTTGACAGTGCTGTACAAGTTCACATTTAAAAAGAGCTTGCTCAAAGTTCACTTCACAGAGATTCAGAAGAACTCATTCATGTTCATTGTTTACATTTTATTATTTTTTTTAATTTGTAAATGTAAATTTACGTTTAACTCAATCCAAATAATTAAAATCTTAAAATAGTAGTCTAATCTTGCAAAAATAGAGACTGACTTTTGCTTTCAAAGCAGATGATGCATGACAGCTAATAGAAATCAAAACACATACAAAAAACTTGAGGTGTGTTTTGTTTGAAATACAGTGGGATAAAATGTCTGGATACACTGAGTTAATATCCCAAAATAATGAGAAACTTTCTGAAAATAATGACTTGAATGTAATGAATGTAAGTCATTTTGAGAAAGTTTCTCATTATTTTGTTATATACAGTCAATATTTGGAAATCATTATTCTGAGATTCAAAGACATTATTTGGACAAAATGTCCCATGTTAATGACTCACAGGATCTTTTTTTTTCATCATATTGGCAGAAATGTGCTTCCACAGATGTTTGGAGATGAGTATATACTGTGGATCATCTGACTGTGTCTCAGTGTCAACAAACGTCAGTCTGCAGTGTAGTTTTTACACTTCAATGATACACCACAGAATTATAGAGAAACAGAGATAGAAATTATAGAGAAAGTTTTTCTATCACATCAACATTTCTGTCTATAATCACACTCTCTCTCTCCTCACGTTGTTTTAATCAGCTGATGATGTGAGCGCTGTTATCTCTCTCAGGAGTGAACGACTCTCATGTTCATGTTCATGAAACGTTCATGTACCTGATCTTGTCAGTTTGCCATGTTCAATGAACACCTCTCTTTAACATGTTTATGCACAACACTGCGCCTGGATATACCATAAGTCACACAACAGAAAAAGGTAGCTAACTTAGTGCTACTTGCAGTTGTTGACTAACATGCTGTTCAGATTGCTGTCATATAAAAACAGCCTTCGCCTGCTTCAATTATCAATTAACACTTTAAAAATCAAAAGTGACAGCTCACTATCAGAATTTGGTATTAACATTTTTAGCAAACACTTTACAAGGCCTGCTGTGCTAATTACATCCTGCACAGTGGATCAAACCCACAATGTAATAAACACTGAGCAGGATATTTCTAATCTGAACAAAACTAAGTGTCTACTATCAGCAGCACTATGTGTCTGTAACCAGGCACAGCAGTGCTTTGAGCTAAATGCCAACAACAGCTGCAACAGCAGGCATGATGTTCAACATGTTAATCATCTATGTTTCGTCTAATAGACTGCTAACTTTTGCTAAATACCATGGAACATGCAGTACAGCTTGTCATTAGTCTACAGGTATTTGATAATAAAGCCAAGTACTGGACAAGCTGAAATTTGACCCGATGTTGGCACTTGATGAAAAGTAACAGAATTGCCAAAGTTATTACAATTTATCCTGCAGGTGACACAAATGTTTAAGCATCCAGTAGTTCTGAGATATTTCACTGAAAAGCACAAACCTGTTGAAGCCCATTTCCGCCAATGTGACAAAAATTAAATATAATGGCTTGGTAGTTAAATTGTTACTTTGAAAATGCTTCTCATTATAATGACTGAGAGGATCTCTTTTTAATTTCATTGGTGGAAATGGGCTTCCATACGAACCTCAACCAGGTCCACAGGATTCATCCTCTGCAGACCATGACTGACCATGAAACAGTTGTTGAGATATTTCAGTCTAGACCAAGTGGGCAGAAAGACAAAAAGACTGACATGTCCACCCATAGAGCCAGACTAAAGGTTTAGAGTGAAGTGGACTGTACTGAACAGTTTCCACGGTGTTCATTTTGATGTTGGCTTCTGTGTTGTGCAGGAACTTCACTCTGCAGCAGGTGTCTCTGCCGCTGGCTGACATCACACAGAGTTACCGCAGCAATCCTGACAGAACAAAAGAGGCGCTGCACAAGGTCAGTGTGTCAGTCTGTGTTCACTTAATGTGTTGGAAAATGTGACTAATTTAGAGAATATTAAAGACAGTGAACTCTCTATGGTATACACCATGCATTTGTCATTTCTCACATCTTGTGTCAGTGAAAAGTTTGTGATTATGAGGGATGCAGGTTCAAATGTTATTAGCTTACACATGTGTAACAAAAGTATAAATCAGTGTGCACCGTCTTCTGTTCTGTTCTTTATTTGATAGGGGTGATGCAACTTAACATAGTTTCAGTGCAGAGCATGACACTGATGTGTTACACTTTATATCTATTGTTAATTTTCAACCCTTGTTCCTAGTAGGCCTTTTACATGTAGATTTACAGTGTTATTAAAATATACAACTTCAAACTTCATAAAACCACAATACACTAGGGATGCACCAATACCGATACCAGTATCAGGTATCGGTCTGATACTGTCCTCACAAACTCATACTCGTACTCACAGTTGAGACAGTTTAAGGAGCAGTTGGCAGCTGGATCTTTTCTCTATTGTGACCCAGGAAGGGGTTCCATAGTTTGTAAAATTTGTTTGTGGCACGCCTTAAAGAAAATTTTATTTTCTCTGATTTAATACAGAGCAGTAGGTCATGAAGCCATTGTGTAAAAGTGAGTGAAAAGGTGTCTTTCCATTTTAAAAGTATCAGACGTCAGGCAAGAAATGTAGCAAAGGCAACACAGTCTGCCTCTGCTCTTGAAAGGTGGAACGCAGGAGATGAGACCCCAAAAATGGCTAACAGGGGGCATGGATGGACTGATTTACCGAGAGAGGTGGAAATGAGTGAAAAGATATTTAACCAGAATTCCTTGATTTTGCTGCAGGACCAAAACATGTAAAGATGAGTGGCTGGGGCTGATTTGCAGCGGGTACATGCAGAGCTCACATCAGGAAACAGTAGCTCTGGTTTGCTTCCAGTCAGCACTTGACCTTTGTTGTAGCAGATTTTATATCTGGAATCAATTAGATTTCAGTTGTTAATGTGTTCCATTGACAGCCCTTTATGGACAAAGCCGATTGTCCAAATTTAGATTTATGATGTGGTATTTTACAACTACCATTTACCCTGCTCCTAGTTACTCTACTGTTTTGTCCTGACTTGTCCTGTGTGTGTGTGTGTGCGTGTGCGTGTGCATATGTGTGTCAGATCCAGCAGTGTCTGGACAGAAACAACCAGAGACAGTCTGACAGAGTGGAACTTCAGCAGGTGTTTAGAGCTCAACAATCTGAAAAGGTAAAAAAAACATAAAATATGTATTTGGAGATCAGTCAACAACAACAGAAAACTACTAATTAACTTAATATTGTATAATAAAAGACAGCATTAAAATACTCATCTCTTTTTAATTGTGACAATCAGTAGAAGAAATTTGGTTGAACTATTGTTTATTTTAACAATTATACTGACTTATATTTCAGCTTTCCAAAATTGTATTCAGTGTCTCCACAGAATTTTATTTTAGTAAGAGTAAAATAAACCTCTGGATAAGGTACCAGCTCTGAGAATGATAATAACTGGTTCTAATTTTATTAACGATGTGTTAGTTTGGCCTAATTGTGAGACTAGCATTTGTATTTACAGTTTGCTTGGCAGTATGCACTTCTACTCTGACATGTTTTCTTGCTGTGGGAATACTGTTGATTCTAACATGGAGAGTATAGTGGAACATTATGGATGCCATGCAGGGAACACTGCACACAAGCCCCCACTGGGAAAGAATGAACTCAAGCTGCACACAAACAGAGCAGAACCAAAGCAGGCAGAGGGAGGTGTGGAGGACACTGTTGAGCAAACAGCAGCAGCAGTAATAATGACCAACAGCTCTCCAGTAAATAATGTCCTGTTCATTTCATGTAATGTTAGACTGCCCTGCAGCAACTAATTATTATTTTATTATTAACAGAAATGATTATGTTGAGGTTTCTGTATCAGGATCTTTGTCATGACTGATTTCTCTTTGCAGCTTCAGTCATTTTATAATACATATGTGATCAATCAAGTTGATTCCAATCATATCAAAGTTGAAGCTCTCTGACTGAGACAGAGAAAGCTGTATTCACTCTGTTGCCCTTATGGCAATTTCTGTCTAGGTGTGTATCTTCAGCTAAGTCTGTCTCAATTATCCTCCATCTTAGCAGGTCCGGGGTTTGTGTCGGCAGTTGGAGGACAGTCTTCAACGTTTAAACCACTGCAGCATTCAGGAGGCCCAGGCCGACATCGAGACAGCACATGAAGTGCTGCACAACACCAGAGAGTCCCTCAAGGTACAAGATGCTAAGACGCTAAGATGATAAGAAATTAATCAACCAGTTATTGGTGAAACTGAAAGAAAAATCACACCCAGTGCCAAACAACAAACTGTAGGAATTCTTTTTATTCAGCAGAAAAAAAGAAAAGTATTTCTGAGAAGCATCAGACCAGCTTGTAATATACAGTGAATCTGTGACATGTCAATCATAGAGGAATAAATAAAAGTATCATCTGCATATTACTGAATATGAACAAGAGCAGATTTTTGGGAGGCCATTAATTAAGTTCACACAGAATAAATATGCTGCAGTCTAGTACAGCACCACCACTAACCATGACCTCAGTAATAAACGTATAGTTTAATTATACCTCTCAGAAAGTTTGAACAACAACTGACCATTACAAGCTTAATAACCACAGAATATGTCTCAGAGCTGTTGTACTGGATTGCATTACTTTGTGTAAGTGGACCTTACAGAGTGTTCAGGGGGTGTAAATGATGCTTGATGCCACTAATGCAGCCCCTCTCCAGTAGCCCCATTGTAGCTTTGGTAAAGAATTATATTACTAACAGTTATTTATTTTTGAGATAAAATATATATATATACCTATATATATTACGTAATGGGAAAAGGGAAGGAACATAAACCAGTTGTAGTTGGTTAAGTTAAAGTTGTTTATTCACACTGGCGGTTAAAGAGACAATTTGGGGCCGGTGAGTGCTGCTCAACTCAAAGAAAGTAATATAACCAAAAGAGAGCTCCCAAAGTGGGAGCTTAACAGCTACCTACAGTGGCTAAAAACAAAGGGAAAACAGAAAAGAACCCAGTGGCTATCTACCTTGTCGAGCTTTAAAGCAAATCTACAAAAGAGTCAGCACTCCTTTACCTAGTGTAGTCTAATACAATGCACAAACAACCTAGCAAGTGTGTGTCGACTTCTATCAGTTATTGAAACTGTACCCTGGCCCAGTCCCTTCCAACGAGTACCTCATTCAAAATAGTTTAACCCAAACACCAACGAGAGGCACATGAGGCGAACTGCCTATGGGGAAGGCAGCCGCAATGACTGGCACGCTCACTGAGTTTAAATCTCGTCGGCTTCCAGCTGCACTTCTGTGATTGGTGGACGGCGATCAAGGGGCACCAATCAGCAAGCCAAACAACAGAGTAGGTAGCGGAGGTAACGCCCCTCGCAGCTGGAGGCCAATCACGGGTCGGAAGTTCACACACTGCAACGCACACACAGAACTACACGGCAAAGGGGGTTAAACACGGAGGGGGCGGTAACGGCGGTGGCCGTAACATATATGTATATATATATATATATATATATATATATATATATATATATATATATATATATATATATGTATATATACATATATATACGTATATATATATATATATATATATATATATATATACACACATGTATATGTATATATATATGTATATGTATATACACAGAGCTCTTTGATTTTTCTTTGATTTTTCTTTTGAAAAAATTTTACCAACTACACATTTATTGTTGAGATAATTTACTTTACTTCTTTAGATAAACTTAAATCTTTGAGTTTTAGAACACCCCAAATGTCTTTAAACAATTATTGAGTAAATGCAGTAAAGTGACAGTGAATGATGTATAACATTTTTATGATTTCAATTAAAACCATTTAATTTTTAGGCACCAAAATAATTACAGATCAGGTTGAACTCACTGTGACCACTGTGATTTTTTTTTTTATTTAATTTTAATTTATAAAACTAAAAGATTCAAGTTTATCTAAAGAGGGAAAAGTAAATTATCTCAAGTGAAGATTGTAGGTCGGTAAAACTTTTTCAAGTTTATTACAGGTCAAAGTCAGAAAGTTTGAATTGGGCTCAAAAATCAATTGCACTACATTGCTTTGAAATTTTGAGTTGTCTCAGCTATTTTTTTTTACAGTCTAAAGTGATTCTAACATTCTTCAACTGTGAAAATATGTAGCCTCTCCACCTAATTAAATATAAAGTTTTAATATTTTATCAACTAAAATGTGCATCAAGCCCATGTCTACAACTGTGCCTTTTCCTCTAAATTTTTGTTTTTTAGTCTTCTGGAGTCTCCATACGGATGCTATGGATGCCAGATTTTAAGGAAAGAAAAGTTTTAGAAGAAAAGAGAGAATTTAATAGCTGCGGCTCCAGACAGATTTATTTTTTCCCTTTTTTTGGCTAAAAATGTCTCTTTTGATTGTAAAGGTTGCAGACCCCTGGACTAATGTTTTTGTGGGCTCTCCCCCTGCAGCTGCTTCCCTCTCTGTATGAGGCAGGCAGGACAGGTGCTTCTGACGGAGACGTGGTGAGCTGCATCCTCGCTGACACTGCTGCTGCACTGACTGAAGAGTTCAACAGAAGCATACAGGTACACATTTGGTGGTTTGGTTTGAAAACACTGGGTAGAGGGTTAAGCATGTCTTCAGGTGGCAATTGATCAATTACTCTGATATGACTGGCAATAGTAATAAAGTTTTTGTGCCTCTGTATCACTTTACATGTGACATATCTGATGATATGTATGGAAATACAGCCATAGCCAAAAGTTTTGGCTTTTGGCTTTTTATTGACAATTACAGTAAGTTTATGCAAAGAGTCAATATTTGCAATGTTGACCCTTCTTTTTCAAGACCTCTGCAATTCGCCCTGGCATGCTGTCAATTAACTTCTGGGCCACATCCTGACTGATGGTGGCCCATTCTTGCATAATCAATGCTTGGAGTTTGTCAGAATTTCATTTGTGTGTTTTTGTTTGTCCACCCGCCTCTTGAGGATTGACCACAAGTTCTCAATGGGATTAAGGTCTGGGGAGTTTCCTGGCCATGGATCCAAAATGTTGTGTGTGATGTTTTGTTCCCCGAGCCACGTAGTTATCACTTTTGCCTTATGGCAAGGTGCTCCATCATGCTGGAAAAGGCATTGTTCATCACCAAACTGTTCTTGGATGTTTGGGAGAAGTTGCTCTCGGAGGATGTTTTGGTACCATTCTTTATTTCTTTGCCTTACTGTGCATGCAGATGCACTCACACCTGCCTGCTGCCATTCCTGAGCAAGCTCTGCACTGGTGGTGCCCCGATCCCGCAGCTGAATCAACTTTAGGAGACGGTCCTGGCGTTTGCTGGACTTTCTTGGGCGCCCTGAAGCCTTCTTCACAACAATTGAACCTCTCTCCTTGAAGTTCTTGATGATCCGATAAATGGTTGATTTAGGTGCAATCTTAGTATCAGCAATATCCTTGCCTGTAAAGCCCTTTTTGTACAAAGCAATGATGGCTGCACGTGTTTCCTTGCAGGTAACCATGGTTAACAGAGGAAGAACAATGATTTCAAGCACCACCCTCTTTTAAAGCTTCCAGTCTGTTATTGTAACTCAATCAGCATGAAAAAGTGATCTCCACCTTGTCCTCATCAGCACTCTCACCTGTGTTAATGAGAGAATCACTGACATGATGTCAGCTGGTCCTTCTGTGGCAGGACTGAAATGCATTGGAAATGTTTTTGGGGGGATTAAGTTCATTTTCATGGCAAAGAGGGACTTTGCAATTAATTGCAATTAATCTGATCACTCTTCATAACATTCTGGAATACATGCAAATTGCCATCATAAAAAATGAGGCAGCAGACTTTATGAAAATTAATATTTGTGTGATTCTCAAAACTTTTGGCCACGACTGTACATGGTTTATGCACAAAACTGGACAATACGTGAGGCTCCTAATTTTCAAAATTGTTATACTGTCTTCTCACTATTTCACAGCAGAAGTTGTGATTTCATGTCCAGTCTATTAAAAACATGTTTCAGTGGTTGCTGGTTAGATCCCAGTCAGGCTCAATGTTTTCTTGTCAAGTGTCAGTCTTGGCCATGCTCAAGTCCAGGGCTGTGTGTTCCAGGATTTGGCTCAGGGCCTGATGAGGTGTGCAGAGGCAGTGTGTCCACGGGTGGTCCAGCGGTCCAGTGTGTGCGAGTGTCTGTCAGAGTGTGTGTCCAAAAGAAGCAGACAGACACACACATTCCTGAGAAGCACTGTGGTGGAGAGCACAGGGCAGATCACCAGCAACAGACTGCGGTAACAACACATATGTGTGACAGCTTCAGTTTACCTCTGTATAAATACCTTACATAGTGTATGATCCAACAGACTGTTGTGATGTTGTGGGTCTCGATAGTGTTTCACTGCCATCATTTTTTGCTCCCACACATACGGAAGGGGAGGGTGAGGTGAATGGCATTCAGTTGGTTGCAATCTACAAGCTCACCACTAGATGTCACTAAATCTTACACCAAGGTCCTTAAAGTCCAGATAAAAAAAATACATTTGATTTGATTCGGTTTATTTCAAACATTTAAAAAAAATCATCTCACAAATTGATATGGATATGCTTTTAAGAACAAACAACATTGTACCTCTTAAGATAATATATACCACATGATATTATTATAATTAACATGATCTTCTTTCTTTTCATCTCATCCAGTGAAATGAGACAAACATTGAGTGTCTCTCTGGCTGAAAGCATCATAAAAGAGGTGCTACAGGATCTGACAACAGCACAGGACAAAATGGTACATTTGACAGTTTATTACTAGTATTTTCAGTTAATGACACATTAGTTTAACCTCTGCTGAAGTCATGAGCGGGAATTGGAACAGTGAGGAACACTTTGGAGAATACAGATGTTTGCTGTGTTATGCACAATCAGATGGCAAGATTAATATGCATATTAATATTTATATCTCTGAGTGTCCAGTATACAGATGTGTTCAGGATGTGTTTAACATAGCTTCGAACAAAGACTGGAAGTGGGGGGTAAAAATCTAAAAGATCTAGAAGATCTAAAATGAAACAATGCACCTTGGGTAAGTGATGATTTTCTTCATTTACTGTTTAGGATTGCCTTATAAAAGAAAATTCATGCCTCGCTCTGAGAAACAACATCCCAGAGCTCCGACTGGTTGACAGCGACTTCCCAACTGACTATGTAAGGGACACATCTATCCTTCATTCATTCACTCATTCATTTATGTGATTTTTTTTTCCATTTTTGTTCTTCCTCTTACTTTTGCTCTGTCCATCAACAGTACAGTCCAGCAGTTTGGAGACATAGTTTCCACTCCAAGAGCCTGAGGCCTGCCTCTTCAATTAAGAGTAAGATACAAACAGTATTACTGTGTGATCCTGTAACGTCTCTCTGTGTCTCTAACTCTCTCTGAATCTGAATCTGAATCTTCACCTCATTTCAATACATTTGCATGTGTGGGTGACAGCTTTTCCTACAGTTTCTTATCTCGGATGCTTATATCCTATACCCCTCTGGGAAATCTACAGATACAATCTGACAAAGTATTGTAAAATAAATTCCTAAATGTTTATGGATGATGATATGGATGTTTTTTTTCCACTTGTCTGAAAGAAGACATGTTATGGAAACAAACCAGCCCAAAAAAGCAGGATTTTAAAATCCAAACTTGTAAAGTTCTTCTTTTTACTCTTTGATGCCATTTTCATGAATGAACACTTCCTGATATATGCGGCAAGAAGTGCAGCCTTATATGCTATTATTTGGGGGTTTCATGTTAATTTGCAAATCTCATACACATGCACTCAGATATGTACAGGTGGATCATTTACACAGTTATCTGAAGTTAAGAGCATTTACTGAATCTGACATAACATGTTTGTACGAGCTCCTTGTACAAACAAAAGAAAAACATTTAAGATAAGAATATCAAAAATGCATGAGGTCAAAAGTTTTTACCTGCCGTGTCCAGGATAAAACATAGGCTGAATATAAAATAGGGACATGTGCAGTGTCCATGATGTCACCCATAGGTTTCTGAAGAGCCACTCTGATGTGTAGTGTAGTGTTTCCGGCTGTCACCATCTCTGCCGTGCCCGACTCTGCTAACTCCAGCTAATCCAAAAATGGGCACAGAGGTGAAGTGCAGGAGGAGCCAAGGCAGCCAAATAAAGTGGGTATCTGTGGCACCCACCTGTCAATCAAAGCATGCCCTTAATTATGCCTAACTAGGCCTAATATAATTTAAACAGGTGATTTATATAATAATTTAGCTCCCACGTGCTTATCATCAACAGGAAAATTAGCTATTAATTACCAAAATGGTTTTTGTACCAGGCTGTAGACATTTATTCCCACTGTAAACTTAGACATGTAACATGGGCCTCTATGAGAATTGATTCATTTTGGAGCCAGCCTCAAGTGGCCATTTGAGGAAGTGCAGTTTTTGGCACTTGAGTGTCATTTTTCTGCCCTATAGGTTCCTGTTTGTCCTAAACAACAGTATCAAGGTGGGAAAGAAAAAATGAATGAAATGAAATAAATGATTACTAAGAAGCATATACTAGTGTGAAGATTACATTAGTTGTGGCATCCTTTAAAAATATACCACTCATGAAATAATAATCAGGATTTATTTCATTAATGTGATGGAACTACATATTTATATATATGTATATATATATATATATATATATATATATATATATATATATATATATATATATATATATATATATATATATATATATATATATTTCTAGCCATCCAGTATGACATCTGAGCTCAGGTATAAATCATGCATTTCATCTCATCCTGTTCTGTTGTATCCTTCATGTGTGCTGTGCCATGCTGAACCACTCTGTGGCAGACAGCACTGTTTGGCTAATTGGAGCATGGCCTGTTTACTTTCACACCAGTGACTTTCACCATGGGAGAGATGAGGTGGGGAGAAGATGGAGGAGGGGATGGTGAGGGAAGAGGAGATTGGGGCGCTCTGGCCTCACCCCACCCCCATTCCTTTTGTTTGACAGGTTTAAAATAAATGTTAATAAAACTCAATACAGTTTTTCACAATTGCTAAGACAAATTTCTTAAAACCTGCAACTGTTCTCTTATAACTTAAAATATGAAACCAAATATTCAAATTCCATTCACAAAACCTGTGACTCTTCTGGCAAAATCAAACAAAGCTAACAGATCCTAAACACAGCAGTGATTATATTGATATTGGGCAGTTATTACTCATTACATCAAAAAATAGAAAACACACTGTTCAGAGCATGTAGCTACAGGAAAACATTTTTATTGCCTTTAACATGCTTTGTGAATTTTCAAAATTAAACATAACAATGTATATTCATATTGTATACTGTACATATTTCAAGTAATACAATAATGTAGGCAACAGATTCATTCTGCCTCAACATCACGTATTTGTGCTGATCAGCTAGTAAAAAAAAGATATTCTAAAAAATAATAATAATAACACAAAAACAACAACAACAACAATAATAATAATAATATTAATAACAATAACAACAACAACAACAATAATAATAATAATAATAATAATAATAATAACAGTTTTGCATTTTTGTCCAAAAAGAATTAGGTCAATATTTTATGAACTATCTTTGTAAAGAGTCTAAATTTGATCATTTTATTTTGAAATGTATTCATCAATTTGCATTTCAAAGGCCTGTGAAATATTTAGGCCAGCAGGGGAGCCTGTAACTGAAAGATTAATAACAATGTAGGTTTAACCCTGTCATATTCCACCTTGTCTTGTGTGTATGAATGTGTTATGACTGTGTGACATGTTGAGGAGTGTGTTCTGTGTGCACTACAGTGTGACTGCTGCATCCATCTGCTCCTCTGCATCCTCTCTCTTTCCTCTCTCTGCATGTCTATGCTGAACTGATTATTTCTCTCTTGTATGCTCTGCTCTGCCCCCTTTTGTTCCCTCTCTTTCCTTGCTTAGTCTCTCCTCCCCCTCCATCCAAGTCTCTCGACACCCCCTTCTTCTCCTTTTTCCCATCCGTTCTCTCCATATCTTCCGGCTCTGCCCTACATATACATCCATACTGTCCAGTCCATTTCAGCAAAAAGCATGCTTACTGCGTGGGCTGGATTCCCATCTTTCCCTCCCTTCCTCCCTCCATCCGTCTCTCTTTCATCATCTCTCCTTGTCCCTCTCTTCTCATCAGTCATACTGCTTCACTCGCAGGTCTCCTGGATGCAGACTGGGAGCAGCAGACGAGGGACAGAGGAGCAGAGAGAGAAAGGGGAGGAGGTGCTGGAGAGGAAGGAGGTGGAGGAGGGGGAGGAGGAAGGTGTGGCCTCCCTCGGTTGCCGACAGCAACCCCCCTGTCAGTCATGGCCTCAAGTCCCTCCCCTTCCCCTTCCACTTCCCCGTCCCCCTCCCCCCCAGGACGGAGGGGGAGGAGGCGGAGGGAGGGGGAGGTGGTGGCACTGGATGCTGCAGCAGCAATATCAGGAGCAAGAGGAGCATCGTTCATTCCTCCTCCCAGCCTCCCTCTCCTTTACTCCATCTCTGCTCGAGCTCCAGAGGAGGAGGCTTCCGGCCACGGAGGCTTACCCAGACGAGAGGCTCCCTTCCCCGGCTGCGGCCCCAGCCCAGGCCCCCTCCCCAGCTCTGGATCCCCCGCTTCTCCCATGGAGCCTCTACCCACCCAGGGACAGACTCTAAGGCACTACACTGCCTCCCGACCACGGCCGCGACGCACACACACACAGCCCCCCTCCTCCAGGCCTCAGGTAAGAACAGACACACACACACACACACACAGCCATAAACGCTCACCAATGACAGTACAAACACACATACATATTTAATCATGCAGAAATTACACTGCATTTGCATTTATTTATAGACACACAACAATACATACAAAATATGCTGAGGAAAATACAGCCACACTGAAGGGTAAGAAGCAGGATGCAGGAATGGAAAGATGAGAGAATGGAGGAAAGGAGAGATGGATGAAGGATAGAGGGAAGGGTACATGAAGTAGGTAGCTAATTGCACGACTACAGAGGAATCCCTGAGGAGAAAAGGATAGAAATGGAGAAAATCTAGACAACACGATAGAAAAAAAGGGAATCTATCTATCTATCTATCTATCTATCTATCTATCTATCTATCTATCTATCTATCTATCTATCTATCTATCTATCCTTGCTTTCATTTCTATAATGGTATCGTAATAATGGGAGCCATCTTTATCTTTGCATTCTATTGCTCCATGTAGTCGTGCTCTGAGTGTGTGTGTGTGTGTGTGTGTGTGTGTGTGTGTGTGTGTGTGTGTGTGCGCGAGTGTGTGTGTGTGAGAAAAGGCACATGCATTTTGGGAGTGGTGTTCCCTGGGTTCTTCCCAATGCTGCTGATCTCTCTCTCTCTCTCCCTCTGTGTGTGTGTGTGTGTGTGTCTCCCTCTCTCTCCTGGGAATGCTTTCACTAACTCAATTATTCATGTTTTCAGATTAATGGGGGTCTCTTTCTCTGTGCTGTCACTGTATAAATGAAAAAAAGGATTTCTCTTCATCTGTGGTGACCTTGTGTGTGTAAATTGTGTCTTGTGTGCAATTTCTCTTTTTCAAACATACACATTTGCTGTTTTGCAGGTGTCACTGTAAGGTGGTGTTGTTTTTCACACACACAGTCACACGTCGGTTCTGTATGAGACATAAGTACAGTAGATGATATACAGTCTGGCATAGATCTGTCATCCCTGTCACTGACTGATAAGTGAATGTGGGCCCTTTTGATTGTATTAATATATATGATTTAGCAATTTGTCACCCAACATCAAAAGAAATACTGGCACTGGCCATGGGCTAACAATACATTTGTAAAGGACCAGAAAAGAGTAAATGCTTTTTCTGTTAGTGTTTGGTTTTGAACATTTACTGTAATGGTTAAATAAACAGCCAATGTCGCTCCAGGAAGTTACGATTGCAACAGTTTATGCAAATTCAACCAATCCCCATGACTTCTACATGTACGTCTCAATGAACAAATTAATGCTCCAAAAAGATTTTGCCTTTTTGTGCAACATGCCCCAGGTGCATTTTCTCTTATTTTGTTAGAGGTTTTGTAATTGTGGGGCTTTTGGGTGAGGTTACTTATAACATTTAATGAATTATACAAAAAATTGCAAGTTTCTTTTGCATTTTTCACTTGCTCCCTCAATTTAATTGCAGATTAATTTAATGCATTTTTAATTGCAATGAAAACATCACACTGTGTCACAATTTTTTAGAAAAGCTGCCATGAAATCAAATTTTAGGCCACAACAGTCCCAAATACAGCCCATGAAATCCTGAAGGGACTGGATAATGAACCTGCTCACTTGAATTTTTGCTCCACTAATTCTAATTTAGAGGAGAGCTTTGCATTAGCCTGGTAGCTCACTGGTTTGAAGGTCCAGAGTGTTAGATTTAGGGGGCTGTGTTGTCACAGTATGGCAGAAATAAAATATAATATTCATAAGTTAATATGTTATCATTAGTGTATAAATCACCTGAAAATAAGAACGACTGTGTTTTTGTTACCCTAGAATAATAATAGAACAAGGGGCTCCCTAGAGAGGGTGTGGGTGGTCTTCCACAGATGCACCATGTTCCTACAGTAGCCCAGAAAGGACAGACCAAACACTGGCTCTAGACACGGCCTTTTGCTTTTTTGGCAAGTCTCTCACCCACCAGAGGTTCTCACTTGAAAGTAGAGAGCGAGGCAGGTTGGTTGCTATCTTAAAACTCACCACTAGATGTCACTAAATCGTACACACTAATGTACATAATACTGACATGACACCATCAAAATCATGTCATGACACCTGTCATGAACCTGAAGGTGTCTTTATGAATGTTTTAATGCAAAGTTGACATTGTTTAAGAAAGTCTCTAATGACAACTTGACATTATCAAACTTAAATAAAGTATTTACTAGCTTTATGTTTTAGCGTTACATTATGCTGTCATATGTGGTTGGTTTTGACATTGGCTGTCATGAGATCATAATTATTGTGTCATTAATAGTTTCCTTTATCTCAGCTACAGTGATAAAATTTGGACCATGTCATTAAGATGTCAAAAGATTATATTACACTGTCACAATGCCTTTATAACATGATCAGTTCCCTCGACCCCAACTAAAGTGGCACCATTTGGACTTGTGATAAAGAGTCATTCAGTTTTATGAGAGCACCTCTCAGACAGTGTGCAGTACTGAGGTGATTTACAGAGTAATCTGATGAACACGGTTTGTTACTTAGCTTCCTTGCTTAAGTAAGCTAACTGCTATCTGCTGTTAACTGTAGCTGGCATTAGCTAGTTAGTTTGGTTAGCCATACACTATACATCCATACAACTAGCCAGCTGACTCAGCCCCAGGATGTCAGGAGTCGAGCCAAAGCTGGCAACCTCAGTACTTCACTCCCTGTCAAGGTGGCCAATGTTGGTGTCGGAGGTTGGTATGGTAGTGGTTTTGCGTAACTGATTTTTCTTTAGGCTACCATGACAGAACCTTTTGTGCTGCTAAAAGCAGTCCTCTTACAAAGGTTCTCTATCATGCTTAAATGGTTCTGCATAAAACATTTATGGTGCCATGAGGAACATGGCAATATTAAGCATTTAGTCACTGCGTACTGTGTCACACAGCACTGTGGCCTTGTAGCCAGAGAGATGAAGGTCCATTCCTGGTCCTTCCTGTGTGGAATTTTCTTTTCTACCCATGTTCAACGGGGTTTCCTCTCATGGTTAGGGGGACTGTAGTCTTGCATAGCCAGACCTATCTCCACAATTCTTTTTAGCACTGTGCCAGCTCTGGCGAAAGCTCTGGCTGAACCCATTATCACTCTGGAAAAAAAAAACCCTCAGTTTATTTCTTTAAATCAATCACAATCATGATGGGTGGCTCAAAGCACAGGAAGTAACTACAAGAAATCACCCAGTAGAGTGCAGATCGACAACAGGCAACAGATGGTGAAGCACCTACTGCAATGTCACCATAACTGCCAGACGCAACCAGCAGAGATTTGCAAACTTCCACCAACATTAACACAATCTCTAGCCACAACAACATTTCAAACTGAAGCAGTTGCTGATTACTTGCAGCCCCTAGTGGCCGGTTAAGAAGAGTGAAAAGTCAGCTGTCAATGGTCACATAAAACAGAGCAGTCAAAAAATAAAAATACTGCTTCACAGTTGTATGTCTCCACCAACTAGCCAATTCTAGTTTATATCCATGTCTGTCCACACTCATATAATGTCTGTAGGGAAGACTTTGAAAGAGATTAATATGGAACTTACCACTGTACTGACCTGTAACTTCACTATACATGTGTGATTCCAGTGAATAATTTCCTGTGAGAAAGATGCTGTCTTCACTTAGAAGCTATTTTTTACAGAGGAGGTCAGAGGACTGATGGAGAGCTGGACATTATGATGTCACAGTGAGAATGACCTTTGACCTTCAGGATATAAAATGTCGTCACTTCATCATTTTATCCTACTAGATATTGGTGTGTAATTTTGTCATAATGAGCATATGAAATCTCTAGTTTATGACACCATGACCTTTAACCTCCAAAATTTTATCAGCTCATCTTTAAGTCCAAGTGAACATTTATATCAGGTTTGTAGAAATTCCCTCAAGCCATTCTTGAGATATCACTTCACAAGAATGGGATGACCTGAAAACATAATGACCCTTAAAATAATGCCTTAAATGACTAATTCCCCACAAAAGAAAATGTAACAGTTGCTAGACTGTTATGTTTGTACCATTAGTGACCAGGTCACGTAACAACGAATAAAACTGTAGGAGAGAAGACTTCCAACTAAAATACTCAGTCAGTGGCAAACTTATATCAACAGCCTACTACTTGGGAGTCAGACTAGGTAGACTGGAGACAAACTATAAATCAAACTGTCCATTATTACTGTGACAGACTAGAGATCAATTGTACCTGTGAACACTTGGAGGGTTTCGAGTCACCTTGAAAAAAAGTGAATTTTGTCTCATTTTTAATATCATCTTACAAAGGATTGACAGCTCAGACAAGACACGGAATCCATTTGCTAATCCTTCAGCAATCACAAGTTTTAATGAAGATAACAGTGATTGTTTCATTAGTATTTTAGTGGGTAGGCAAGCTAACAGTATTTAGAACAAGGACGGAGGCAGGCCAAGGTAACTGGCTAGAACACAGGGCAACATACACCAGGAAGATCTGGCAAATGCACCTTCACACTGTACTGTATGCCAGTGTTTGCCAGACCTTTTCTCTAGGGACCCACTTTTTTTAAAATGAGAAACCATTGTGATCCAAATCAAAATACATATGCCCGTACGCTCCACCTTTTTTCACATGTCAGAATATAATAAAAATCAATTAACTAATCCTGTCACAATCTTGTCAATTGAAAAACTGGACTAATTTTTCAACTAGTGATCAATCTTGCAATAATATTATCACTAAACAATTAATTTTATGGTCTATAAAATTTTGATCAAAGTCCAAGATGATGTCCTCAAATGTCTTGTTTTGTCCACAACTCAAAGATACTCAGTTTACTGTCAGAGAGGAGTAAAGAAACAAGAAAATATTCACATTTAAGAAGCTGAAATAAGAGAATTTGAACTTTTTTTTTCTTCAAAATTTACTCAAACCGGTTAATAGATTATCTAAGCATAATAGTTGGCAATTAATTTAATACTTGATTAATAGTTGAATAATCATTGCAGCTCTAGTGTAACAGGCCATCTCACTGTTTTTATTTCCTCTCATCAGGAAACTAATTCTAAGTTCATAAATGAGACACGTGTGGTACAACCAGGTGTTGAAAATTACATAAACTACAATAAGGAGAACACATGCAATACATATGCGGATGCATATAATATCAGAAGTTTATGAACTCAAAAGTCCTGCATTTGGCCCTTCAGTATTTGGATCAAATAGATAATAAAAAATACAGTGTACAGGTCATTAAGTTTCATAACAAGGTGGTATATTGTAACAACCTCTTCCTCCACTGTTCCCAGCAGCACCAACTTCTCCAGTCCATCTGCTGCCTGGTAAAGCTTTACTTCCACCTGCTCTGGTGTGGCCAGTCAGGCCTGTGGTGTGTGCACTGTGCTGCTGCCCTGGCTCGTCTGTCTCTGCACCCATGGGAGGATGTTGTGTTTGCTCCCCTGCTGTTCATTCAGCATGCTTGCTGGGTAAGCAGAGAGCAGCTTAATGCAGAGCCATAGATGCCAAACAAACATTTGTATGAACATTTGTTGCTGTAAACTGTAAAACTGTTAAAACAAAAAAAAAAAAAAACTTTCAGGATGTCAAAGGTCTGTGGACACAGTTTAGAATGTGTAGACGTAGCTTTATTTATCAGCCTACATCTACATCCACAGCATGGGGTGTGGGTGGGCAGATTGGTGCATGGAGAGAGTTCTGTTGCCCCTTGGTAACAAATGTGTGTGTGTGTGTGTGTGTGTGTGTGTGTGTGTGTGTGTGTGTGTGTGTGTGTGTGTGTGTGTGAGAGAGAGAGAGAGAGAGAGAGAGAGAGCCTGTATGCCAACAATTGTGTGCAATGTTGGCATGTAGCACACAGAGACAGGTGGCTGTAAAGGAGGTGGCAGAGAATGAAAGAGAGCCACATTATTTTCACTGGATGATAGAGATAGATGGAGAGGGCTAAAAGAGAAGAAGAAACAAATACTGCATTCATGAGCAGAAAAACGTCCCATTGTTGTGACTTTGGAGCATTCATGACTCCAAGCACTCATTCTGGCTCCTGATTTTTAATTTCGTTTTAGTCTTTTGAGGAAAAAGTAAATTATTTTTTGTCATTTTCTAGTCATTTGGTTATTGCCAGTTGAAATGTGAAATTGTGCATTTGCCTGTTTATGTTCTGCCAGACCTGGGGAAAAATGTGGCCCGGGGGCCAGATTCGGCCCACTGACAGGTTTCATGTGGTCCACAAGGCCATCATGGAAACACCAAAAATGAAAAATCTTGCAAAGTCTGTTTAGTTATCAAACCTTTATTTTGAAAGGGGTCAGTGTTGTTTTCATCGCTAAAGGTAAAGAATGGTATCTTTTATATTAAACTGTAACTTTATTCACTCAGTGCTGTACATCCATGTTGTTTATCTTGTTCTTCTTCTACTGTTGCTGCTACAATCATTGCAACCTGTCTGCAGCCTGCATGGTTCACTGTAAAACATCAAGTTGTGGACATTACCAACATTGCCACAGTTCAACATGGCAATTCAGAAAGAGTGACCAACAGTAGAAGTGCCCATTATAGAACACTTCTGACCATTCCATTATTTTGGCCATTATTAGACCTTATATTATTTGTGTCTGACCCACAGCAGCCTGATCAATTTATCATGTGGCCCCTCATGCAAAATAATTGCCCACCTTTGTTGTAAACATTCTGAGGCTACAGCTGTTACCATCTTTGTTCTGTATAGTTTTAATATACATTATATATGGGACTTGTTTATGCCCTTATTAGAGACTAACAGTAGAGAGATGACAGGATATCTGGGAATGACATGCAAGTTTCCCTGACTGGACTTGGACTGGGGAATATCAATATATCTCAATATCTGCAATGTTAGAGCGCTAACTTTGAATCTTTCTCATCAGATATTTAGATCCTGAACAAAGTGAATGCTCAAAAAGTTGATTCATAAAGATTTTGAATTGTCAGGTCTATTAAACCTCCCCCACACTGACCCCAGCAACTGTAGATAACATCCACAGATGAGCTGTAAAGCAATACTATCGTTAAGTACACGCTGGTTTTAATGTTAGCTCCTTAGCCTTGATTCAGATGAGTTAGCAGCAGCTAACACTTTCATCATAACAACAGAAAGATCATTTTTTCTTTCCTGCACCCAATGACTGTTTGGCAATGCTATAGTTCCATATAATGTCCTTTCAAGCAGATTTCAGTTTGTACAACCCATAGATATACTATAATGAACTAGACTGTGAATGCAAAGATGGCGCTCATTCAGTCCAATGAGACTTGCTCGCCTCATAAGTGCAAAAAGTTTATTAACTTCTGGGTTTACTTCCTGGTTAAACAGCCCACTGAATGTGCGCAGTAGTGTTTCCCCCCTCTGCCCCGCCCTTGAGTTCCCGCTTTTTTGGCTTAAGGAAGGTTTTCTAAATATAAAAACTCAGTGGTTTCTGAGATGGAGGGGGGTGTCACAGTCTCTCACTCATGAAGTTACAAAATGATCCTTTGTGGCTCACAAAAGTGTCTGTACACTTGGGATAATAATACAGCTAACTGGCCAGTATGTTTCAATAACACATAACTAGTTTGCCATTATGCAATGGCCACATTGTGATTTAGTAAGTTAGCAACTCTGATGGCAGCATGAGGATTCATGGGCAGGGTTCTGTATTAGTCGTCTCTCTTCATTTTAATGCTGTTTTCTCACTCAGTTTTCTTTTTCAAAAAAGACATTTTATATATACTTACAGCCAACAATTTGGGGGACCCACTGCAGTGACTCTGTAGACCTCATAAGGGTCACGGACCACCTATTGAAGACCCTGTAGCTCCTCACTAAATAGCTACGTTCATGTGACAGTATTAATATTGGTTTTGATTGACATTAAACTAGCAGCGATGGTAACTTTGCAGTTATCTGTACACAGAAGTTCGTGGACACAATTTTCCCATACTGTATCTCTCACACATAATTACACTCAGAGGTTGACATGAACAGTTATGTCCATCAGCAGCTTGTGTTTATGGTCTTTACATTTATGAAGTGAAAATGTTACATGTTATTATTACTATTATTGACTGTCCTGTTCCCCTGGAAGTAGATGTGGTTGTACTTCTGTACAACCTTTGAACTGACCTGATGTTGTTCTTCTATTTGAATCTTCCTCCTACTGTAGAAGCACATGTAGAAGTAGACAGAACAGTAAAAAATGGCATTGGTTGTTAGCAGAGGGGTTGTATCCACACAACTGCAACTCCAGTAGACTCATATGTGTGTTTCTGCAGACTTGGCTTGACCCACTTTGAATAATGCTTACACATAACAACTGTCCTGAACTGGAGCTACTTATTGCTTAGACCACAGCAGCTTCAGCAGGTCCATTTCAAAACTCAACAAAATTCTTTTAATCTACAGTTGCACTAATAATGAAACATGCAGATTAGTTGAAATCTCTGGACTAATGAGCTATGTTAGAATACTCAAGCTCCAGCATGTAAAATGTACAGGGATCTATTGTCAGAATGTGACAGGAATGGAATATAATATTCATAATATTCATTCATTCATTCATTCACACACACACACACACACACACACACACACACACACACACACACACACACACACACGATTTCTGAAATGTCACAGTATTGTTTAAATGGGAATGGGCTGGTTGTATAGAATAATGAATAGAAGGATGGATGGAAAGGCGAGAAAGGTTTTGAAGCATAAAGAACAGTACTCTAGCCTGATCACATTTTACGTGTGTCCTGGCTGCACCCAGTATAAAGATCCAATCACCTCTCTCTTCAGTGTAGACAGGACTGCAGTCAGGAGGTCATAGGTCATCAGACTGGTTCAAAGGATCAAAGACAGGAAATACAATAGATGAGGGAGTCAAGGGAGTCTGGAGAAATCTTCAAATTAATTCTAAGACTCACAAGCTGCCACGTAGAGAAGATAAATTAGTAGTATGTCTTTTGGTTTTGTAAAGTCTACATCAGTGTTTTGTGGTAACCGGTGGACAGACTTTTAGCTAAAGAAGTTGTACACATTACAATTGTAGGGCCAGTTTTATAATTAAATTTGTATGTCACGACTGATCAGGATAATCAGGAGTGTTCCAGTCTGGGTTGTGTTGTGTTGACAGTTGGAAGATAAAACTATAGAGTGTGAAATGTTTATTGATGATCCAGTCACTGCCTGGTATCCCTTGTTGACATGATGCCAGTTTTCCTGATCATGTGAACACTAAATTTCATCAATAAGAGATTTTTGATGTGTAAAAGATTGTGTCATCTGCATACAAGTGAGTACTACACTCAAACTGAAGACCACTTTTCATGATTATAGAAAATAGAAGGAGTCCAAGGTTTGATCCTTGAGGAACACCTTTCTCTTGTGTAATCCAGTTAGTGAGGTTTCAGGTCAGAGTCAAAGCTCAGGTGAAGTTCTCCTCACTCTGATGACAATTTCTGTCCTTCAGCTTCTCTCTCCCTGTCTCCCTCTCCACATCTCCAGCCACCATTCATCTAAATTTAGCTTTATTCCTGTTTCTTTGCCTTTCCTATGTAACTTAAAACAAGCATTAGCAAGTATTGCTGTTTTTGATGAATGTCTTTCTGTTTTTTTGTTTTTTTTTTTCAGAAATTGGGAAATTGTTTTATGACATGACTCTAGTCCATGACTGTCCTCCTGTCAGCCCTGTCTATACCTTGTATTTATTCACTTGTTATGTTCTTCCTTCTGACTGTCAACATTAAATGTCTGTGTACAGTATATAGTGTGTTGAACAAGTCTGTAAGTGTTGGAGGTAGCTCCAGTACTTTTTTACATTTGAAAACAGATTCATCTTACGAACCACCTCAAAAACATCTCTCACACCAAACACCAAAACATTTTGTCACTCAGTTTGGTTTTTCCATGAAACACTGGATGTTGGTGTGTATCTTTTTGTCCTCACACAATGACAAAATGTACTAATGTATGTTGTATTGTGTCTTTTGTTACAGGAGCCGGTTTCAAAGGTAGAAAATGAGGCCAGTGAGGGGATGGGCAGAGTGGATGAAGGAGTAGAGGAGTTCTTCACCAAGAAAATCATCCCCGACTATGCACTGTGAGTTGAGCTAACATATGCATGAGTACACACACGCACACACACACTTCAGTATACTGGGAATTAAATTTTTGTATATTATTATAGATATTTATATCAACATGGATATATTTTAATAATAACACAAAAGCATGATTGACTGACAGTACAGTCAGTTAGCAGTAATGATCCTGATGATGCGACACAATCAGTGAAATTGGGCTACTTCTCTGGTGTTCTGGTGGTACAGCGCAAGAATCACTATACAAACTGATGTTTCTACGTCCATTCATGATTCATTCAGTGGAAATGAGGTTTGTGCACATGCACCCACTTCCAGAATGATTTTGATTTTAACAGAACCATGTGTAGGTGTGTCATTTCTGAACCCAACAAAAAGAATGCATATGCATATTTCTGTCTTTGAGCCTCTGTGCACACAGAGTTTCATGCGTCTGGCCCCTGGACAAAACACTGGGTCTCCCAGTGACAACTCTCGCTCAGTAGGAGTAGGAGTCAAGCCAAGGTGACATGTTGATTTGGAGATGAACCAGCAAGTTTTCATGTGAACTGACCAGCTAACTTAATTTTTAGTACACTATCACCTTTATAGTTACATACATTAACATAAAAAATGTTAACTTCATGAGGACAGCCTGTACTTTTTTGTTAAAGTACTCTTTGCCTCTTTCTTGATGATTTAATAATGATTCTTGACTGTACCTGGTGAGTGAACAGATCCACTCTTCCAAATGTATTTTTTGCATTTTCAAGACAGCAAAACCCAACCTCTCCTGATAACTGCTAAGTGTATTATTATGTAATAAACATGTTTGTCATTTCAGCCTTGTAGCTGTATGTGCAGACTGCATGGTGAATGTTTGTGTAGTGTCTAACAAACCCCGTGTCCCTTCACTGTAACAACACATGAACACCTTGTCTGAGTTCTGTGCTCAACCTGCCTGAGCTTGCTGTTTCAGTGCACTGAACACAAAATCATTAAGATGGTTGTATTGTTTTAGCCAGATAGTAAAATGAAATGGAATCACTCAGTCAGTCTGACGCTGGCTTCATGTTAGCTGGTTTCTGTTTTAGAATGTCTTATTTTGCTGTAATCACTGTGACGTATCCATCCACTTGAAGTCATTTTCAGAAGAAACCCTCTGCATTTGCAGTGGCTAGCAGTTAGTTTGGTGTTTGACAAAATAATCTCAATTCAGAGGGACCCTCCAGGCAGAAACATGGTCCACACAAGTACACAAACACAAATGACTACGCCTGGCCCAGCTATAAACACACACGCTCACCAGTGGAGGAGACAAACGTCAGTCCTCAGGGGAGGGGTATAGAGTGTTTCCCAATTTTTTTTTTCCTGGGGACCCACTTTTTTAAAAATGACAAATCATGGTGACCCAATTCATAATGGACCAGGGGTCTGCAACCTTTCTGATCAAAAGAGCCGTTTTTGGCCAAAAAAAAAAAAAAAGAAAGAAAGAAATCTCTCTTTTCCCTGAAGACATTTTTTTTATTTGGCACCCACAGCTTATAGTGACTCAAGAGAACAAGCCAATATCAAAATTTAGAGGAAATGGCACCATGCCAAAGACGTAGGCTAGGATGCACATTTAGATCAAACATTTTTTTTTAAATGATGTAAAAAATAGTTGGGACAACTAAAAATTTCAAGGCAATGTACTGCAATAGATTTGACTTTGAAGGCCAACTCAAACTTTTCAGTTTTTGAAATAAACTTTAAAAAGTTTTGTCAAGCTAGAATCTTTAAATGAAATAGTTTACTTTTCTTCTTCAAATTAATTTGAATATCTGAGGTCTAGAAATTTATTGAGATGTGAACCTGATTTTTTTTATTGTCTGAAAATGGTTTTAAAAATGGTTTTAATTGAAAATTAACCATCATTCACTTTCACTTCAGTGCATTTACTCAATAATTTTTTAAATACTTTTTTTTTTTTGGTTTATAAAAGAAAAGAAAAGTGAACTATCTCAGCAAAATGAGTTTTCTCAAATTTCTTGATAAATGAAAGGGCCACATGTAGCTCCAGAGCCACAGGTTCCAGACCCCCACAATAAAACAATAAATCTTGGGAAGAGTTCATTCATGCATAAATGAAAGTTCCTGACCATTTTTACCACCACGTTCACGTCACTATATTATCTTGACATGTTATTGAAAACGTCCACATGTTAAAACTTTAGAAATAAGAAATAAATTCACTTTGGCTGAGTTGACAGGTCATCTCAAGGCTTTAATTTCCTCTCAGGAAAAGACCCAGTCTTTGGGAATGACTGATACAGAGTGTTTCTGTGACCACATTAGTAAACAAACGTGGCGTCTGCAGAAGAATGTGTCATAAGTATGCCGATGCTTACAGACATGTTCAGCTAGAGCTTCAGCAACTGGTCTGAGTGGAAGTGAACACAAACAGAAGGGATCAGCTTTCTCTTGTTGTTTCATGCTATAGCGCCTGCTAGCTAACACTTACACTCAACACTGCATTGTGTTATGATTTTAAGGTGACACATTCCATAACGCAAAGACAAGTTGGTCTTGCGTAGCTTGAAGTGTGCATTCATGCACTTGCATTGACTGTGTTTCCGCCCCTAATAGTGTTCACCTGTGAATGTAACTGGTTCAAACATCATCACACAACCCATCACATCAGTGCGATCACATGGTAACACAGTCCCTCCACGAAGTTGCAATGTTGTGATTGCAACAATTCATGCAAATTATATTATAATATTTTTGTATATAGATTTATTAATTTTGTCACACGTACTGAAGAGAACACATTTATTGTTATTGGCATTTATTAACACTCTGTGCACTTTTATTTTATAGTTTTGTGCTGTTTTTGAGAGTTTGCTTCTTTGTGGAATAACCCCCAGATACAATTCCTCATTTACAAATAATAAATACTCATTTTTATAATTCTGAGCCTTTTTAGTGAGGTTATTTATAACACTCAGAACAGAGTGCAGTTTGTTCTCCCAGGAACAAGTTGCCTTTGATTGATCAAAAAAAAATTCTTTCTTTTGCAAGTTTCACTCTGTGCTGCAAATTCATTGCAAAAACTCCATGCAACATGCATCACAATTTTTCAGAAAAGCTACTATGAAATCAGGTATTTTAAGCCACAACAATCCCAAAAAAGGTCTGATAAATCCTGGAGGGACTGGAGACAGGTGTAACACTCTGTCATGGTCATTAATGGAGGTACCTAATTCCTGAATGATTTTATACATGCTGTTTTTAGATTTTCATTTTCTCACTTTGTCAACACCAGCAAAATATCAAAAGCAGCACAACAGTAGCGCAACATCAGCAGCTGCTGTCAGCTGCATGGATGGACTTATAGAATCATATACCTCACAGCCCAGCACTATTAAGTGGCGTTCACACCAACAACAATAACTATAACTATAAATGTATTATTTTAAAAATCGTTCTAACTCAAGTAGATGGTGTAGTCCACACCACACATGTAACAACAACAGTGGCAAACTATATTGGGGGGTGCACAACCACTGCAGTGGGGACACAGAAGACCAGGGGAAAAAAAGAGTGAAACAAAACTTGAATGAATATGATCTATTGACCTTTATTTCACTAAAATTCAAGTTTTGAATCCTACTTTATCAGTTCCTTCCAGTAATGTTAATGATTGATAATAACTGGCACTTTTTTTCGGCTTCTGCAAGGTGTCATGCCAGAAAAAGTTTGAGAACCACTGAACTAATGTATGAAGAAAATTTGACGATAACTCTCAAGTGCTGGATTCTCTTTACTTTCATGAGAAGAAGAGTTTCATGGACCCATATCCTTGTGGTCATTAATATCCATGCATGCAGTGTGTTCATCAGTACGGATGCTGACATCATTATGGTTATAGTTACTATCATAGTTATCTCTCTTGCTGTAGATGGCCCTTTAAAGGTGTGGCTCTATCAGACAGACAGCTGAAAAACATGGCTTACATAGCATCTGCATTTATGAGTCGTTGAAATCGTTGAAATCAAAAGGATTCATGACTTGGACGCCAGAATGAGCTCTGTGAATATTATAGCTATCTGAGGTGTGATGTAGTATTCTGGGTCAACCAAGCCATTAGGTCTCATTCAAGCAAATTTTATGGAAGTCCAGCCTGTTTCCAGTTTTAGAGGACAATGATCCTCGACAAAAGGCCAGGGGGTAACCAAAGTAATTAGGGGGGCAGATATGATGGTAATGTGGCCAGTGATCATCTGGATATCTTGCTCTGGACCTAGTGACCCTTCGCTAAGCCCCACGTCCAAACAGCAACTGTCCAATCATAGTTTAGCAACAATAACTAGAGCTGTCAAGCTTTCCATTTCTCTCCACGTTGAAGGTGTGCAGGAGGCTCTGAGAAGAGTGATACTCTGCGTTTCATGAGTCTGGATGGTGACGTCTTTTTTTGTCGTCTCTCAGAAACATGAAACACAAGAGCACACGTATGATGAATGGATTAAACTCTGTCTTCATCTGCTCTAACATACGCTGCAAACATTAGTATGTCCAGCTAACTAAGGCTAGCTTACTAGCTGCAATAACTTTACCTCCAGCCAATCTTGTTAGATCCCTCTGCATCTGCATTTGTTCTGTCAGGGTTTGAGGAGGAGGATGTGAGCTGATGCAGAATCAAAGTGGGCCAATGATGATGCATCTCTCTCTGGCTCACTGTCTCAGGTCTAAGCTAGTTAGCTTAGCACTTATCCTGGCTCTCTTCTGTGACCATAGTCAGCTGGTCTGGCTGATTGACCGTTTCAAGGTCAGCTGCACTAATCGAGTCCTTGTGCTTCCTTTTTCCACGTTTTCCCACGAGTGTATTTCTGTCATCTATTGTGTAGATATACCTGCAGTATTTGGCCATCTGACCAATGTATGCTGAGATATAAACTAGCTCTATCCTCAGTCTTTTAGCATTAACATTATATCATGCATGCAGCTATTAGATAATTTTACATGTACACTTTCACAAGGTTCTTGTTTTAAAACATGTCAGATGGAAACATTAAAACATCAGCTGGAGACTTTTCAGCTGACTAAAGTTGGGTTATCTTCAGCTTACATCAGCCAGCCACACTTGTCATTATTTTAGCCAACAAAATCAACGATTGTCAGCTAGAATGAGAATCTGCTTTTATTTGAACAATTACTCACAATGTCGATGTTGAATCTACCTCCGTTATCTCTGTAAATTGTATAAATGCAGTGTGAGAATGGAAAGTTTGGCAGGCATAGCAACAGTAACTAAGGAGGGCGGTGCTTAGCAAAGGGTCAGTTGTTGACATTGACAGACTGACCAACATACCCATGCCAGGCCTCGCCTCTGGTATCACTGAGGACGTTTTGGCTCTGTGTGCTGTTTGCATGACCTCTCTTGTTGTGTACCTGAACTGAGCATGTGTCTTGAGTCCTGTAGCAGTAGTTGTAGTACTGAGTGTCTCTTCTTGTCTGTTGCTCTTTCTGCTGTCTCCCTGCTGCAGAAAAGGCCGGTGGGAGGAGTCAAACCCTGCCCAAGCCACTCCCTCAGAGTCAAGCTCCACCCCCTCAGCCTCAATCCCCTTTTCCTCTTCGTCTGACAATATCACCTCCTCTTCCACCACCACCGTCACCTCCCCCTCTATCCCATCTACTGACACATCTTTTACATCCACTGATGTACCACCCCTCTCTACATCCTCCACTCCCCCTGCCCCCTCTACTGTCACCACCACCACCACCACCACCACTCTTCCCACCAAAAACATCAAGAAAAAGTTTGGCGACTTCTTCGCCTTCAAGAGGGCTCGAGCCAGCCGAGCCCCCAAGGCAGGAGGGGGAGAGGGAGGAGGAGATGGGGTGAAGGTCAAAAGGACCTCCATTGCAGATCTCATTCGACCCCTCCGTGAGGCCAAAGAAAGGGAGAGAGAGAGGGAGAGAGAGAAGGGGAGAGGGGCAAGGTCAGTGGAGGATGCTAACGTTTCTAATGATGCCGCCACCACAGAAGGAACCGTTGCCACCAGCCAACATCTTGCAGGCGATGCAAGGGGAATGATGGCGCCTGCCAAGACATTAACCACGACGACGCCTCCCAGTGAGACCACTCCCTCTTACCCCACCATCGCCACAAGTCCCGACCTCACCACCGCTATGCTTTCCAACCTGGAAGAAGAGGCGGTCCCTGTCTTACCAGGTCGCAGCCCCAGTCCTGTGGTCACCTCCCCTCTAACGGAGCAGGAGAGGAGCGGCATGCTGATGAAGGAGATGAAGCTGGGAGGGACGCCATATGGAGAGAGGAGACTGAAGGTGACCAAGAGGTCACTGAGGGAGGGCAAGAGCCAGAGTCTCATACTGCTGACGGGATTAGAGCCTGAAGACAAGGATGACACACACAAGGTCAGTCTGACAATACACTTAACACACACACACAGACGCATGATCTAAAATGAGAGGGGAAAGAAACACAACAAACATAAAACATCGAGGACTACTTCATCTTGAGAAGTGGGACAAAACCGTATTTTGAGGGGGTTTCAAAATATCAAACCAGTAGTGAGTCATTTTATTTTTTCTTCTTTGAATGCTAATCAAAATAGACATAACCATAATTCTTATTTTGCTTTTGAATCAAATTTAATCATGTTTTTTTTTATTTTATCTGATGGTGTTGACAGAAATCTGGAACACAACTTTCAAAGGCCAACATTTTCATATAAAATAAAAAAAATAAAAGATGAATATATTAGCACATTTTTACACCAAGGTCATCAGTGGGTTTTGTTAGTTTTAGATTCTGAAGGCTTTTAAACACATTTTTAAATTGTTTGAAGCTGTGAATTCTTTTCTGGGACAAGGCTGTTTTCTGGCACAGAGCAAGTTTAGAAATTTAAAAAATTACATACAAGACATTTCATAAATTACATATATTTCATATATATAAATCCTCAAAGAATAGATTTTCACAAAAATGGAATTAGAGTGTTGGTAATAATACTTTTTAATTTTTTTTTTTATAAGATATGATTTGTCCTAATTTTTAAGAATGGCTGCTGAGAAGTAGGCCTTCCATTAGAGACGGGCCTTTATTTCTGCTGCCCCTGTTTTGTGATTGTATTTGACCATATTTGAGCGAGACCTCTCCTTCTTCTCTGAGTTTCTCTCACTTCAATTGTTGATGATGCTGTTTGCTGACAAACTCAGCTTCCTCCATGTTTACCTGTTGTCATTGTAAATTTAGCATTGTGCTTGTCCACTGACAAAACATAGCAAAAGGTTTATTGAGACAGAAGTGGTGCTGCATTGAATACCCTGTTGTGCACTGTGTCTTTTTAGTACAGTGATGTTTTCATACACGTCACTCCAGATTGGGTAACACCTGTGGCACACCCACCAAATGAGACTCAAACCCGTTGTACACTGTTGCACACAGTTTGAAAGAAACATGCTGTTCAATCTGGAGACCAAAACAAAACAGTGCGTGCCGTTTTCAGAGATGCCCCGGTCATGTCATACTCAAATTCTGCTGTTCTCTCTTCCACTTTTCATTGTATTAGTATTTTACATTTACATTACTATTGATGCACAGAGCAGCAATCTTAGATTTTGAGGTCGTGGTTGGTGAGGTTCCTCCAACTTTTCTACTTTGAAAGACCACTTCAGGGGGGTGTTGAAATTTCCAACTGGGAACACAGAAATGTACTCAGTCTCCCCAAATGCATTGCATCTCTTCACACTGTTTAATGGCGGACCATGAGGCAGATGGCTCTAGCACCACATTGTAGTTTTAGCAGCAGACAAGAAGGGATGCTGATCTGCTGTAGGGGGTTTAAAGACAGTGACAGATGTTCCTGACAGTAAAATGTGGATAAAACACTGTAAAATAAATATATAAAATAAATATTTCCTGCTGTTGTTTTGGATTTGGCATCCATAGCTTGCTTAGACTCAAGACTAGCCTCTGGGAAAATTTAGAGGAAAAATTTCTGAGCTGCAGACATGTCCAAAAGGAGTGTATTTGTAAAATGTCTGCAGATTAAAACAGTTATTTGATTTCTAATGCCAACTTTAGGTATTTCTATTCAATGCTTTACTCATGTACCGTGATAATGTCATATTTTTTAGTTAAAATATCTTAATTTGGGGGATTTTCTCAGCAAATATGTGACAGTTTGTGATTAAATGAGCATATATACTTTTTTTTGCCACCACTTAAAGTCTCCATGCCACCCTCTTGCCACTTTCAAGATCTGTCCCTGCATGTGAGGTTGTTTACAATCCAGTCCACACTAGTATTTCCTGCCCCCCTTGCTTTTGGCCACACCAGAAGGTTTTGGTTGTTGAATACAATATTTGTGTTAAAGAGAGAAGCTGAGAGCAGCTGAGTGGTGACATGACTCTGTCCCTGATGGCTTTAGAGCTGTGAGGGTAAATGCACATAAAGTAGGTTATTTACAATATGAACCATGATAGTACAGGAAATTACACCTCCTCTTTTAACCCAGCATTTACTAAGGACCAGTTATTAATTGTTCATGCTATTATTATTATTATTATTATTATTATTATTATTATTATTATTATTATTATTATTATTATTGCCAGCTTGTATTTTAAAATCTACACATCATAAATGCAGAATGACAGATTCTGAAATGAATAAGATGCTCTATGTAGCTAATAAGTCTGGAGGTGGCATTGAGCTCTAACCAGAACTAAAGCTACATCCAGAATACATGGTCTAATAGTATGTGTCCATGTTAGGTCATTTTTCTAAAGATCTGAACAACAGTAATTGTAAATCAGTCTTCGACTGTCTTGTACTTTATATCTTGTCCTGTCTCTGTTGTAGACAACTGAAGAAGCATTAAACAATGATCACAGCAAATACTACACTTTTAACCAGGGAGTCAATCCTGTTGCTAATCACATGATGATTGATTGATGATTTGTGATCATGATATTGTCTAACAAAATCAACATAAATAGCCTACAACTGATGGTTAATAAGTAAAGCTTAGTTATTTGACTGAGGGTTGAAATGTTTAAAATGAGTGATTATAGAGAAAGTTTTAGGCAACTGGAGGTTCTCTTTTTAACTTGCTGCCACACAGCCGCTCTTTGACTGGGAAGGCTTCTTCCATTCTAGACAACATTTTCGAAAAACTGTATGAGGATGAAAGGTAGAAATAACACATTAGGAAATCTTAAAGGCCATATTTTCCTAATTCCAAAGTGTTTTTATTACTGCTTAGTCATAGTAAAAAGGCTACAGCATGTAAAATTTTAGATACAGTCTAGACAAGGGGTCTCTAACCTAACTATTAAAAAAGCCATTTTGCCCCCCAAAATTACAAACAAATCTGTCTGGAGCTGCAACTATTAGATTCTCTATTTTCCTCTGAGACTTTTTATTTGGCCTCCATTGCTAGCCCAAGGGGACTAGCCACTAGCAAAATTTAAAAGAAAAGCTCTTGAGCCATAGATGCATGTTTTAGTTGATGGAATATTACAGTATTTTTTAATTCAGTGTACAGGTTACACATTTTTACAACTGGAGAATGTAAAAATAACTTGAGGCCTGCAACAATGATAAATAAAAATTTAAATGTTAAAAAAAAAGCACTGCTATTTACTTCCATATCGTTTTAGGTCAAAGCCACAGGGGGCCTCTGGAGAAGGGCCAAAGAGCCGCAGAGCGTTGACCTCCAGTTGAGACTGAGGACTGAACAGGCTTTTTATCAGACTCTTGCTCAAACTGACAGAGTTGAGAGATAAGAGATGTAACAGGAGCCAGTAGGTTATCTGTAAATTAATGTGATTGCATCTGTCAGCAGCAGCTGACACCTCGTCTAAAGCTGGACACATTCAGAGTTGTGCCTGCAGTGAAGAGTGCTGCAGCACTTTACACTTTTTAACGATTCAACATTCACACTGCTGATGGGCAGAACACTCTGAGTGTTAGATCACAATCTATCAGCTCCACAGTTTTTATAATGTGTTGATATTCACATCAGTTTGCTGTACGTTATAACATTATGGTAGGAAAATGCTCAACAAATAACAAATTAATAACAGAATACTACTTCATTGGGAAGACCACAGACAGACAGGCAGATTTACTGACTGGCTTACAGACTTACTAACTGATTGACTGGTATCAGACAGTGGGAAGTAACAGTACAAATACATCACTTAAGTTTTTAGCTAGCTTTACTTTAGTTGAGTATTTATTTTTCTGACAAATTTTTATTTTTATTTCCTTTATTTTAACACAAATATCTGTTCTACTCCTTACATTTTCAAAACAGACTTGTTACTTTTTGGATCTGATTGAATATTTTTATTTTGCATCATTGCGCACCACATTCCCAACATCAAGACTGATTTCAACCTAAATAGATGAGACAGTAAACACATAAAAAAGATGATTCCTTGGTGTATCCATCAGTACATATCATGCAGACATCATAACAAGACTCAACCATGGAGAAGAGGTGATGTTCAGGCAGCTTTGCATAGAAATAGTCCGTTAAATGTCCTTCAGAGGGCAGCAGAGGGTACTTTTTCACTTTTCCTTAAAGCCAGGCCAACAGCCAGCCAACATTGTATTGGTATCAGTGAGAAATAATTTCACAAGAACCTGCCAGCACATTGTAATCACGTGGTCTGAGACAGAGCTACACTTCTACACCTCCTCTATGGCTCTGTTTTCAGCATTTAGAGAATCTGTCCCTGACAGTAGACTTCAACCAATCACAGGTCATGTAGAGACCCGGCTGGTCCGTGGTTCGCAATTTCTTCATGGGTCACTGCTGCAGGGGAGTTGAGACACAGGAGTGAAAATAATTCTGCTTTTTAATCCCAAATGTTTGAAATATACACTCTGAGCTCCCCTCCTGCCTATAAAGGAGTCAACATCAGAATGACTCTGGTGTATCTTCCTCCAGAAGCTCCAGTCTGCCACTGACCCTCTCATCTCATCTAGACCTCCCTGGCTCTGAGCTGCTGTCTGTGGACTCCACTTGGTCCACTCAGCACTCAGCAAAGCCTGTGATAGACTTGAATAAACACAACTGAAGGTGAAGTCAAAAGTAAATGGATTAGCTGTCAAATTCCTGGGCTGAGCATGTTACTCATTAGCTGAACTCTTTTTAAGATTCTGTTTCTGATAATTGAGTTTTATAGTGACTTTTCCTGCAGGAGTTTCTGACATTGATTCAGGGTCTCCCTGAAGGCACACGCACAAGCAGCCGCACTAGTAGAACAGCCAATATGAGCCCCTGGTCTCTAGACGACTTGTGATTAGGCCAGATTCTCTAAAGGCTGAAAACAGAGCCAAGAGGAGGTGCAGAAGTCTAATTCTGTCTCACACCACTTGATTTATAATATACTGAAAAGCTGCTAGTAAATTATTTCTCAATGATACCAAAACAATATTGCCTACCATAGCTTTAAGTAAAGAAGTTCAATCACTTCACTTCACTGAATACTACTACTTTTACCAGAGTCTTTTTTACTTCAGTATCTGTACTCCTGCTTCCACACTGTAACAGAATGGGGATGAGTCAAGAAGTTTGATGGCCACCAGCAGGAAGGATCTCCTGTGCTGCTCAGTGGAACACCGCAGGGTTATAAGTCTTTGGCTGAAGACACTTCTCTTCCCACCCAGCATGTTGTGAAGGCAGAGAGAGACACTGTTCAGGATGTTCACCTACTTGGACAGCGTCCTCTACTCTGTCACAGCCTCCAGAAAGTCCAGCTCAACTCCTCCTCAAGACACTGGGCTGGCAGTTAGAGCTGGCTAGTTCAACTTGTTAGCATCTCTCAGCACATGGAAGCATGTAGCATCTTTTTGCCAATGTTGAAGTTTGCTAGTGCAGTTATCAGCAACTGTATGTGTGAGTGTGTCTGAACATCTTCTGTTCTACATGTTCATGTACTGTCTTGCAGAAACATGCATCTGAGAGCACGCCTAGTTTTGAACAGAGGCTCCAGGTGATGCTTCACAGAATGGGCGTGGCCAAAACTCCACCTGCCGACACCAAGACAAGTCAGGTAGGAGGGATGTGGGGTGGGGTGTGATGGGTCCTGGGCTGGCCCTTAAGTTCCCTGGAGTTTCTCTGACATGTGTCTAAAATACAGTTTTTGTATTTGTATTTGTTTTGTGTATGTTTGACCAGTTTTCAATTAATTCAGTTTGTATACATTTAACTGCAGAGCTGTAACTGTGCTGTTTGGTTGAACTGATTTTGCTCACTTGATGTTGATCATAGTTAGTTTTGGATCAGTTAATTTGCAACATGTTTGGGTCATGGAGTGAAAGACAATGGGCCTCAAGTAAGAACCACTCGTACGAACAGATTTGTTCTTCAGTGTTGCGTACGAGTGATTTAGGAGAACTTGTCGCATTCACCAGTTATCTTGTATTTTGAATCTTCTTTCAGATGCAAACACAATTAACAATGTCCAGACCTGTTGTAGAGTCATGTGCAGTCAGTTTGCGGTACCAAACCAGTTTTTCATTAATGACTGTATATTTCATTAGTATGAAGACCTTGAGAGTTTTACAAGTAAATTACACTTCACAATTCTGTCAATATTATCCTGTTTGACTGCATTTCAAATTATAATATAATTGTAAATTTACACATAAAGCCTCTCATCATTAATTTAATTATGTATTATTACCTGTCGTCAGGTGTATTGTCTGGGGAACATCCTCACTTTGTTCTCTGTGATGGAAACTTCCCCTTGACCTCTTCCTCCTTGCTGTCATCTTTTGCCCTCCACTGTGGCGAGGCTTTTTTTTCCCTCTGAAGTCATTTTCATATCGAGACATTTCTTCTTTATTTCAGTGACAGTCTGACCCTCAGGTATCACAACATTAACAGCACTTGCTTTTCCCATTTCTTTGCTTTAGCAGGTCTTTTAATTCCACTGCTGACACTGTTAAAATGATTTTCCTTCATGGATCTCTGAAAGCAGGACGTCAACCTCTGAACTTGTAAAGTTCTTCTTTTCATTCTATGATTCCATTTTCATGAATGGACACTTACTGACATATGGGACAACCTTATATGATGTTACTGGGACATTAATTATGCTGATTTACAAATCTGATGCATGTGCAGTCAGATACACACAGGTGAAACATTTACACTGTTGCTTGAGGTTACAAGTGTTTGCTGAATCTGACAATACATGTTCATACCAAAAAAGTAAGAGAAATTTAAGATAATAATACACCAATGTTCTTGCATGAGGACCACTGTGCCCAGATGTAAGGGTTAGGATTAGAGTTCAGGTCATACCTTGAAGAATAATGCTGCTTTAGTACAACTAGGGTCTTATTTACATAGTTTTGTTCATCACTCCTTTAAGTAACAATACTGCACTCACTAAGTTCATGGCTGGCAACCCAGTTTGGATATGTTTACATGTTTTTTGACCTGGTTGTTGACCAGGTTTCTGTAATTTACCTGGTGAGTACAGTCACAGACAAAGGAATCAACAGATCCAAGCTGTAATACATGGGGATTATCCTTTAACGGGACAGTTCACCTCAAAATCAAGAATACATATTTTCCCCTGGCCTGTGGTGCTGTTTGTCCATCTAGATTTTTTGGTGGCCATAGAAATGTCTGGCTTCTCTCAAAGAAGAATATATTTGAAAATTCAACAGCAATGTCTCCTTCCAAAAATCATGATCTGGTCACTCAGGATAATTCAAACATTGTTGTGAGCGGTTACATGTAGGAGCTACTTTCTTTCTAGTGGGAAAAAAGTAGATTTCCAAATAGTTCTGGTAGATTCTACTGCAGAAAGAAAATGGTTCCTGCATGAAACTGCTCACAACAAGGTGTGTGGATTACCTTGAGTAACTGGGTCATGATGTTTGGAAAAAGACACTTCAGATGTATTTTTTTGCCGTTATATTGTAGAGAAGGCAGACATCTACAGCTGATATCTAAATTCTCCAACTCACACCAAAACTGTCTAGATGGATAAACAGCACCACAGGTTAGAGGGAGAGAAAAATATGTATTTTTAATTTTGGCTTTGCCTATGTGTTCTAGAGAGATGTAATGTCATATTTCCTTTATTTTTTTTATTTTATTTTATTTATATTTTTTGTGGCACATTTTCCTCAGCATGATGGATGAGTTTATCATGTAAGTCATTATAACAACACCAAGTTACTGCTGAAGTGTCATTAACTGTTGTCCAATATGTGTGTTGCAGAATAAAGAGGAGGAGCTGAGAAAGGCTAACTCTGAAGGTAAGATGTGTGTGTTGGAAAACACTTTGGATTTGACTGTTTTTTTACAATCGAATCGAATTTTATTGATGCAAAGTGAAAATATCCATCTTTATCGTCATCTTTAAGATACACCTATATTTTGAAAATCACATGGCATATCTGTGTCACAAATGTGTCACAGAGGGGGTGGTTCTGTAGCGTCATCCCCTGTCTCAGTCTGATTTAGAATGTAATTGAATGACATCTGACTGAACACATAGTTGCCTATTAGTCACCTATTGACCAATACAGCTCATGCTTTATGGGGAGACCCTTTGTGGTTCTACATAGACCCTGTGTTACAAATGAGCCACTGGCTGTGCTCTTGCTTACAGGCATGTGTGCAAAAGCTAACTGATGAAGAACAGATCAGTACAGACAGCAGGGTGGATTTTAGCTCCACAACATACAACACAACTTCATGGTCAAAAAAACATATTTCTCAGGGATGTTCAGCATTACACTTGCCACATGCTGATATGATGACATCATGATGACATTTATATAGTAAGAGAAAATGTGCGTGTTGCAAATGTAACGTTAAAATTAAGGCAACTTACCCTTACTGTTAATGAGTAAAAGTAATCTGATAAATCACTTCTGCCTTTTTGTAGCTTACAAATATGTTTTTGTAGTTGTAGTGGTGAATATGTACATCAGGTACATGTTGTGATTGGTCAGGGTAATGTGACTGGCTGAATTAGACGTAAAATAAGTTCTCCTGAGCTCTCCTGAGCAGTGCTGCAAAAATAAACTCGCACAAATAAGTCATAGTGATTTCACACGTGTCGGCTGGTGCCTAAATGCAATGCTTTTTCTCTTCTCTTTTCTCTTCTTTCCAGTCGTTTGAGTCATCATCATGAAAATGTGTTTTTGAGCCGACCATTTCATCAGAATGCCTTCAGTGGAGCCCAGTTATCATATTGTATTCACTACTCAGATTGCTCTCCAGCTGAACTACTGTCTCCTGTCTCTGTCCCTCAGGTGCTATACTGGACAAACCTGAACCACCTCCCACATACATGAAGCCCAGAACCATGTCCACTTCATCAGGTATCACTGTAATCCACACCCATCTCTCAGGGGTCGAACTTCTCTACTTTTACTTGCACTTAAGTGTGCATTACACTATGTAATCTACTTAGTTATTTTTATATAAGTCATAATTACAATTTGAATTAATAGCGCATAGTTATATGAGGGGCCGATGCAGTGTGGTTTGGGGCGCCGACGACCCAGGTTGAACGGTACCGGCTTGAGATAGTCGGGCTCACCTCCATGCACAGTCTGGGCTCTGGAACCCAACTCCTTGAGAGAGGCTGGACACTTTTCTACCCTGGAGTTGCCCATGGTGAGAGGCGGTGGGCTGGTGTGGGCTTGCTTATAGCCCCCCAGCTCAGCCATCATGTGTTGCAGTTTTCCCCAGTGAATGAGAGGGTCGTCACCCTGCGCCTTTGGGTCGGAGATAGGTGCCTCACTGTTGTTTCGGCCTATGGGACGAACAGCAGTGCAGAGTACCCAGCTTTCTTGGAGACCTTGGGAGGGGTGCTGGAAAGTGCTCCGACTGGGGACTCCCTTGTTCTGCTCGGGGACTTCAACGCCCACGTGGGTGGTGACAGTGTCACCTGGAGGGGCGTGATTGGGAGGAATGCCCCCCCTGATCTGAACCCGCATGGTGTTCTGTTATTGGACTTCTGTGCTAGTCACAGTTTGTCCATAACAAACACCATGTTCAAGCATAAGGGTGTCTATCAGTATACGTGGCACGGGGACGCCCTAGGTCAGAGGTCAATGATCGACTTTGTAGTCGTGTCAACTGACCTTCGGCCATATGTCTTGGACACTCGGGTGAAGACAGGGGCTGAGCTGTCAACTGATCACCACCTGGTGGTGAGCTGGATCTGCTGGCAGAAGAGGAAGCTGGACAGACTTAGCAGGCCCAAACGTATTGTGAGGGTCTATTGGGAACATCTGGTGGAACCCTCTGTCAGAGAGGGTCTCTGTCACCTCCTGTAGAGCTTTGACCAGATCCCAAGACAGGCCAGAATCATTGAGTCTGAATGGACCATGTTCTCCACCTCCATTGTTGACGCGGTCATTTGGAGCTGTGGCTGTAAAGTCTCCGGTGCCTGTCGCGGCGGCAATCCCCGAACCCGGTGGTGGACACCGGAGGTAAGGGATGCCGTCAGGCTGAAGAAGGAGTCTTATCGAGCTTGGTTGGCTCGTGGGACTCGTGAGGCAGCCGACAGGTACTGGCAGGCCAAGTGTGCTGTGGCCCGGGTGGTTGCAGAAGCAAAAACTTGGGTATGGGAAAAGTTCAGGGAGGCCATGGAGGAGGACTACCGGTCAGCCTTGAGGAGATTCTGGCAAACTGTCCGGCGCCTCAGAAGGGGGAAGCAGTACCTGCCAACACTGTTTCCAGTGGTGGTGGGGAGCTGTTGACTTCAACTGACGGTGGAAGGAATACTTCGAGGATCTCCTCAATCCCACTGACACGCCTTCCGTAGAGGAAGCAGAGGCTGGGGACCCAGAGGTTGACTCATTCATCACCCAAGCTGAAGTCACTGAGGTAGTTCAGAAGCTCCTCAGTGGCAAGGCACCGGGGATGGATGAGATCCACCCTGAGTACCTCAAGTCTCTGGATGTTGTAAGGCTGTCTTGGTTGACACGCCTCTGCAACGTCACATGGCAGTTGGGGACAGTGCCTCTGGACTGGCAGACCAGAGTGGTGGTCCCTCTATTTAAGAAGGGGGGCTGGAGGGTGTGCTCCAACTATAGGGGGATCACAGTCCTCAACCTCCCTGGTAAAGTCTATTCCAGGGTACTGGAGAGGAGAATCCGGCCAATAGTCGAACCTCAGATCCAGGAGGAACAATGTGGTTTTCGTCCTGGTCATGGAACACTGGACCAGCTCTATACCCTCCACAGGGTGCTTAAGGGTTCATGGGAGTTTGCCCACCAGTCCACATGTGTTTTGTGGACTTGGAGTAGGCATTCGACAGTGTCCCTCGTGGCAATCTGTGGGAGGTGCTTCAGGAGTATGGAGTTTGGGGCTCTTTGCTAAGGGCCGTACAGTCTCTGTATGACCGGAGCAGGAGCTTGGTTCACATTGCTGGCAGTAAGTCAGACCTGTTCCCGGTGCATGTTGGACTCCGGCCGGGCTGCCCTTTGTCACCGGTTCTGTTCATTATTTTTATGGACAGAATTTCTAGGCGCAGCCAGGGGCCGGAGGGAGTCTCATCTCTGCTTTTTGCGGATGATGTTGTCCTGGCTCCTTCGAAACCAGGACCTTCAGCATCAGCGGTTTGCAGCCGAGTGCGAAGCGGCTGGGATGAGAATCAGCACCTCCAAGTCCAAGGCCATGGTTCTTGTAAAAGGTGGCTTGCTCCCTCCGGGTCGGAGGAGAGTTCCTGCCTCAAGTGGAGGAGTTCAAGTATCTTAGGGTCTTGTTTACGAGTGAGGGGAGGATGGAGCGCGAGACTGACAGATGGATTGGTGCGGCGGCAGCAGTAATGTGGTCGTTGCACCAGTCTGTTGTAGGAAAGAAGGAGCTGAGCCGCAAGGTGAAGCTCTCGATTTTCCGGTCAATCTACGTTCCTACCCTCACCTATGGTCATGAATTTTGGGTTATGACTGAAAGAACAAGATCTCGGATACAAGAGGCTGAAATGAGTTTCCTCTGCAGAGTGGCAGGGCGCTCCCTTAGAGATAGGGTGTCACCCAGGAGGAGCTTGGAGTAGAGCCACTGCTACTCCATGTCGAGAGGAGCCAGCTGAGATGGCTCAGGCATCTATATCGGATCCCTCCTGGACGCCTCTCTGGGGAGGTGTTCCGGGCATGCCCCACTGGGAGGAGGCTCCAGGGAAGACCCAGGACACATTGGAGTGACTATGTCACTCGGCTGGCCTGGGAACGCCTTGGGATCCTCCTGGAAGACCTGGAGGAAGTGTCCAGGGAGAGGGAAGTCTGGGCGTCCCTTCTTAGACTGCTAATCAATATTAAATTAATAGTTTGGAAATTGCAAAAAATGGAAATGAAAAAAAAAATTGAAAACGTGTTTTGTATCTTATAAATCATTAATTGATCAATCGATTGTTAGTGTTTACAACTGTAGGTTAAGGAAAAAGCACAAAATTTGCAACCTGAGTGTGACCACTGAGCAGAACTGTGCCAGAGTCATTTAGACTGAAGGTTTAACTGCATGCTGCTATTGATAATTCATTAAATGTCAACGATTAAAAAGTAACTAATACCGATACTGAGTAGTTTTTGACAAGAATACTTTTTACTTCTACTTCAGTAGTTTTCTAACACCAGCACTTTTACCTGTAATATTTTAGTAATGTAACAGTACTTGGACTTGATTACAGATATTCAGTACTCTTTCCACCACTGCCATCTCTTGATACAAATAATAATGAATACTCCCATGTGCAGAGCCAAACCAACAATGATTTGATCCTAACAAGTATAATGCATGTATCAAAGCCTGATATATCTTCTCCCTCTGTCCAGAAACTATTAAAAACACATCAGTCTCACTAGAGCACCAAATGTGGATTTATCCACCACTGAAAATAGTCCTCAATAAATGCACTATATCCCCCTATTTGAATAACATTTGTTAAAAACTATTGTGAGCAGCTGAACCTTTTATTACATATGAAACTATATATTTGTGAGATTTATGTCTTCAGGATGAAGCAATGGTCCTGAGAGCCTGAGACAGGTTAGTGAAGCCAGGAAGTTTTGAGAGATGGACAAATAGAAAATGTTGGTTTGGGTCTTTTACATTTGTTAGCCATATGAATAATATAGAACAACACCAGACTTTACCTTCTCCACCTCACCTCTCCATACCATACACTTATTCTGGTCATTTTTAGGAGGGGCCAGGGGTCTTTAGGGGGAGACAGCAGTTCAACAATATGCACCACATAGAAGTGACATACATTGTCTGAAAGCTGGAATCTGAAGATTCATTTGAGCTGCAGCTCCACACTGTGTGTCAAGTTTGTCAAGTGTGTCTAGACATAAATCTTTAATAAACATTGTGTTTTCATTTTCCTCAATCAGCATGAGGGTGAGTAAATAATAACAGAATTTTCATTTTTGGGTGAACTATCCCTTTAAAAATTAGAAATGGCAGTAATTGCATCTCATGACATTGTTTTGTCCAGAAGAGCTGATTGAGGAAAGTTAAACTTAAAATGAGAAAAAAAGAAAGAAAAAAAAAGAAAATGCAAAAAAAAAATATTAAGATTGATTAATTGATTATTAATATCGGTTAAGGAAAACACAAAAAAAAAATTTCAACCCTAATATCAACCTTGTTGTGGTTTCCATAAAAGTTGTATGACATTAAAACAAAAGGACACACAGAATATTAACAAGAACAATCAACTACATTCCACCACAGATTATTAAAACATGAATGTAAACCTCTTTCATGTTGGCTTCAGTCACTGTAATTTGCATTGTTGCCCTAGAATTATTATAAGCAAGCATGACATAGGAAAGAGTCGATGACATCATCATCAGTAACATCATCAGCATGGCCTGTGGCCTGAGCTGTGTGATGAGACAGTCGTGTAACCTTTATGGTGTCTCTGTGTTCTGTGACCATAGAACACAGGAGGGTCTCTGCTGCGGTGTCATAGTCTACATCTGCCTGAACATCTGTCCAACCTGGAATCCCTGACTGGATGAGCCTGAGTCATTCACAGTGATTTACTGTCACTCTCACCCTCTATCTCCAGCAGACCCCAGGCATCCTATTAGAGCACTGGATCCCATCCGACCGGAGCCTCCCCTCCACCCGAAGCCCGCCCTCCCTGAGCGCCCCATTGGCCCCCTTCCACCTAAACCTGCCATTGCAGCCAAGCCACCCCTCCCCACTCCGGCTGCTCCTGCAGGAGGAGGAGCTCGTCCCTCCTCCGCTCCTCCATCCAGCAGCTCAGCAGAGAGAGTCCAGCTCAGAGCACACACTCAAGACGGCCGGCCAGGGGACACTACAGCACAGGTAATACAGCATGGAGTCAGACATTTCCCCCCACCATCATTCAGATGTGAGGCTTGAGAACCCGTGGCAAAGCTGGCATCAGCTTTATCTTTTCATATTTACCTCAAAAAAATAAAATAAAATAAAATAATAATATCACCACTTAAAAAAAAACACTTCAAAGATCATGATTCTGTGAGAATATGTGAAAAAACATAAATTAGAACAGTTAAATTTGTATCTGTAGTTAAATCTTTAGCTCATTGATACAGTCATTCATATTTATTTATATAGTTAAAACTTACAGTTCAAAAGGTTATACAATTATATGCCATTTGTTTGCATTGTGAATTAAAAATTGGGTACAGTGATGAATACAAGCCACATGGTGGCAGTAACGTGTAAGTGTTGGGCAATCCAGGAAGTAACATTAATGAAGAACTGTCTCCTGTTAGCTTATATATAGATCACAACACTGATTTAGAAGTAGCAGCAGATGAAATTTGGGTGAATAAAAGAAAGATTCACCCAAAAAATGAATCTTGAAGGGCTTCTAGGATTAATCAAAGTAATATGATGTGAGAACTGTAATGCTCTTAAAACACTGTAGGGAGTGAGGGCAACAATATGATGGCCCAATGATGGACAAGTTTCATACCATCACATTTAAAGTTTTTGAGGGATGTTGATGTTGATGAAATACTTGGAGCTGGAGAAAATAAAATTCTCTTTGAAAAAACAAGAAATGAAATTTTAATTTTGGCAACCATTTATTGACCATTTCAATCATATTATATTTGGCAAGACTTAGAGTGGTCTCTTAAGTGGTCTCTTAGACCCAGGAAATAAAGATAGCATTCTGAGGAGGGATAATTGTCTCCACTGTATTAGCTGAAGGTGGTTACACACTTATAAAGTCTGTAACGTAATGTCTTTTGAAATTGTAGATCGATTTTGCATTGCGAGGTGTATTTCTCATTTTTAAAATCTACAAAACCTTCACTGTAAGTCTTTTTCAAGGCTTCATTCCCCCCATAGTACCTTGTCTGTATATATGTGTGTGTGAATAGAGGTGGATATGTGTCTGTATGGTGCTATGATGTATGTGTTCAAAAGGACAATATAGTCTGAAACAAATCATAATGATATAACTGAAAACTGATGTGATGCTGTTCAAGAGACACAAGGATTTGATGGAGGGCTGTTGTGTCACCTCTGTGATATCTCAGAGGTGAAGCACACAGTAGGAACAGTAATGTCAAACACTACCTACCTCACCATGCTGTGATCAGAGGACAAAGCAACAACCAAGCTGAGAGTTGCTTTCAAACTGCATGCAAGGACAGCTGTTTATTTCTCAACAACCATCTGCTTTACTGGACCACCTAACCATCTCAGTGAGACACGGCTGTCCTGCAGACACCTGACTTCACTCGCTGTATTTACTGGAGCTGAGATGAGCCCATTCCAGAGAGACCTCCCTGAAGGAGGGACATCTGGTTCTTATCAGAGATGACAAGATGCCACAGCAGATTAGGAAAACTGGAAGGAACAAGGAACTGTTCTGGGGAAGACATGGACTTATGAGATCTTGTCCCATACAATAATGTTTATAAGCTTAACTATAAGATCAGTTGAATGTAAACCCTCTTCACCAGGACTGGGAGGGTTACTTAAAAATATATATATCAATACAGTACTAATTACCTGTTACAAGTAGTCAGTAACGTCAATTAAAGTAATGTAACTTGATTACCTTCTGTTACTTCTGGATTACCTCAATATAAAATGTGGTGACATTGTTTAGCTTAATACAGTGTTTTTAGGGCTGCCACTAATGATTATTTTCTCACTGAACTGATTAGTTTTTTGATCCATGACATGTCAGGAAATCTTGAAAATTGTTGATCAAAGCCCAATATGACATCCTCAAATGTCTTGTTTTGCCCTTAATTCAAAGATATTCAGTTTACTGTCAGAGAGGAGTAAAGAAAACAGATAATATTCACATTTGAGAAGCTGAAATCAGAGAATTTGGACTTTTTTTTTTAAATTAAACATGACTCAATCGATTAATCATTATCAAAATAGATGCAGATTAATTGAATAGTTGATTATTAGTAGATTAGTTAAAGCTCTGAGTGTTTGATGTTTGTTGTTAGGTTTATTAGTTTGTCCAGCTGTTCCTTTGTTTGTTGTGTGCAATTGATTGATTGATTGATTGATTGATTGATTTAAAGACAAAAAATAGTGAAATTTCAACCCAGTGAAGCATTTTTTCACTAGAGGCCATGATAATGAATTGAACTGTGTGTGCACTGTGCATGGTAGGACATTGTTCTTTATTTTAAAATGATAATCCTTCCTTCCTGATAATCTTTTATTTTTTTTAATCTATACCTGTAATGCAATACCGTCACCCTTTTTTAAAAAAAATCCAGATTATGTAATCCTGTTACATGTAATCTGTTACTCCCCAGACCAGCCCCTCACCTCCCCACCCCCGATACAGGCCACAAGGCAGTAATTTTTAAGCCAGAGTTACTAATGTCACAGAGAAATATGTGTAGTCTTAAGAAGTAGCAAACATGAGAGGAGTTCAGCACAGGAGCGATGTAAACAATGCTGTGTCATGTATTTTGTCTGTGTCTATGTAATAATCCAAGTATCATCAAAAACAATTTAACAGCAAACCTCCAAAATGACCAGTTGAGTTGATTCAGTCATGAAGGTAGGATTTGTTGAAGGTCTGTTGTATCAGGCTGTTTTGTTTTAACTTGTTGGAGCTCATGACTAGATTATTGAATATCACCACACAGAACTGCCTGCCTCTAGACTGGCACAGTAGTTTTCTGCCTCCATATGCTCATATCAGTCCTGATGTAGCAGTCCTATTGTTGGTGTCACGTCCCACTGAGCACCCTCTGATCTTCATTCCTAGAATGGAAGCCAGGAGGGTCCCCGGGGTGCAGCCACAGCTTCATCCCCCAGGAAAGAGCTGCTTCCTCCAGGCGCATCTCCATGGAGGGGTCCCAGCAGCTTACAGGATCGCTCTGAGAAAGCACAATCAGTGACCGACGGTGAGTCTGAGTGATCTCATTAAAAGTCATCAGTCATCTAAATGAGGTTTGGGCTGATGGAGGCTTTGATGAGAAATCAGGTGAGGTATGGTCAGATCAGTGTGGGAGTCTGAGAAGAGGCAGCTGTTAGCTGTGTGTGTATCGGAGGAGGCTCATTATAGTGTCAGCCCCATGCAGTCAATATGTCTGGATCATTATCACCTTCATGAAACATGACAGTCAACATGTGAGACATTTGAGTCTTCAGAGTCACACGAGTCAAGGTGTGAATCCGTTCAGGAAAAGATGAAATTGATTGATTCATGTTTTACATAGTGAGGCAATATGTAATATTTAAATACATTTATGTCATATTACTCACAATTATGTTAACATATGATCTGAAAAATATATATATCATTTCAGGGTTCCCTCTCTCTGGCTGGCTGTCTGTCTGCCTGTCTCTCTTGCTCACTGTTTTCTGTTTGAAACAAATTTTTATAATACTTAATATTTTCTATGTAAAGGGACATTTCACCCCCAAATCAAAAATACACATTTCCCCCTGGCCTGTAGTGCTGTTTATTCATTGAGATAGGTTTGGTGTGAGGTGCAGAGTTTTGGAGTCTTAGAGATGTCTGCCTTCTCTAAAATATAAAGGAAGTAAAAGGCACTTGGCTTGTGGTTCTCAAAGTGCCAAAAAATACATTCAGCTCTGAACAGCTATTTTCTTTCTGTTGGAATGAAAGTAGTTCAGAAAGAAAGTAGTTCAAATGTATTTTGGTACAACAAGACTAGTGCCATCTAATTCCATTATGCTGTAGAGATGACATAAATCTCTCTGGCAGTATCTCCAAAACTGGGCAACTCATACTAAAACAGTACAGATGGATAAATAGCACTACAGGACAGAGGAGAAATATACATTTCTGATTATTTTTTTTATTGTCCCTTTAACATTAAAAATCAAGTGGGTAAGTTTAAAATGTAGCTATCATCCAAAACGTTTATCTAAAGTGTGTGTGTGTGTGTGTCGTCACTTTCAGAGAGTCTTCCTAAGCCACGCCAACACATGAAGCCCCTCCCACAACGCAGGGCTGTGTCCGTCCACGAGGACGCTCTGGCCATGACACAAGGTGAGACTTTGTCCAAGTGTTTATTGAAGACATATAAAACTAAATACTGGTAACATTTAATACTAATAGCAGTAACAGCGCGGCAATGAAAAAAATAATAAAAATGTATGCTGACTTTGAGGCAACGACACTGAAGTCAGTGAAAATCTTAATGAAGTGATTCACAGATTTAACAACTGAAGCTCCATTCAGACTAGATAAGACTGAAGTCTGCAAAATGTTGAGAGGAGTGATTCAGTTAAATACAAAGCAGACCAATCAGGACCGCTACAGGACACGGTTAGACAATCACATCATTTCCTGGTTCTTTAAAGCAACAGGAGGAAGCAGAAGCAAAGCCTGAGGCACACTGGTAGATGTTGAGATGAGATGCTGTTCATGTCGGACTGGGCCCTCAGGATGACTCAGCTTCTCTGAAGACCTCTTTTCAGCATTATTTCATAGCATATAATTAAATAAACAGATAGATTGAGGTTGGACACAACAACTGGGTCCGCTGTCCAAGCCAGTCAAACTGATCCCCTGTAATTCCTATTTTTCTTCTTTAATTATTTATCTTGAACATGATGACCACAGGCAGTTTGTACAAGGGCAGTGTGCAATTGTTGATGGTGATGTGTGTGTGTGTATGTTTTTACGTGTTTGAGTTTTTATTATTCATTCTAATTTTGCATTTTTTAACAGTATATACTGCATGTGTCCAAACAAATTTCTATCATAGATATGCACAAATATACATACACATGTTACCTACCTACATACCATTTATATGTACACACTGTACCCAGTACTGTCAATATCTAATTATTTTAGCTATAATTAATAGTTCCTTGTAATTTGTTTAATCTTTGCTACTGTCATTACTAGAAACAAGTGAGGATCTTGTTGATATCTTCAGGTATTTTTTCAAGTAATAAGACTAGTGAGTTTTATTTAGAGAAATACAAAAAATATTTTATAATTCTCAAATAGAAGAAGAACAGAAGCCATTTGTCCCTATCAAAGGAACACACATTTATTGTTGCTATACAGTATCTTTGGAGTGATCTTATAGTCTCCAATAAGTCTCAGGCCCCGGTATCTCTGCCATCTTTTTTAGAGCTCAAGGCAGTGTTGCAGAGGTCTCCCATCCGTTTCCGGGGCAACAGAGGTGATCTGCCCACCTGCACTGAAGATCCATCTAGTGGGGAGGAAGCACAAAAAGCTCAGGAGGGTGAGAGAAGCAGACAATTGGACTCGAGTCATAGGGACTCGGACTCGAGTCGGAAATTTGACAACTTGCAACTCGACTCGGACTTGGAGGGTCAGAGACTCGAGACTCGACTCGACTTGAGACATGATGACTCCCCTCGACTTGAGACAAGATGACTGCCACTTTATGGTCATCACCTTTTTAAAAAATATTTAATAAATCTCTTCTTCTCTTTTATTTTCTTCTCTGTGCATTGGACTTCTACCGACCGCACATAGAGCATACTGAACAAAAAAAAAGACAACGTCAAAGTTTGATGGTCAAACCATTTGTGTGTGTTTTGGGGGGGGTTCTTCACTATATTAAGGACAACTAGGAGGGGAAAAAGCTATTATGATAACTCAAATATTAGATTTTTTTTTTCCACAAATAGGCCTGTTTTGAAATATTTTAAATAATTACTCCATAATTTAATGAGGTCCCACCCATAGATATAGAAATAGAAGTATATAGTTTCTTTATCTATGGTCCTGGCACCCCCTGCACCCTCCAACCTGGGCCCAGGAATGTAGCCTTTCCCCATCTACCTTGGTCTAAATGATCAAACATGTAATGTAAGAATAGATCAAATTAACAGCTTTATGCTTTAATCCATGCAGACTAGACTGCATGCTCTTTTTTAGATGAGGAACAATAGTGAGAGACTTGACTTGACATAATCTGTGACTTGACTTGACTCGACAACCTTGTGACTTGACTCGACAACCTTGTGACTTGACTCGACAACCTTGTGACTTGACTTGACTTGACTCGACAACCTTGTGACTTGACTCGACTTGACTCGACAACCTTGTGACTTGACTCGACTTGACTCGACATAACCTTGTGACTTGACTTGACTTGCCCATGACAAAAAAACTTGGGACTTGCTTGAGACTTGGACCGAATTACTTGATACTTGCTTGGGACTCGGATTGGAGGGACTTGTGCAATTGTCTGGAGAGAAGTGTATTTTTCTGTTGTTTTTCTGTCTGTGTGCTGTGATCTAAACATGCTCTTCCATCTGTCTGTTCTTCATCACCCAGCCAGTGACACAGGGAGGCACACAGCTGAAGACAGGAAGGAGGAGCTGAAGGCAGAGAGAGGAAGGATGATCTGTGGAGGGACAGTTGCTGAAACAAAGGATGAAGGTCCAGGCTCAGGGTGTCCCTCTTCTACAGCTCAGGCTCAACAAGAAGCTTCAGCTCCCCGACACTTCAGTCCGGCTGCAGCCTCCGAGAAGCCTCCGCCCATCCCGGAGAGGCCTCCAGCACTCACCCAAACCCTGGAGAAGCCTCCTGTAACTCCCACATCCCAGAAAAAGAGCCCCAGCACAGCCCCAGCATTGCCCCAAACTCTAGAAAAACTGCTGGCGTCCCCACAACCCCAAGAAAAGAGCCCCAGCACAACCCCCGCTACGTCTGCATCCCCAGAAAACCCCAGAGCGAGTCCTCTGTTCCACAAGGAGAAGAGCCCTGGCACAGTACCGTTCACAGTGGATGTGAGAAATAGCACACAGGAGGGAGGAGAGGTGGTCTCTAAACAGCACATGATGAAGGCAGAGCCAGCAGACCAAAGAACTGAGCCCCCTCTGTCTGAATAACACACACACTGACTCACCTGGGGAAAGAAGGCACACCTGGGAGAGACAGGAGGGACGGCTCTGTGACATCACTGAGATCAGAAAGAGGGAGGGGACACGAGGTCTGAGAGGAGCGTGGATGTTGCATCCTCCAGCAGAAAACAGCTGCTGTGTACAGCTAACATCTGTACAGTCGCTCTGTTTGGGCTGAATAAACACAGACTGAAACAAATGCTCCAGTGCTCGGAATTTAAACTTTTTTATATATTTTTTCTTTTTCAGTTAGGAGTGCACCTGTCTGAGTTTGTGTGAGGCTTGCATTATTTGTTCAGTTTGCCCGCTGGGATGTTTTTGTAGTCTGTGCTTATTTACCCGAAACAGCAAATGTACAGACATGAGCTGTAGCAAACTAACAACATATACACCTGACCATGTGTCTGACATCTCATCCTGACTGATGTCAAAAATTACCAGGACATATATTTATTATTATTATTATTATTATTATTATTATTCAATGTTATTTTAGTCCAGACTCTCTGTTTTCTCATCTCTGTATGTTGATGAACTGGAGTCATAAAGCTGCAGGATAAGCAGTCATTTTTCATTTACATTGCAACATGTTTATCTCATTGATCTCAGTTTGCACCACCCAGGGCAAATCTGCATCCACCTGCATCTTTTGCACTGAGTAATGTTGAACTGTGCTGCCTCTAAAATTCCAGCCTTCCAATTCCAGTCCCAGTGTGTTAGATTTAGAGGGATCCATTGGCAGAAATATAATATTCATCAGTATGTTTTCATCAGTGTATAATCACCTGAAAATATATATCTACAGAGTGAGTGGTACCTCTTCATGGAGGCTGCCATGTTTCTACAGTAGAATGGACAACACTTTGCGAGTTTTGTTGCTGTCATAGCTTCTCCTACACTCTTGCAGGGAAGAGTGAGATGAGGTGTGTGTAATCTGCAAGCTCAGTGCCACATGCCACTAAATCCTACACACTGGTCCTCTGAGCAGCGTCCTTCCAAGGGATGCTGAGCCTGAAACGGAACACGTGAGTAAAGTGATAAGAGCATCAGCTGAGTGGTGAAATCATTACGCTCTCTACAAAAGGATGTAAGCTGTTTGGGAGGGAATTTATTTCCCCAAACAACATCCATCCACTCAATGTCCTGTTTCAATCAACACAGGCTGTGTTCACATGTTCATTTAACTACTTACGACTGCTACTGAGGTCCTGCAGTTTACATCACAGTCTCTAACAGGCGCCATACTGGCAGACAGAAAGAGTCCTGCCAGCTCAAAGATGCATTAATACTTACGGCTGAGATAAGAACATTTTTATACCAGACACACATGCATAAATAGAAGAGGTCCAGCACCAAACCCTGTTTGAAAAGTGAGTAAACTCAGTTTTTATTTCTAATCAAGTTGATGAAACATTTGTTCAAACAAGTAACATATGAAAAATTTTGTATTTTTGTAGTCACTGCATTTTCCTATCTCCTACCTGCCTGAGTGAGGCATCAAAAACAGCATCTGTTGAACTGTGATTTGTCTGAGAATACATTTCATAACATGCAAGTATTGTTTAATAATCACAGATCAAATTAAATATGATTCCTGGTTAAACTGTAAAAACAAACAAACAAAGGTAATATTTTGATTTATTTTACACAATGGTATCAATTTCATTTCATTTTTTTTTGTTTCTTGAATTTCATCCTCCTGCCATCGAAGTGGCCCTTTCTCATTTCTCCAGTGTAGTTAGTTTTTTAGTCCACAAAACACTGCTGGAGTTTCACAGGAAAACAGTGTTGCAGAATCTCCCAAACAATGGAAGTGAATGGTGACCAGTTTTCAAATGTAAAGAAAAAACAACAGAATAAAAACACAGAATGCCTGCACTCTGCTCTTCTGGAGTAATCCAAGTCTCCTAAAGCCCCAACATGCCAGGTGGACCAAAAAAATGTTATTTACACCATGTTTTTTAGCCTTTCAGCTTGGAGCCACGTTCACGTGCACATGCACACTGTCAAACAGCATGTTGGGACTTAAGTAGACTTGGATTATGCCAGATGAGCAGTATGAAGGCATTTTATGTTTTTCTTTGTTTTTTTACATTTGAAAACTGGTCACCATTCACGTCCATTGTTTGGGAGATTGCAACACTGTTTTCCTGTGAAACTCTAGCAGTGTTCTGTGGACTGACAAAATAAACCCAACCCTCAATCGGCATGAGGTTCAGGTGATAATGACTGAATTTTCATTTTTGGATGAACTATTCCTTTAACTATTCCTTCCTTCAGAGTTTGCTTAGAAAGTGGTGTACACCTTCTTTTGTGCCTACACAACATTTATAAATGAAGTTGTCAGGGGCTAGAAACTGAGGCATTACTGTTCATGGACTCAGTTCAGTGCTTCCATCCTTCAATATGAGGCATGGTTCTCGGTTCAACGTCGCTGCAGGACCTCAGTAGTGCACAGCGATAATTCCTTGTCATTGTGCAACATTGCTGTGTTGAGCTGTTACTTCTGTTTTTTATTCTTTATTAAAACCATCAAGGAAGAAAGCAGCTATATGCTTTGAATCCTATGATCTCATGTACAAGAAGGGTCAACCGATAAATTCAAAAGCAACAGGGAGAACAGCAAAACCTTTCTTTCTTTTGAGAAAATGTCTCCAGTGTAATGTTTTCAATGAAGTGCTGTTATTTTCAGTCCCGGTAGCTGTGTCAGTTTCATCCATACCTGTCCCCACATTTGTTTGGTTTCTGCCTCTGGCACAACTGAAGCTGCTGTCAAAGGCTTTGATTGATCGGTTGGAAACAGCCAATCAGGAGAAAAGCAGCAGACATTTGAACTGCTCATTCAAATTTTCAATCTGAGTGGAGACTTTGACTACGATTACGCTACTTAAAGCTCAAGGTTTTTATAGATTTTTTTAACAGTACCTCCCAATATTTCTAATAAATTCCACTCTAACTATAGTAAGGTGAGGTGGCTCCCAACATCTTGGAACAAAGAACATTTATAATTAAAGAAAATAGGCTTTCTGATTATTTTCTCACAGTTATAATATCTTTTGAAAACTAAATCAAATCCAGCTCCTTTACAATATTTCCATCTATATGCAAAGATATTTCATTTTTTCGAAGTCTTCTTTTGCCTTGCTGTTTTTATGTTGAGCCTTTTAGAATTTCCAGATGAACACACAGGACACTAAAGTTCTGCATGTTTCTGCGGAATCACATCAGTATGTGACATTCAGTCACTCCATTAGACAGCCATATATGTAATCATATTGTTCATGATATCACAGATAAGATCCTTATAAAAGACCAATATTTGATCAGATATAGTGTGAGATAACAACAGAGTGTATCAGTGTATCAAACTCTCAGGGTGGTGGTGGTGGAGATTGGTGTGTGTGTGTGTGTTTTGTAAGAGCAGACCTCAGTTGAGCTCCCTGTGCTGTCAGCAGCCTGAGCCTCCGTCTCGTCCTCGGGGAGAATTTATTTTCTACCATCATGTTTATCTTTGCCTTGCACGCACAGAATATGTACAAAATTACAGAAAGCAACAAAAACAAAGTTATGAACAGAGTGTAAATCCATACCTATACTTGATTAAAATTATCAGTTGTGTCATAAACGTGTACTCTCTGTTTTTATTTGGAATCTGTTGTCTGTCTGAGTTTCATCAAGTCCGAGAAAAAAAAACTGTGATGATGTCATAGTGATGATGTACTGCACATTTGTGCCCATACTAAAGACTAAAATTCAGGATATCTCAGTGTCTCCTGCTTCCAACTTGACCATCTTGTTACAGTATGTGCCAACTTTATGGAAGTCCGACGCTTAACTGCTGGTGTACCACTTTATTTTTAATTTTGTAATGTAATTTTACTGTGATCTTTAAACTGAATGAATTCCACATAAGATTTTGTGCATAATATACATTAAGGGAAGGTTGTGCTTCTCTTACATTTCCCAAACAGTTCTCTAGGATTATTACCAAGTACTGTAATAATTAGGGATGCACCGATGCCGATACCAGCATCGGGTATCGGTCTGATACTGTCCTCACGTACTCGTACTTGTACTCATAAAACTACTCTGATACCCCACACCCAATACCACGTCACGGAAAGTAGCTGCTTGATACAAATAAACATCTAAAGAACCGATGCAGAGTTCAAGACATTTGCTGAAGCTTACCCTCTTTTTTTGGACGCGCCATCATCATCAGTGAGGGACTTGCTGTCCTCAACATCAGTGACTGCAGTGACTTTGGAAACTGTCTGTAAAATTCCATGTAAGTCCATGTAAAACTGTAATAAATGCACAGAGAGCAGCTGTAGACCTCAGCCAGCCGCTGTCCAATAAGTCCTGGCGGGTGTAAACTAGTTGATGCCTCTGCAAATTAATCCGAAGATGAAGAAAAAACACGGCTGCCACCAGTCTGTAACCATCTTTTCTTCATAATAAGCTGCTACAACTTCTCTTTGTGTACTTATTCTTCACCAAAACAGCCTGAGGCACATGACACGCAACTTCACTTTTTGAGGTTCACAGAAGAGTAAACAAAACTGTTGCACACATGGCGTCATACTCATACCTGTCCCTCCGAAACAATGACAGGTAGGAACTAATTAGCTCTTCAACAAGAGGGACATGAAGACGAACCTTAAATACTACACATATAAATGTTACATTAAAATACTAGGTAAATACTGTAAATGCTAATGAAATAAATATGGGATGAGGCAGGTGCACACCTCATTCCACACAGGCGTGCAGAAGGCACGGGCTGCAGGAAGACAGGTAGGCGAATTTTGTTTGTTGAGGGTGACTGTTGTTTGATGTCATGTTTAGCGCGCATTACATTTAATTTCAGACCTGCTTCCCCGCTGGGTTGAAGGCAGCTGGTAGTTCATAGGCAAATTGATCTCTGACGCACCAGGTATTTTAAAATTTGGTCGTAGTTTTCATGTTTTAATTGGCATGTATTTTAATACTTTTTTGCAATAAAGTGTTTTTATAATTGTTGATATGTGCTTCCTTGCAGAGCATCAGTGGCTTATACGCTGCTCTTGCCGGGACTCATTTGTTTGGTTTGTTTGTTTCTTTGGGTTTTTTTTCCTTTATCTAGTCCATCCTGGCAAGTGAGCCAGTATTGGGCAAAAGAGATGGGTTTTGCCCGTGGGACGGACTAGTTTCTTTTCTTTTCTTTATTCATGTTTGTTTGTTCTATTACTTCGTCAGCTGCTTCCCCCTCATCACCACAACTCAGTTTACTCCCAGTTAGGCTGTTAGAGAGGGCCGAAGGTGTGCAAGTGTGCAGTGAAATATTCACGTGTGTTAACTGTGTTAACTTTCTTTGGGCACAGACCTATGGATTGCAGTGTAGTGGTGGTGTTGGAATTTACCCCCCCCCCCGTTCTGTTAGCATAATTGGGAGTTAGGCTGGGATTCGGGTATGGTGAGAAACTGATTTTTGAAGCTGAACTTTTGTAATAAATATTCGCTATCACTTACCTTTGTGACTGTCCTTTTTTAAAAAAGCTAGTACTTGAGCGGGTGTAACATTTTGGCGTTGTCAGCAGGACTAGCAAAGCAGTATTGATTAGTTTTGGGGGAAGCAAATGTCAGATAGATTTTTTTTTTTTGTTTGGTTGTTTGTTTTGTTTTTTTGTGAAACGGCAAGAGCAGCGGTGGGCCAGAACCACGTGATCGAGAGGATCCACAGGCGCAGTTGTCATCCCAGCTCCCACACACCATGGAGGAGACTCAGAGAGAGGCCATGGCACAGCGCATATATGAACTGGAGCAGCAGCTGCAGAGACTCCATTCACCAACGTCCCCACCCGGGCCATCAAGCAGTGTCATGGACAGAGGTGGATCAACTGCTGCTGAGACTGAGGGGGGGACTCGGGTGGTTTACATTCAGCAGAGCTAGAAGGTACCAAAGTTTTCTGGCAACTTGGACAGAGCAGATTCTCCTACTCTTGAAGAATGGATTGAACTGATTGAAAATCATATCCAATTGAAACCTACTGAAAAAGAAAAAGTTAATTGTGTCTATAACCATTTGGAAGGGGCAGCTCGTATAGAGGTTAAATATCTTCCTAAAGAGGAAAGGGAGACTGTTAATGGTATATTCACAATTTTGAGAGAAGTATATGGATGTTCACATTCTGCAATCTCCCTTCAGCGCAGGTTTTTTAACCGTAAACAACGCGAGGGAGAATCATTGTTAGATTATTCTCATGCTCTGATGTCCCTAATGGACCAGATTGTAGCATCAGATGAGCGTGCTAAGCCCAAATCTCAAAGAGACCTGCGTGACCAATTCTGTGAAGGTGTTAGAGATCAGAGTCTGAGTGTAAGATTGAGAGATAAAGTTCGCTTAAAGTTCGCTTAAACCCTGAGTGGTCAATTCGTGATGTACGTAGGGAGGCTATTCAGTGGACAGCACAGTGTGAAGGGCAGTTATTTAAGCAAAAGGATAACTACTCACTTTTCTCCAATGAAGTTCAGGCGCAAGCTTCTTGTGAACCAATTGAAAGTAAATCAAGTTATTCTGAACTTAAAGCCCTTATTGAAGCTCAACAGAGGCAGTTAGACTTGCTAATGAAAGCACTGCAACCCTCAAAACAAGAGTCTGGGGCCCAGCCTCCACCTAAAGTTAAAAGAACCTCTGATGGGAAGCCTAGATGTTTTCGGTGTGATCAAAGAGGACACATAGCACGTTATTGTACTGCAGCCCTCCCTAAAGCAACCTTCTCTGAACGAGAAACAACACAATTGGAACAACAAGAACCCGTTAGTGAGCAAAGTCACACACATCTAGAGACAAATCTTGAGTCAGAACCAGATCCAACGGTTATGTCTGCACTGGTGAGCAAGTGCCCCGTAGTAGAAGTTAAAATGGGGGAAACTGTGGTTCCATCATTGTTGGATACAGGATCAATGGTTACAACTATTACTAAGAGTTTTTTTGATGAACAATTTGGCTATCTAACTGATGCACAGTTACGTGACTGTGGTTGGTTAGATCTTAGGGCAGGGAATGGCCTAGAGTTGCCATATCTAGGCTATTTGGAGTTGGACATTACTATACTGGGAAAAAGTGTGCCACGCAGGGGGGTCCTGGTAGTGAAAGATCCAGATGACCCTCACATGCAATATAAGAAAATGCAGACTCCAGGAGTCCTCAGAATGAATGTGATTAAAGGGTTCTATTATGAGCTATTTGTGCAGTATAGTGCCACCCTTTTTGATGTGCCTGGGGTGGCAGAGGTTCCAGAGTGGAGACGAGCCCTCAGACATTGCCAAGTGGAGGAGACTATAGCCAACTCCCCTGAGCCCTTCAAAGTGAGAGTGAAAGGTAAGAGCCCACTATGTGTGGCTGCAGGTACATTAACAATGGTCCCTGTAACAAGTCCGAAGGCTCCCTCAGAGCAAAGCATTGAGTTTTTAGTAGAGCCATTACGGCCAGAGGAGGGTGTACTTCCAGAGGGTTTGCTAGTTTCACCTGCCTTGGTGGTGTCTGAAAGAGGGGTAGTACATGTACCAGTCACTAACGTAGGCTATTCTGATGTTTGGCTGACTCCACGCAGGATTATAGCTACAGTGAGCATGGCAATTGTATTGTCTGAGCACAGTCCCCACGTTGAGTTTGGTAGGGATGCCAGTAGTAATGTGTGTACAGCTTCAGTGTCTCAGGCTGGAGTTGAGGACAGGAAAGGGGAAGGCTGGGATACGCCTATTTTTGAGGGATTGGAGGGATCTGAGCAACAGCAGGGAGCCGCATTACTTAATAAATATCACTCTTTGTTTGCAAAAGATGAAGCTGACTTGGGTTGCACTAATTTGATTCAGCATGAGATCCCCCTTTTAGATGATACTCCTGTACGTCAGCCATACCGTCGCATCCTTCCTTCACAGTATGATATGGTGCGAGCCCATATAAAACAACTCTCGGACAGCCAAGTAATTAGGGAAAGTAGTAGCCCATATGCATCTCCCATCGTACTGGTGCAAAAGAAGGATGGTGGAATTAGATTGTGTGTAGACTATCGCTGCTTGAATACTAAAACCAGGAAAGATGCTTTCCCTCTGCCGAGGATTGAAGAGTCATTGGATGGGCTTGCAGGAGCCAAGTGGTTCTCTACTCTGGATTTAGCCAGTGCCTATAACCAGGTTGAAGTTGCTGAAAAAGACAGGGCAAAAACAGCATTTTGCACCCCATTTGGGCTATTTGAGTTTAATAGGATGCCATTTGGATTGTGCAATGCCCCTAGTACTTTTCAGCGCCTCATGAAGTGCATGTTTGGAGACTGCCGTTATCAATCTGTCTTACTGTATCTTGATGATGTAACTGTGTTCTCCTCTTCCATTCAGCAGCATTTGGAGAGATTGGAGAAGGTCTTTTCTAGGCTGCAGAAACAGGGGCTTAAAGTAAAATTTTCAAAGTGTAATTTCTTTCAGAAACAGATGAAATATATGGGCCATGTAGTGTCAGCTGATGGAGTAGCAACAGACCCAGATAAGGTAGCGGTGGTGAGGGACTGGAAGACCCCCACTAATTTGGCTGAGCTTCGTTCGTTTCTAGGGTTTGCCAGTTATTATAGACGCTTCATTGCAGGATTTGCAAAGATGGCTGCTCCTTTGCATCATGTGGTGGCACAACTATGCCCAGGTACAAAGAAGGGTAAGACCCCCAGGAAGCCATTGACCTCAGTCTGGACAGCAGAATGTGAAGAGAAGTTTGGTCAGCTTAAGAATGCATTAGTCTCTGCACCAGTGTTGGCCTATGCCGATTTCCAGAGGCCATTTGTGTTGGAGATAGATGCAAGCCATGCAGGGCTGGGAGCAGTCCTTTCCCAGGAACATGGAGGAAAGCTTAGGCCTGTTGCTTATGCTGGTAGGGCACTCAGACCGGCTGAGAAGAACATGCAGAACTATAGCTCTATGAAGCTAGAATTCCTTGCTCTCAAGTGGGCGGGGCGGTGTCTGAGAAGTTCACGGAGTATTTGTTGGGAGGCTCCTGCACTGTGTATACTGACAACAACCCCCTTAAGCACCTTGATACAGCAAAACTTGGGGCCGTAGAGCAGCGGTGGGCAGCCCAGCTAGCTCCTTTTGATCTTACCTTAAAATATCGTCCAGGGGCTCGAAATGGCAATGCGGATGCCTTGTCCCGACAATATAGTGAGCCCGGTGCAGCTGGGGCCTTAGAGGGGGAAAGGGAGTGTGAGGAGGGGAGTTTGTGTGTCCAGTCTGACATTTCTGTTCTTTCAGGTTGTTCCAAAGAGAGTTTAGCTAAGCTACAGGAGCAAGATCCAGTTATAGGACCACTTTTGGCCTGCTGGAGAAAAGCCAGGCCGCCTGATTCAAAGGAGAGGGAGAGATTTGGTAAGGGCACCAGGGAGCTTGATCACCAATGGGGGCGGTTGAGGGAGGAGGAGAAGGTGTTATACCACACGTTTAGTTCCCCCGATGGGGGCAAGGAGACCTATCAGCTTGTATTGCCTCAATGTTTGCTTGAGGATGTTCTCACTCAGCTGCATGATAATCATGGGCATCAGGGGGTGGAGCGTACTTTACAATTAGTGTGTTCCCGTTGCTATTGGCCGAACATGTATAGAGATGTAGAGAAATGGTGTCAGCAGTGTGGAAGATGTGTCCTGGCTAAAGCTGTGCAGCCCAAAGTTAAACCTTTTATGGGTAGCCTACAGGTTTCTCATCCACATGAAATTCTGGCAATAGATTTCACTGTATTAGAGCCGGCCTCAAATGGTAGAGAAAATGTTCTAGTACTAACAGATGTATTTTCTAAATACACCCAGGCAATTGACAGCGGCTACCTGTGAGGAAACAGTGCAGGGACCAGAAGCAGGAGAATCAAATAAGGGATCCATCATTAATTGAGGGAGACCTTGTATATGTTCGTAACCACAGGGTGAAGGGCCGGAATAAGATTCAGGATGTATGGGACTCAACCCTCTACCAAGTTGTCCAGTGTCCCCCTGAACGTGGCGTTGTCTACTCCATCACCCCTGTGGTCCAGGATGGGCCAGTACGGCATGTGCATCGCACTGAGTTGAGAGGTATGCCCACAGGTGGACTGAGGTCAGACACAGGCCAGGGTTTAGCAGAAGAGCGGGTTGATGCAGGAGGCGAGGAAGAAGTAGATTTTGACCCCCCAGAACTACTCTCCTTTGAATCCTGCAGTGAGGAGTCTGTGTTGGAATCTGAACTTTGCCCAGAGGCTGAGGTGGATGTGAGAGAAGAACAGTGCATAGAACCAGATGAGCCTCCAGTGTTAGTGGAGGGCCTCCGGAAGTCTACTAGAAGTACGGCAGGCAGACATACTAATCCTTATCATCTGCCCTGATCTGTGGGACCCAATCATGGCTCAGTGTAATGAGTTAAGTGTTTTAAGGGTTACTGATATGAAGATGGTATTTTCCCTGTTTTCTTCTGGAATCATTTCATCATCGGGGCGCCGATGCATTTTTAGGGGGTGACATGTGGCAGGTGGTAGGTGCACCAGTCAGGAACCCTACAAATATATGTACCTGTAGGAGGAACAGAGGTTCCGCTGTTGGTTTGTGCCAGTGGGATGAGGCAGGTGCACACCTCATTCCACACAGGCGTGCAGAAGGCACGAGCTGCAGGAAGACAGGTAGGCGAATTTTGTTTGTTGAGGGTGACTGTTGTTTGATGTCGTGTTTAGCGCGCATTACATTTAATGTTTACATTTAACGGCTGGTAGTTCGTAGGGAAATTGATCTCCGACGCACCAGGTATTTTAAAGTTTGGTCGTAGTTTTCATGTTTTAATTGGCATGTATTTAAATACTTTTTTTGTAATAAAGTGTTTTTATAATTGTTGATATGTGCTTCCTCGCAGAGCATCAGTGGCTTATACGCTGCTCTTGCCGGGACTCATTTGTTTGGTTTGTTTGTTTCTTTGGGTTTTTTTTCCTTTATCTAGTCCATCCTGGCAAGTGAGCCAGTATTGGGCAAAAGAGATGGGTTTTGCCCGTGGGACGGACTAGTTTCTTTTCTTTTCTTTATTCATGTTTGTTTGTTCTATTACTTCGTCAGCTGCTTCCCCCTCATCACCACAACTCAGTTTACTCCCAGTTAGGCTGTTAGAGAGGGCCGAAGGTGTGCAAGTGTGCAGTGAAATATTCACGTGTGTTAACTGTGTTAACTTTCTTTGGGCACAGACCTATGGATTGCAGTGTAGTGGTGGTGTTGGAACTTATCCCCCCCCTGTTCTCTTAGCATAATTGGGAGTTAGGCTGGGATTCGGGTATGGTGAGAAACTGATTTTTGAAGCTGAACTTTTGTAATAAATATTCGCTATCACTTACCTTTGTGACTGTCCTTTTTTAAAAAAGCTAGTACTTGAGCGGGTGTAACATCAATAAAGTAACTTACTACAAATAACCTAAAAATGTAATGTGTACAGTAACCATGGTTACACTTGTAGCAGGAAACAGCAACAATGATTTGTTACATTTAGAAAGTGAGCATCTAATGAAAATTAAACATGTTTTAAAAGTTTAATGGCATTATTAAGTAGTTGTATCGTTACTCAGTATCAGCAAGTACCCAAATGTAAGTACTTGTACTTGTACTTGGTCTGAAAAAAGTGGTATCAGTGCATTCCTAATAATAATGTAATATAAATCCTAATTGATCTCTGTGTTGAGTGGTGAGGGAAGGCCTCTAAAACAGAAGCTCCCACAGCTGTCATTAATCATTTCTCCTGTGGTAAAAAAAAAAAAAAAAAAGAAAGAAAAAAAAAGGAAAAAGAAAGAAAGAAAGAAAGAAAGAAAGAAAGAAGAAGATTAAAGAATCTTTGAGGAAATAATTTGACATCAGATTAATAACATGTTGATTCACACAGGTCAGGAAATATGCCCAACAGAAACCCCAACATGTCCAGTCTTACTGTGTTGACTGTTTTTGTGGCAGCTGAACTGAAAACATGCCTGCTATCTTTAAGGACTAGTCCCAAAAATGAAAATTCAGTCATTATCTACTCACCCTCACACCGACTGAAGGTCAGGTTTAGTTTTTTACAAGTTACAAGTGTCTAAATACTACTGTTTTAGTACCATGGAATGCAATTTTAAGATTATTTTATGTGAGAATGTAGACATTAAAACTTAAAATCTGTAGTCGATTCATCACGATAGCGCGTAGTTTAAAATTTGCTCCGACGTTTTTCGGAGATGTGTCGTCCTGCTAACGGGACGGCCAGCATACCTCACCGGCTAGCAAGATGACCGGGCTGATAGCATTCATGTTACCCCGCTAAAAACAGCCTTATCCCGGCATGACCTTTTGAAATTGGCCGCTCGCTCTGATATCTCTGTAGTAGTAAAACGAGATATAATTCGTTTTCCGCACATTTAAACCAAAAGATACAGGGTTGTGTTTTAAATCATATTTCGTTTTATTTCAAATATACATTAATGGTGAAAATAACTGGAAGTAGGTAAGCCAGGATGAGCTGAGATGGTGACACCATCAAGTACGCTACTGTCCCAATAGCAGAATGACCGTCCTGTGTCCTCCTGGCCTCGAGAGACTGGACTCCCAGATCAAACTTGCTAAGTCCGAACTGCCAAGTCCGTAAGTCCGAACTTGGTGTACTTGGTATTGAGAAACGCGATATGTGTAGTATATACATAGTACAGCCTTGCCTACTGCACTACCTGAAGTGCATTTCCGGGGGTCATGTAAACACAATTAATTAAATATCAAAATCAAATTCAGTCATGTGGTCTGTTTTTCCATTTCGTATTTTTGATTTGAGCCTAAAATTTATATATTAAAAACCAGGCATTTATTCGTTTTTTGTGTTAGATTAAAAAACGAAAAACAAAATAATCCGTCACTTTTGTAATTTTTTATTTTTGATTGTCAATTGAAAACCCGGCAGCAGAGCGGCACCTGCAAAGACAGATTAGAAAAAATGGAAGCATCAACAACGGCAAGCTCTTTTTCAGAGGAAGGTTCCCAGCAGCAGAAAGCTAGTTTCGACGGGTGGAGATTCAGTCATTATTTTGAATATGTTCAACAGAAGGAAAATAACTTGATGGTGAAGTGCACACTCTGCCCGGGGAGAAAGCTGCTCTCCACCGCTTGTAACTCTACCTCCAACTTGAGGAAGCACCTGGAGCGACAGCACAGACACATCAAGCTCGTTGTGAAGCGACGGAGTGACATGAACGAGCAGCCCCGCAAGCAGCAAAAACTTTCATTTGAACATAAAGTACTACCAACATCAAAATCCGAGATAAATAAGCTTGTTGCCTCGTACGTAGTAGAAGAAATGTTACCTCTTTCTACCGTCGAATCGCTGTCTTTTCGAAAGATAATTCCTTTGTCTGTTCTCCCTCCATCTGATGCATCTCAGGCAATTATAGAGTAATTAAGAAAAAAATGTAACTAGTAATAAAACTAGTAATATAACTACTTACTTTATCCAGGGAGTAATAAAGTAAAGTAAGGCATTACTATTTTTGAGAGTAATATGTAATATGTAATATATTACTTTTTTGAGTAACTAGCAGTACTTGAAGTTATAGGATTACCATGTTCACATGTTAGCATGTTAACATTTGCTAATAGTACAGCTGAGGCTGATGTGAGTGTCATTAAATGTCATTAGTTTTTCAAGTATTAAACGGGTTTAAAGTACAACCTGATAATAATTGCACAGGACTGACATCAATGTCTGGTTGTGTAATGTGGTCAAATCAAAAATAAATTATACTGAAAGAACATGTAACTAAAGAAAAGTGAGTTAATAAGAGAAGTGTTTGTTTGAAGGTAACATTGTTAAGGTACTGATTGTTCTACTGTGACCTCTGGTGGTAATGATATTCTCTTACAGCACATTTAACACTGTGCACCCTCATACACATTTTTGTGTTTTTGAGTTTTGTTTTTAAGACTGTTTTGGCTGTGTTCATGAAATGGCATAAAATTTCACAAGGCTGTGTCTTTTTTGGTCAGTTTTTGAAATTCACCATCAGCTTTTATAATAGGTCTAAAAAACATTGTGTCAGAAATTTACTCACTTTCAGCTCCCTCGACACATATTTGTGCTCATTGACTTCCATTAAAACCACAATTCTTTAATCCCCTTAAAAAAAATCTTAAAAAGTGATTTCTTTCAATTTTTTTTTCTGACCAGTGTGAAAGAGGCTTAAAAACGCAAAAAAAAATATTTACCATATTTACCATTCGTTTTCATTACAGCCCTGTTTCAACAATTGAGCTGAATTGATTCTGCGAGCTCCTGCAGAACAGCTGAAATAATAAATTCAGCTTAAGTGGTCTCTATCTGTTGCCAGTGATGTCAGCAACTAGTGTATATGTATGTTTAACAAATTAGTTTGTGTGTGTATCCAAAGTACAGACACTAAAATCCATATGGACAAAAATAGCTCACTGTAAACCCATATGTGAAATGTAACCTGAGCCTGAGTTTGACTTTTGCTTTGAAAACAAGTTCAACCCAAGTTCATCTAAGTTCAGAGTCCCGTGATTGGTCAAGTAATAAAAACATTGCATTTTGCAGCAGCACATTTACATACACACACCCACGCACACACACACACACACACACACACACAAACACATACACACACCTTCATGTAATAACAGCATCATACATCAAAGATGCAGAAGTGTGGGAAAAGTAAAATTTATTTATGTGCTTGTCTGTGATAAATTTAGTGTTTTTATATTCAGTAGTCTATTTCTTGCATTTATATAAAGATTGAATGATATATTTGTGTAAACTGAGGAAGAAGGTGAAAACTTTTAAATGTAATAAGAGTGATAAAAAACAATGGTCATTTTACATGGACTATATACTCTAAATCTAATACTGCACAAAAAAATAAAAATGAATCAAAATAAATATTGTTGTTAATTGCTGATATATACTAGACAGTAATAATCCACCATAAAAAGAATCCACTTTGCATTTAGTATATTGATTTTAATTCATAGGGCGGCACGGTGGTGCAGTGGTCAGCACTGCCACCTCACAGCAAGAAGGTCCTGAGTTTGAATCCTCCAGCTGGTTGGATCAGGGCCTTTCTGTGCAGAGTTTGCATGTTCTCCCCGTGTCTGCGTGGGTTCTCTCCGGGTTCTCTGGCTTCCTCCCACAGTCCAAAGACATGCATGCTAGGTTAATTGGTGACTCTAAATTGCCCGTAGGTGTGAATGTGAGTGTGAGTGGTTGTCTGTCTCTATGTGTCAGTCCTGTGATGAACTGGTGACTTGTCCAGGGTGAACCCCGCCTCTCACCCAGTGTCACCTGGGATAGACTCCAGCAGCCCGTGACCCTTTGGGAATAAGCGGTTACAGAAAATGGATGGATGGATTGATTTTAATTCATTTATTGTGTTTTTTTGTTTGTTTGTTTTAAAAAAGGTGGCATCTTGTAAACAAACTGGAATTTAAAGAGTTAAAATCCTGAAAATGATGATTAAAATTATTTTATGAATAAGACTGGAGTTGGAAATAAGGAAAAAGACAAAAAAAGAAAAATACATTCATATCATATTTATATTTAATTCATATGAATATACACAAAAATGTGTATGAGGGAGTTTAATGGGAAAATTTATAAATCTGACCCTGCACAAAAAATACAAATGCATCTAAGTCAATGTTGTTGTTAATTATTGACATATACTACCCCCCTCAAAAAATCCACTTTGCATTTAGTATATTAATTTTAATTCATTTATTGTGTTTTTTTTTTTCATTTTAAAAAACAGTGGCATCTTGTACACAAATTGGCATTTAAAGGGTTAAAATCCTGATGGAAATGATTTTTATGATTAAAACTTGAGTCAGAAAAAAGAAATAGCAAAAAAAAAAAAAAAAAAAAGGGGAAAAATACATGCTTAATATGTTTATTTTTGTATTTATTTGGATATACACAAAAATGTGGGAATTTTTTTGAGGGTGCACCAAGTGTTAATTGACCCACATTTATTATGTTTAATGTACTGACAGCATTAAAAGGTTTTATTCAATACACAGAAGGACAGTGAAAAGTAGAATTACTGCCTCACAGTTGTTTGCCTGCAGCAAGCAGTCAAGTTACAGTTTACATCCATGTCTGTCCAAACTGATATGATGTCTGAAGTGAAGACTTTGAAGGCATTTTATGTGGAACTGACCACTATATTGACCTGTAACTCTGAAGGAATTTAATAAAAGATATTAAGTGTATTTCTTGACAGAATTAGAGTTCTCATTATCTGTCTGTGGTTCACTGGCTGCTGTTGATGATGATGTAGAGAGGCGACACACTGGGACAGTCACAGAGGGACAGAGAGAAATTACCAGTACAGTGTCATTTTCAAAACGTAAAAGATACAGGGCTTTTGAGAAAACATCCGGGGCTTGAGCCTGTAGCCACCCCCTAAATCCACCTCTGTTTTGTAGTAAATAGGGCATCTTTCCAGACTAGCTACATCAGTTTTCCTCTCAGTGCTGATAAATTTCTAGATCTAGATCTAGGAAGAGTCCAGATGGAGGGCAGAGAGGAGGGAGCTGTGGTGAAAGAACTGAGGCAATCTGATGTGATGGAAAGGATGAAAAAGCTGAAAAGGTAACGGTATGTAGACTGAGGCAGACATGTCTTCATATTCTTTCTGTATATGGTTTGCAAACATTTCAACATTCCCCTGCAGCTTCTTTTCATTTTTCTATGTTTTGATATAGCTAGTTTTCATTCTCATTATTAGTGTTAGTCACAATATGTTCCACACATAATGATTTTCTACGTTCTTAATTATGCTCCATTTCTTCCCTCACATCCCCCACTGGGATCACTGAAGTTCCATTTTTTTACTTTGGTGTGTCAGAGAGTAGCCAGGCAGCTCCCAGCTGTACTGTGGAGGAGGACTATTAAATACAGCAGGATGATAATCAAAGACGAGACAGCTGCAACTCTGGGACACACAGTCTGCGGTTAGATATACACCTTGTACTGATATCTCCCGATGTCCTTAGACTTCAACTGGACTCACCTGGTTTATCTGAATCTGACATGACATGCGCTGCAGTTTGAGTATACTATATATACATATATATGTGTGTATATATATATATATATATATATATATACATGTGTGTATACACATATATATGTGTGTATACACACATATATATATATATATATATATATATATATATATATATATATAATTATTATTATATCACACACACACACACACACACACACACACTGCAATTAAACGTGGATGTGCTGCTACAGGTGCCTATTGTGTGATGACAACAAATTTGTATTAGATCTTTTGTTTGTATGAGAACAAAATCCTTCACCCATTTAGCTCCAGGCCCTTCAGCAAGTCTCAGACTGTGGTTTATATGTCTTGATCCATACTCTGTTTTATATTTTGTTGGCTGTAGGTTATGAATTTATTGGAACTGTCACAAAGTCTTGTCTGGACACTTAAATAGATTAAGCAGATGTGATATTAGTTTGAGATAAAATGATTATGGCAACACTTGTTATATTAAAATGTTATTTATGAGCCTTTACAAGTGATTAATCAATGTGTGCGCTGCGGTGAAAGACAGATTACAGCTTACAGTGTATCTTAGCAGCTCTGTATGAAAAGAAGTTCCGTTGCTAAGGTATACTTACTGATGAGTTACACCATAACTACAAAATAAGACATGAGACACCTCTGTCATTTAAACACATTTAATATATATCACAGTCCATGACTGAGTTGGCAGCTATACAATAACAATATAAAGGAGTATACATTGAATATATAATGTGTTTCGGATTATAGTCTTTCTTTGCATAAGAATATATCATCCTCACTAAAATTTGAACTGATCCATCTGCAGTTTCATGTTAATTTCTAAGAATAAAACATCTGAAGGACTTTATGAAAAACAACAGGCATCTAAAATTCTTTTTTTTTCTTCAAAAATACAGTTGATTCCATTGTCAGACACTGACAGCTTTTTGGCTTCATTTCATATATTTTCCTCTGCTCTCATCTTCATCTTCATCACGCTCTAGCATTCTGTAGAAATGTTCCTACAAAGATCAACTTCAAATAGAAACACTGTGAACTGTTTTCTGCTGTAAACAGTTCACAGTGCAAACTGTTGAGCTCTGAGGGTGATCCTGAGTCTCACTAACTGGGATTGTTGTTTCTGCAAAGACATGATTACTGTTGAGTTTTTCAATTTCAAAGGTTTTAAGATTATAAACCAAATTCCATTCCCCTCTGTGCTTTGAGGTGGTGACAGAAGTCTCAAAGATGGATGACTGACAACCTCAACAAATCGAGGTGATGTGGGTTAACATTTTGTTAGTGCTTTGGGTCTCAGGTGCTTGTATTTGTAGTGTGTGTTTTGTAAAATACATGACATCATTTTATACTATGATTGTTTGGTCATGAGTTAGTCCTTTTAAACATGCAGGAATACAGACCTACTGAAATAACCGACCCTGAGCCAAACAAACTTGTGAAGCGTTCAGGTTTTGTATCAGGTGCTGATTTGTTTTGGAGCCTGGAACAGCATCCAGTAATGTGTATGGAGTCAACTGAGGAAAACCAACAACCAATCAAAGATGGCCTGCACATACACAGACAGCTCAGGCACACTGAAGAGTGGACAAACATGAAGTGTGAGTAATAACAGATCCCATACAGCAAGTGATGTGTAAGAAATGAGCAAGAAATGACTGTGTGTGTGTGTGTGTGTGTGTGTGTGTGTGTGTGTGTGTGTGTGTGTGTGTGTGTGAATACTCAAGTATGAGTATTTATCTAGACAGAAGCCTGATTTAAAGGACCAGACTGATGCTTTGTTCATATTTGGCCACCTGCAGGCCACATCACTCAACCATATTCAGAATATTCTAAAACATATCCTAATTCTGTACCTTCCACACAGCCATTAGTTTCAAGTCATTCCATTCCAATATGGAGATTAAGTTTTAATTTAACAAATTTGTGGTTGGTTATGTGCTGATGGAACTGTTTTGTCTCTCTGTTGGTGCATATAACACTCTGATATCTGAGTTTCCCGCTCATCCAGAACCTTTTTCATAGTGAAATGACAATATTCGTACAATCTTTTATGCTTCAAAAGATTGAGCTGAGAGCAAATTTAGGATCTTGAGGGAACTGTCAGCCAATCCACAGGGAACATATCCTTGAAGTAGAATTAATAGTGTAATTTTTGGAGGTCAAAAGAAATCACCAATCATAAATCTATATTTTAAGAAAAAGTTAATGAGGGACATTGAAATTATTGTCAATGGTAGTTGGCCATTGTGTAGATGACCAGATGTTGCTCCTGAGTCCCCACACTGTATAAAGAAATAGTTAAGACAACTTACAGTTTCAAGGCACTGCAACAGATTTTTGATATTTGAGCCCAACTCAAATTCTTAAGTTTTGAAATAAACTTATTTTTTTTTCTTCTTTAGGTAAACTTGAATCTTTGAGTTTTAGAGGCAAAAAAGAAAAAAAAATGCTCATAGTGAGCCGTGAACCCCATTTTTCTTCTTTTTAATGAAAATATTAAAATATTAACATTTATTTTCACTTCAATGAATTCACTCAATATTTTTTAGAATACAATGTTTTTCAAGTTTCTGAAACTCAAGGCTTTAAGTTTATCTAAAGAGGAAAAGTAAATTATATCAATAAAACATCTGTCTGTTACCTTGAAATTTTGAGTTTTCTCAACTTTTCATTTTTAGAGTGCAAGACTTTCCTCCACCTTGTTCTTGCGCTTCTGCTGTGTAAGAAAGCTTTAACTGTCAGTCAAAAGATGGAGCTTCTTGGACATCTCTGCTTATTTGAAGTTTGTGAGTGACTTTTACTACAATCTCCATATCTATTACATTTACCTCTATAGTCTCTGCTGCCGTTATAGTGCTCCACAGCTCCCCTTTAGTGTTTTTTTTTTCATGATGTAATGGACCGAACTGAAACTGTCTGTGAGGAAGAAAACTTTGGAAAATGGTCACCAGTAAACCTCTGGTGATTTGTATCTGACAGGATAGCACATATAAAGCCAGCAGTTTGGTCTTTTAAGGTGACTCTGATGAACTCCATGCTGTGTTTTGACTGAAGAAAGCCCAACTCTCTGTACCTCGCCTCCCATCAGAGTAAGTAAACAGGAACAGGAACGTGAATGTCTGAAATTATGAGACAGAACTTCCACAGTTGTCACAGGAGTTGCAACTGTTTTTGTCATTATGTTTGTGTGTTTACTAAGCCTCATTTTCACTGTCTGAATTAGCTGGCTCTTCTGGTTGGAGCAGAGGATTGTGGGCCAGGTTACACATATCCTCTTGAGTCATCTCTCTCATCTTCCCGTCCATACCAAGCTGCATGGGCTGGATCACACTGGTCCTGCACAGAGAAATAGTTTCAACGTAACAATGTGTGCATTTATGAACACAAACTGAACAGTCTGAAACGCTTAGAGTGCAAAACTGTGGCATTATTCATTATTGATCAGAGTTCCATGGAAGGTCAATAGTCTCAGTCTCAGCCTCAGTCTTGTCTACTTATCCTGTATTATTTTCAGTTCTAACAAGAAGAGGTCAACTTTTTGATTAATAACTGGAATTATTTCCTCCAGTCGTAAGCCTCAAGGAAATCATGTGATCTATGTCACCCATCACCCCAGGCTATTTTGGTGTGTGCACATTAATGTGGACTTTATGCTGAAAAATTCAATTTTTTTGAAAAACATTGAAAGCTATTTTTCTTTTTCTTTTTTTTCTTTTTCACATGTACCTGTATTGGGTTGTCCATACATAATATATCCGCAGCGACACAGTCACCCATTTTTACATTTTTCTAAACCACATAAGGACAGAACACAAGCCGACCAACACAACAACAAAACAACAAACAAACTAAAACCATACATACATATGGAAGGAACACAAAGAAGTTCTAGAAATTTCAGTGTTTTGTGCATAATTGTGCAAGGGTGGATCTAGAGAGGTGGCATGAGGTTGCAGTTGCCACCCCTAAAAGATGCCTTACCACCCCAGCTGTCACCCCAGTTTTTGACAATTCTTGTTCAAAATATACATATGAAAAGTTGTGGCTGGATGGAAATTTACAAGACTGAAACTCTGAAGTGCTAGTGAATACAGCAAGAGATGATGCTCTAATGCGTATAGTTTAATGATCTGTCCTGGCCACATTCTATGCTGAGTGATGGGTTTATGTTCAATGGAAAAAATGTTTCAAGATTTGAAAATAAAAAAATTTAATTTAGGGTTTTTTTTTCAAGCAAATATTGATATTTGTGATTGTTTGTGATTAAATCTGCATATATGTTTTGCCACCCCTTACAGTCTCTCTGCCACCCTCTTACCACCCTATGAATATTTCTCTGGACCCACCCCTGATAAAAATTATTCCATTTACTCCGTATTTTTCAGAGCAACCCCATATACTCTACTTAATAATTTTCTCTAAGTACAGGAAGGACGATAAGTCTTTCAACCAAGAATTAGGAGGTGGAAATTTCTGATCCTGCGAGTGAAGTAAAATACACCTGTGGGTGACAACAGAAGCAAAAGCAGTGATAGTACTCTCCTTTGAAGTAAAACAGGTCAATTCTTCAGGAACATTGAAAACACAGGTTAAGCTCTACTGACGGCTTGTGAAAGTGTATCATAGAAAGAGGACCAGAAAGAAGTCAGGAAAAAGCTGTTTATCACCTTTTTTACTATCTTTTTATGTCTGCACATCCGTGACAGTCGTGACCACAGACATTATGTTTTCAGGTAACCCCATTCTTGTAAATGTGGATTCTCAAGAATGCTAAGTTCTTGAGAATAAGTTATAAAAAGTTGTTTTTATTAACACAAACATCCAACAAAGATGACCTGATTAGACTTTGGTGGACAAAGGTCAATGTAACCACACAAAACACATTTTTGGCCACAACTCAAGAATTCATATGCATACAGTTAAGAGGAGAGAGGACAGATGCTGGAATGGGTCATATAGTGGTTCACAAACTGGAGGGCTGCCCATCTGGGGGGTGTGGAGCCACTGCGGGGGAGGGGGGCACAGAAGACCAGGGGAGACGTAAAGAATGAAACAAAGTTGAATAAATATGATCTATGTAGGGGAATTAACAAAGAAGAGTTTGGTGATTCTATCCTGATATCTTTTATTTCACTAAAATTCAACGTTTGATTCCTTTTTTTCAGTTCAGTCACCAGTTATTGTTAATAAGTGATATAAACTGTGTGTGTGTGGTGGGGGGTGCAAATTTTTTTCAGCTACTAAAAGAAAAAGTTTATAAAAGGTTAGAAAAGGTCTTATATAGATTTTTTGAGGTTTGTCCAAAAATTGTGAATCACTGCAACCAAGAGAGATACTTGAGTAAACAGTCATAAATGTGCACAGAAAATTTTAGGCTAAGAGCTAAGTTTCATACAAGCTCCAGCCTTGTTGGTCATTCACACACACGCACACACACACACAAGCACAAAACCCATCATATGATCTTCTCCAGGCTGATGGCTGATGTAGTTAAAGAATTAAAAATACCAGAGGTGTGTACCATGGGGTCACTTTAAACTGACTAGTGCATGTGTCGTGTGTGCATGTGTGTGTTTGTGTGTCCTTTTATTAACCTTGACAGTTTGTCAAACATGGCAACCAGCTTCATGGCTTCATATTCTTTCTGCTCCTCTGTCATTCCCTCCATGGGATTGGGCTGCTCCTCCTCCACAACTCCTGTGATTGGGTTGATTCTGGAGAGAAAACAGAGGGAGAAATATCAGTACAGAAAAAGGAACATTTTTTAAATGAAGCCACAATTGATGGATACTTTTAATTCACATAATCAAGGTTAAAGATCTAAAGAACCTTGAGTTTCAAAGTTAATTCTTGCCTGTGGAAACAACACATGACTAAAACAATCCAAAAAGTCCATTCTGGAGCTTTCAATCATTTTGTGATCTTTATCAGGTCATGACTAAAATGTGAAACTCAAGCCAGTGTGGAAGAAAAGTCCTCATAATGAAGGGGAAAAAAAGAAATTGACATATGACTCTTGTGCAAACACCATCTGCTGATGAAGAACAAACAACAACAACAACAACAACAACAACATTCTAAGTCATCTGTATTATGTAGCCTGTTTCATTTCACGTGTCGTCTCTTCTGTCATCGCAGCTGTGTCAGCACTGAGCAGCTCAACATGTGACTGGAGAGGACGAGGACTATGTTTATCCTTTGGTAGTTCAGTCCACAAAGCTCAGTACAGAGGTCTGGTGTGCTGCCAGTGAGGTGGGGGGAGTCATTAAATCTCTTGTGGAGAAAATCCCAGGGCTTGTGCAGGAGGAGTAGCAGTATAAGAGATGGTTGGGCTGACTGGAGAATCAAACTCCTGGAAAGGGATTGAACTTTTATTTTCCAGAGTTGGCTAAGGTGAGAGGTTCTGGGCAAGTCCAGGATACGCACACTTCCCTGCCTTCATCCACTGGTATCAAACCAAGAGGATCTATTTTATGTGTCATTGAGAAGCAGTCAGTCTCTGGTTGAGGTTCTGGAGAGGAAGCTGCCTGGTACTGGCTACAAAAAACTCTTCCAATATGCAATAATATTAATGGATATATTCCTCTGAGTGCTCAGTGCTGGCAGAAAATGAGCCATGATTTGACTTGCTTCTTTATGTTGTTTTCCATGTGTTCCATCACAGGAATGCATTCATTGCAACAAGTCATAAACACAGCGGTTCATTAGTTATTAAGGCTGGCAAAGCAAATAAATACTTGTGAGTCCGTTAACGTCTCTCCGGCATTAAGAGAGACACTCTGAAGCTCGTTGTCAGCTTAGCTAATGTGAGTTTCTTTGTGGCCCACCAGCCCAGACTGCAACGTGAGGCCTGACTGAGCGCAGCAGGTGAGAGCAGGTGTAATCCCTTTGCAGCCAATCACAGCACACAAGTGCTTTAAAAAGACCAATACCCAACCAATACCATATTGGTTCAGATCACACAGTGTGTGGTTCAAATGTCTCAGAGTAGCTCAGAGATATGTACCTTATTATTATTTATCATATCACACATTTGCTTGATTTACAAGCAGCCTCTTTTGAACTGTAAAAAACACTCAGAAGATGTGCATCTGACCATCAGGCCTGACTAGAGTTAAATAGGGTTGTTCTTGTTGCTGTCAAGCTACAAGAAAGACCTGGTGAACCCAAACTGTTCTCAACTGTCCAAACAAACTTTTCCTGCATCCTCAGGGAGACTGAGTAGCGCTTTAATTGTGCCTGAAAAGTTGAGCCTGTCGAGGACCGATGCCAACACAGTTCTGTCCGTCCTGCCTGACCAACCTGAACCTGTCCCTCATTAGCATATTTCAGCTCAAACCCGATTACAGCACAACATTTTTCTTAACAAGCTTCCCTCTATGCACCAAACAGTAGGATTTTTCAGTGACGGGGACAATTTGTGGGGGGAACTGAAACTGGCAACAACTAAACTGAGGAGAAAATGACAATAAATAAAGACTGAGAACACAAGATCTGACTGGCACGTGTCTAAAGCCTCCATTGCAGAGGCAGCCTCTTCGAGTTGAGCCCAAAAGGTCATAGGTGCCTGCCATGGAGGCAACCTGAAGAAGTAGAAGTCTTTTCAGGCTTGGCTGACCCAGGGGACTCCTGAAGCAAGCCAGAAGGACTGCGGCTTTGCCGACCATGAAAGATGGAAGAAGTTTGGGAAGGCCATGAAGAAGGACATATGGTTGGCCTCAAAGAGGTTCTTGTAAACATGCAAAACATCAGACAACTCAGGAAGGCTGTTGTTGTTATTTATTCCTGCAAGGTTACTGAAGGGGTCATGGGATTTTGTTTTGCAGATCTGGAAAAATTGTCCTTCCAGGTATCTTACTGAGGTGTACTAGAGAAGGATGAAGTGATGCTCTCAGCACAACATGGTGGTGTAGAGGGAGAAGAACCTGTCTGGGTTTACATTCAAATCAATTATGTTCCAACCCTTACCTATGATCATGAGCATTGCTTAGTGATGAGAAGAATAAGATTTTAGATACAAGTGGCCAAAATGTGTTTCAGGGTGTCAGGGTTCACCCTTAGAGAGAAGGTAAGGAGCTCAGAGTATGACTGCTGCTCTTTCATGTTAAAAAGAGTCTGTTGTTTCAGGTATGTTCAGTTACGAGGAGAGCCTGAAGCAGACCCAGACCATGCTGAAGAGATTATATATCCCCTCTGGTCTGGTAATACCTTGGGATACTGGAGGATATCTGAGCTACCTGCTGCCACTGTGAACCACATGATGATCACTGGTTAAATGAAAGACACATAAATACACTCATGTATCTGTTAAGTTCATTAGTTAGAGCTACACAATATTGTTTTTAAAAAAGACTGCAGTGACATAAGACATGAGTTAAGGTGACACAGTGTTGTGATGGCACTGACTGGGCTTTGGCCTCTCTGTACTCCTCTGTCTCAGAGTCCTCATCTTCAGAGTAGATCCCAGAGTCTCTGCCCCCCCTGAGCAGTCCTCTGGCAGCCAACAGACCTGCAGCATTGCCGTATCCGGTGTACTTAATGAACCTGGAAACTGGACAGAGAACATATTATTGTTAAAAAAAAGCAGTATTTTAATTCAGTGTCAGCAAAACCTAGCAAGGTGAGGTGAGTAGATAATGACTGAATTTTTATTTTTGGGTGAATTATCACTTTAAAGTCAAAAATCAACATGAATTAAACCAGATAGTTCTTGTTTACCACTCACCACTTTCTTTGCAAAGAACAAAGAGGAACTCAGCAGCGCAGTCTTTGACGTCAGTGTCAATGTGTGTCATAAGACGCACTAGTTTGTTCCTCAGAGCATTGCCCACCTCTGGCCTGTTCTTCACATCACGCAGTGGAGGCAGCACCTAAATACACACACACAAATAAGCCATAAGAACACCAACAGTACCCATAATTCATCTCCGGATCATGGATACTCCTTGCCCCAGCCCTGTACTGACCTTTGACCTGAGGAACTTCCTGGTCTCTCTGTGGATGCGGGCACTCTCAGTCAGGAGGTTCAGTGATGGGAGAAGAGTCTCCTTCAGCTTATGTCCCTGAGAGACACACAAGAAAACGTTCATCAGTTCATGATAAATACATCATTAGTCAATTAATCAGTTTGAGTCATTTTTAAAGAAAAAAGTCCAACTTCTCAGATGTGAATATTTTCTTTACTCCTCTCTGACAGTAAATTGAATATCTTTGAGTTGTGGACAAAACAAAAAACACTGGTCAATATTTTCTGACATTCTATGGATTAAACAAATGGTTGATTCATGGAAAAGTCATTGCCAGATTGAGTTGAAATGATGTGACTGTGACAGGATTAATTAATTGATTTTCATTATTTTCTAACATTTTTATGGACTAAACAACTAATTGAGTAGTGGAAAAATTCTTCCAAGATCAATATTTGTCATAATTTTTCACCAACAACTGATGGATCACTTATAAGGGACAGATTGATCAGCAATAAATGATTTGCAGCCCTGATCTTGATACATGTTATTACAAATATATACACATGTTAAATACTTTATAAATGAGAAATAAATGTATTTAGTCTGAGTTAACAGGACATCTCATTGGTTTTATTTCCTCTTATCAGGAAAATGATAAAGAACATTTTAGACTACTGAATTATAAGAATATAATACATTGTATATATATTATACTTATGCCAGGAGAGGAACATGGACTCATTTTATGTTTTTTTCCAGTTGTTTTTTATGTTTGAAAACTGGTCACCATTCACTTCCATTGTTTTGAGATTTTCATTCAGGAAAATGCACAAAATTTGCAATCCTAGTTTGGAAAGATGACTGTACCATCAGCGTTTAAGTAACTAATACTCTGAGTAGTTTTTGTGATGAACACTTTGTACTTTTACTTGTGTATTGTTCTAACACCAGTACGTTTACTTGTAATTGAGTATTATTTTAGAATTGTAGCAGTACTTGTACTTGAGTATAGATTTTCAGCACTCTCCACTCATATTTTACTGTAATTGATTTGCAAAAAAGAGTCAAAACAAAGTTAACAATATATTTGATTTAAAAAAAATCATCTCCCATAGATATTGCAATAATATTGTTACTCTAAATTGTTTTGGCCTTCATAAGCACATAGTGAAAGTCAAACATTGTGACATCCCTGATACAAACATGAAGAATACTGAATGGTGAATATGCTGCATTCCTATTGATTAAACTAGCAAATAGTAAATAAAGTAGTTAAAATAAAATCAACCTGAGACATTGACAGCTGTAAAATGCAACACTAAAATGAAACATCTTATTGCACAATAACTAATGTTACTTTTACTACTTTAAGTACATTTTGCTGATAATAGCATCTTTCACATTTTGAATTCAGGACTCCTTGAAATGAAGTAATTTCACTGTGTGGTATTAGTACTTTTACCTGAGTAAAGGATCTGATCCACCACTGCCTGTTACATTGCTACTGTCAGAACCACATGCATTCAACACTTAACATACAGCTCCACCTAGTGACAAAGATTATGCTCAGGAGTGAAAATACACTCTGTGTTCAGTGTTTCATTTTACCACATAGAAAATAAGTTATTCATTTTAACCAAACAAGCAGGTACCCAGTATTATTCTAGCAGCCTTGTTTCATGTAATTCAGTTTATGATTCATGCCTGTTCACTTATTATAGTAATAATTCACTGTAGTCTGTATTGCACTTAAAATTTTATTTATTGCATCTGCAGATAGAAATTAGCATCTTACGGATCTTATGGATGTGTATGTGAGTGTGTGTGTGGAGAGACAGAAAGAAGAGAGAGGAGGAGAGAGAAACAAAACATATTTATTCATTAATAACAAAATTAATGGGGAATAGGAAGAGTAGTGACAATAAATTAAATTATTATCTATGCTATAAAATTAAATTAATGAAAATAAATGATTAAGAATTAAAAGAAAAAAAAGATAAAGACATCATTGCCAGTCAGGGGGAGCAGCACGTCCACCCTGGCTGCTGGCAGCAAGACATGACTGGGGCCCTGTCAGGCATCCCAAGAGTGGGACAACTGGGTCGGGTTGGAAATAGTTTTTATGTTTTACTTATTATCATTTTGACTGATGCTGTTTCATCTTTGGGACACCCGCAGACTCCTATGGGATGGAGCTGGCCCATAGTGATTTCAATCTTGCTAAATCTGGTGCAGCATTTTTTCATTACTTGTAAATGATCAACGTCATTGCACACTGTCCTTTTATAAATCAAATAAACTAAACTAAACATAGTATTGTCTTACCCGGTCAAGTCTTTTCTCCATGAATTCCAGCAGCATGTTGACAGCGTTCATGTTGACTCCCATGTACTCGATGGAGCCCTGTTGAACTTTGGGCATCAACAGAACATCCAGACAGGGCAGAGGGAGGTTCCCCAGCAGGTTAACAGTATGGCTGAGAAAAACAAGGGGGGAGAGAGTTAGGAGGATAGTGTCAGAGGAAGAAAAGTAACTGTATAAATCAAGTAATCAGTGAGTGAAGTGTGTGTTGTCCTACCTGTGGAACTCCTCAGTCCGCTCCTCTCCATCTGCATGGCTCAGTAGACAGTGTCTCAGTATGGCTCCCAAATGTCTGTACTCTGCTGCCTCCTCCTGCACACACACATTATACACATACTCTTCACAGGCTCCACAGAGAACCCTCGTCACTATACACACACATCTTTAATAGATATTTTGTACTGACTGACTCATTTCCAGGTGTTTTTTTGATATTGAACAACACAAAGAAACGTTCTTGAGGGACAGCATAAACATTTCTGGCATGATGAGCACAACAGGATCATGATACTGATGGATTCCATAGACTGTCTCTAATTTAGAAAACAAGAATGGAACATAACTGATTACAAGTACTTCTGTTACTGTAACTTAGTGGTTGTTTTATTTCATCTATCAGTACATCAGTCAGATGCTTTGGACGAGACTAAATTATATCAAGAAACTGCAGCGGTATGAAGATTGACTGATTACCATAAAATCAGGTAAAAAAAAATATTCAAGGTTTCCAAAGGATGAGTTCTTGCTCAAGGTTTTCACTTATCCAGTGACATGTCTCAAAATTTAGCTGATGGACAGTCATGTCACCCTCAAGATGAATTGTAATAACTTTGGTGAATCTCTGACTTTTCCCGTAGTGCAGGGGGCTGCAAGCTTTACTATCAGAAGAGCCATTTTTGTCAAAAAAGAAATAAAAAACAAAAAACTCCAGAGCCACAACTATGAAATTCTCTAATTTGCTCAGCAAAGTTTCTTTTTTTTGGATCTGGTCTCCATGGGTACCACTATGAAGACTCAACAATAGCCAGCAGCAAAATTTAGGAATAGCACATTTTAGTTAAGAAACTATTCAAACATTATTGTTTCAATTTCAGTGTACAGACTACACTTTTTACAATGGAACTATGTGTTATACCCCGGAAACCGAAGATATCTTTTTAACATTCCTGCTCACATCTGGAGCATATCTGAAGGTTTGCTTTATACACAGTATACTGAGCCTAACCTGACATGTGGCTGTGTAGATACATCTAATGTTGCACACACATCAAATAACAAATCATAACAAATACTGAAATATTTGGCTAAAACATGACCAAATCTGTGGCACATCGCCACTCTTCGTCAATGAAGCATGTGTGTGGCATTCAAATTACGGCATCAGTCATTTCAGAAAAATATCTTAACTCCATATTCTGATAGAGTCAAAGTGGTCCCAATCCAGGGATAAGATATGTTCTAGATTTGACATCTTACAATGTAATGATTGGAGAGTATCCAACATGGATTTCATCATATATGGGTCATAGTTTGAAATATCTGGACAAAACCATCTCTGGATTGTGGGGTATTTTCCACAGTCACTTTAAGCCTACAACTATTTCTAATTTTAATTAAATTAGAATTAATGAATCAATCAATCAATCAATCAATCAATCAATCAATCATTATTCATCCATATAAAATTGTTCGCAGACCCTTGTACTAGTGGCATCATTGTTGCAATTGGTCCAATACTTTGGTTTAAGATGTTAGCATACTAGCATGTTAAACTCAGATGATGAACTTGATCCATGTTAGCATTTAGCTCAAAGCACTACTAGCCTAAAGACAGGTGAGGGAGAGACATCACATAAATGATGATGTCTGTAAACTACATCCCATGTGCGTTATCTGCAGCAGGAAATATGAGAGAAGATATCATCCCTCCAGTTAGCAAAGTGAAAAAAAATGCATAGCCCTTGTTAAGCTGATGAACTATTGTACATTATATTACTGGTAGAATAGTGTATTGGTAACACCACTACTAACCTAAAATTTAAAAAATGCCCCAAACCATGTGTAATTTTCTCTAGTACCTCATCAACCTTGCGTCTGGTTGTGTCAAATGTGATGTTGAAGAGTATTTTCAGTATTTCCATGGCTAGTTCTGTCTGCTGCCGGCTCAGTGGGGGCAGTTCTTCAGGTGGGATGTCCTCTAACCCTGCCCTGGCCGTCTCCAGTGTATCTGGCCAACACAGACCCAGTGTAGCGTCCAACTGGTTGCCTAGAACAAACATGGGACAGAAAGTTATCAACCTGCTCTTTAACTTAATACATTTGTACTATCACCATGACTGCAACCCCAGACATGGACAGATGCTTGCAGATGACACCACCATCATCAGATGGATTTTAAACAAAGATGAGACCCTGGTAAAGTGAGCTCAGAAATGACTATTTCTTAAGGAAACGTAAGAAGGCAAAATTCCCATGTAGAGTAATAGAAAGCATCCTGACTGGAAACATCACAATCTGGCAAGGGATATGCACAGTCCAGGTCAGAAGTTAAACAGTTACCTAGCAGACTGACACCATGAAGCTCCTGAGCCAGCTGAGCCCTGACGTCCACTCTGGTGGCAGTCAACAGGAACGTGAGACGCAAATCAAAGAAACGCACCTGGACAGAGAGGAAACACACAGAGACTTAATCACTCTCTATCTGCTTTTTTCTCTTCAGAGTAGATCAAACCTTGAGCTTGAACCTGAAAGCCCGACATGCCAAGTTGCCTAAAAAATGTAAATTACACCATGTTTTTAGCCTGAATCTTCACTGTAGATCCTTAGCTTGGAGCCATGTTCATGTGCACATTCACACTGTCTGAACTGGGTGTGTGTGGTGTGACGGTGTGCAAACGGCACACACACCCAGTTCAGACAGTGTCGGACTGTGGCTCCAAGCTAAGGATCTTCAGTGAGGATTCAGGCTAAAAACATGGTGTAAATGACATCTTCCAAGTCAGCTTGACTTGTTGGGGCTTTAGGAGACTTGGATTACACCAGATGAGCAGTATGGAGGCATTTTATGTTTTTTTTTCACTTTGAAAACTGCAATCAGCATGAGGGTTCAACTGAACTGCGAACTATCCTTTTTAACTTACTTCAGAAACTCTCAAGCCTGTTGAAAATGTTCCCAACAGTTTCCACCTTTGTTCTTGACAACAACCAAAGCACTTAAGTTTCTTACGCGCTATGTTATGGCAAGCTAAGACTGACTTTTAGCATGAGACAGGACATGTTGGCTTATTGAATATTTAAGTCAAACTAAAATCTTGCCCTCATCTCCCTAATACATCCAGGATGGTGAATAATACAAGACAGGGTGAACACAGATAAACATTAATACTGCTGTTAATTCATAAGCACATTCATGGACAATTTGGTAGGTTTTGAACCAGCTGAGAGGAAACCAAGGAGTGTTAGTGAGAAAACATGCAAAGTAACACAGAAACCATCAACACACCATCATTTATGATTCTTCCTGCTTTGAGGCTACAATGTCATCTCACATTCACATAGATGATTATATTATTAATTTGACCCCCACATTAAAGATCCATCCAACAGATTTCCATACTAGAGCTGAAAAGTTAAAAAAACTGAGCCCGAAAAGGCCCAAGCCCAAAAAATTCTGTCTGAACCCGACCCAAACCCATCCCTCATTTCAGCCCGAGCTGGATTACCCCAACATTTTTCATAACAAGCTTTTCTCCATGTACCAAACAGTTGGAGTTGGCAGTGACAGGGACAATACAAGGGGAGATCTGAATAGGCAACAACAAAATTGGGGAAGAAAATTAAAATACCACTACTACTAAAGATAACAATAACAATAACAATAACAACAAGAACAACAACAATATTAATAATAATAATAATAATAATAATAATAATAATAATAATAATAATAATAATAATAATAATAATACAGCCCAAACTGACATAAGCCCGTGAAATATATGAGAAATAGGCCCGACCCAACCCCACCCTGTTGGGTCCCACTGGGTCTGGGCACAGATCTCAAGCTCTAATCCATACCTCATGGTTCCAGGTGGGATCATGACACTGCTTCAGCCTCTCTGCCACACCCTTTATCAGCTGCAGATCTGCTGCTACCACCTGCCATCCATCCATCCATCCATCCATCCATCCATCCATCCATCCATCCATCCATCCATCCATCAATCCATCCATCCATCCAATATATTAATATGAATTAGCACAAAAACATTAAATGTTATAGTTTGAGGAATTCCTATAAGATGATTTGCAATATTAGAGGGAATTATAATTTTTACATTAGTCTCATTTTCATTGAAAAACACATTAGAAGTCTGATTTTTGCAGAGATCTACACCAGACGATGTAGAAGTGCAATGATTTGTTGATTAATTGATTAGCTGTCAGCTATTAAATTACTTGCCAACTATTTTGCTGATCGATTAATCAGTTTGAATCTTTCTTTCTTTCTTTCTTTTTTTTTTGTAAAGTAAACTCCAAACTCCAAATTGTTTTTGCTTTCTTTACTCCTCTCTGACAGTAAACTGAATGTGTTTAAGTTGTGGACAAAACAAGACATTTGAGGACGTCATCTTGGACTTTGGGAAACACTGATCAATATTTTCTGATATTTTATGGACCAAACAACTAATCAATTAATCATAAAAATGATTGACAGATTAATTGATAATGAAAATAATTATTAGTTGCAGCCCTACAATGATGTTTTCTTAAGTCTGTAGAATCTGATGTACAGGACAGCAAGTCTCTGCAGCACCACTATCATTTTACAAATGCAAATTAGGTTATTATCAAATATTGCACCTCCTGCAAGCTGAAAATTGCAGTGGACCATATTAAGATTTTAATAAAATTTTGATTAATTGTTCAGCTCTACTGTAAATGTGCACACAGTATGAAGACACATACAGCACACTGACCTGTCCTGTCTCGTTGTGTAGCAGAATGTTACAGATGGACTTGAGACCCTCAACAATGACTTCCTGGTCAGGGTTTTCTGAAGGGGGGGAGGCCTCCTTCACCACCTCACTGGATACCTCTGCATCCTCTCCCCCCTCTCCTCCGTCACCTTCCACTAGGAAGAGACAGAATGGCAAAGTCAGCCTATATTTAGAAAGCTTTTAGGTTAAAAGGCTCATATGCAGGCTGGAGGACACTGTTAAACTGAGATGTTACTGCACCAGTTCTTCTACCTCTGTTTCATTTCTTTAGATGTTTTGTTTAATAATTCCAGAGCAGATTTGTTCCTTGCTGTTATGCACCTAAATCACACTTTGAGTCTTGTCCTGTGTCATACTTTCTACATAGCAAAGAACTCATATGGGGGAACTGTTCTCAACTAATATGCAGTTTTCAAATACTCCTGCACAATGGTACGGAATACAGAGGGGTCTTGGGGGGTCTGAGACCATTTAATTGACACTTGAGTCCCCCTGAAAGCTTTAAAAGCTAAATTTGGGGTGTTCCTTGCATTTGTCACTAAAATGTCTTTTAAAAGCTTACTATGTCTAGTATTCATTATTCAAATTGCAAAACATACACATACAGAAAGATATAGCTGTGGTGTTTCCTCTTATATTGACACTGAATACATGGTTGTCTCTTATAAGGCCTTCTTCCATGAGTTGAACTGTTGCAAATGTTCCGCTATCCAAATATTGTGTATTTTAAAAAACAAACGTTCTCCTTAAGCAGAACACTTGCAACATGTTTTTGGCATCAATGTGCAATAACTCCATAATAACCTTTTGGCATATTGTAAATCAAGTGGTCTGAGAGGAAACTAGACTTCTACACCTCCTCCGCCACTGAATCAGGATTTCACCATATGAAAGGTCATAGTAGGACATGGAGAAAATTTTTATAAAGGCCCATCTCTCTGAAAATGGCCTGTGATTGGTCAAAGTCTCCAACTATTTGCTAGATTTTCTACGGCCCGAAAACAGAGCCAAGAGGAAGGGTCCAGTTTTCTCTCAGACCACTTGAATTACATTAGGCTGAAAGGTTATTATGGAATTTTAGCCAAATGACACCAAAAGCAAACTGCATTCCCCACATTTAAAATTAGTACCTATGCAGTAAAGACCAAGGAATAGAATTACAGAAACAAAACTGTTACAAATGGACAATAGACAAACAGCAGAGAAAAGCTGAAAAGTCTTGTTTTGTAGTTTTGTCTATCATTTGATCAGTAATCCAAAGTAATCCTTCACATCTAGGAATGTTGCTGATACTAACAACAGAAACAACTAAACAGGAAATCTTGGATTGTCATAAAACCAAGAGAAACCTGGGAGTTTGCAGGGATTACCTTGGCTCTCCAGCGGCTGGTTGTCGGCAGGCGTGGCAGCACCGGCCGTGGCGATGCCGGCATACCGGGCAAGAGTGGACATGGCAGAGGAGCTGATGAAGGGACCCAGGCAATCTTTGTCTCTGGTCAGGATTCGAACCGTTTCTAGACAGGCCAGCTGGCAGGACGGCTGCAATTCCCTGTTCAGGAAACTGAGCACCAACTCCCCCAGATGCTGCGTCACACAACAGAAACATCAGGGCTTTAGGAGACTTGGATTGAGGCATTTTATGTTTATTTTCTGTTGTTTATTTTTACATTTGAAAACTGGTCACCATTCACTTCCGTTGTTTAGGAGATTCTACAACATTGTTTTCTTGTGAAACTCCAGCAAAGTTTTGTGGACTAAAAAACTAAACCCGAACTTCAATCGGCATGGAGTAAATAATGACAAAATTTTCATTTATGGGTGAACTATCCTTTTAATACATGGGATGACTGTACCTACAGGCTTATTATCATATACAATAATAACAAGGTCACAGTGTAGGTTGATTGAAGGCTACTCTAAATAGTAAATTTAACCACATACTATTGCTACTGTACAACCAAAATCTATAAGAAAATGAAAAGCAGTTTCAAACATTTGCAGTACATAATACATAACCTGACAACTCCCACTAATGATCATGAACTGTACATTATGTTTAGTTTGTTTTAATTTTGCAGAAGAGAAAGCAATGAGAATCACTTATTAACTACAACAGTTATTATTCCATGATGATTAATTTATTGGCATAAACATACCTTATATGAAATCAAACATAATGCATGATTTTTCTCCTCTGTTGCAGAAGCAGTGTACAATCTAAAGAAAGCTGGATTGAAGATGCTTCCTCTCTTGCCCTTTTACCTATTTTATGCATCTGACAAGGTGAAGACGCTCTTTGAGAGGAGAGAAGAGGACTCAAGGCAAAATTTTAACGTTTTCAAGTCACTTCAGGTCTTCTGGATGATGTAGTGTGGTGATGCTGGCAACCTTAACCCTGAACTTAATTACCATTATTTTTTTTCCTCAACCACCATTTTCAGGAGGAAATGTCTGGGGGATGTGTTTGGATGGAAATGTTGGGAATACCTCTCTGTCCTGCTCCTCTTCCTTGCTGAATGTAAAGCACTGGCTCATCTGAAGAAGAAAAAGCAGGAGGCACAGAGAAAGGTGTGAGAAAAGAGGAAGAAGACAGTAAGGATGGGGAAGAGAGGGAAAGTCAGGAAAAGAGAAGAGAAAACAGTCTATTTGGAAGGTGAGACAATAAAGAAAAAGAACATTTGAAATAGAAAAAGAGGTTATCATAAACAAGTGATCCAGAAAGTGGAAAAGTTGTTTGTTACAAGCAGGAAAGTGACACCATTCATCAAATGTGTAAAATGATCCTTGTTAACACAGATCACAACCTGACAAGCGTTTTGTGGCTTTTGTGGAGTAAGAAGCAACATGATGTCTGTGCAGTGCCACAAAACCTCTAATGGAGGATGTGGGGTTAATGGCTGGCTGTACACAATGTCTGATCTGTACATTTGACACTGCAATTCAATCCCACTTTCAGCAACAACAACACATTAGTTGCCTTTAACCATGTCCACCATGTTTCCCAATGCATTTCTACTGGAATAGTTGCATGAGGATATTGAAGAGTTACTGAAACTGCACTGTTCTACAGACATTAGAGCAGTTTTAAAGCTGTTATTTTGTTTTGTTTGTTTGTTTGTTTGTTTTGGTCACTTGAACACATATTTCTAAAAAATAAAAGAACATATAACCACGTTATTAAGTTTTAGCAAACAGCAAACAGTTTCCAGCAGAAACAGAACAAAACTAGAATTACCACCATGTGGATGTATGCTGGCGTCAACCAGACAAGCTTCAGTTTATATCCATGTCTGTCCTGACTTGTACATAGAATTTAGTAAAGGTATTAAAGGTATAGTTGACCCAAAAATGAAAATTCAGTCATTATCTACTCACCCTCATGCTGAAGGTCAGGTTTAGTTTTTTAGTCCACAAAACACTGCTGGAGTTTCACAAGAAAACAGCACTGTAGAATCTCCCAAACAATGGAAGAGAATGGTGACCAGTTTTCAAATGTAAAAAAATAAACAGACACAACACACAAAAACATAAAATGCCTCTATACTGCTCATCTAATGTAATCCAAGTCTCCTTAAGTCCCAATAAGTCAAGTTGACAAAAAAAAAATATTTACACCATGTTTTTAGCCTGAATCTTCACTGTAGATCTTTAGTTTGGAGCCACGTTCATATGCACACTGTCTGAACTGGGTGTGTGTGGGGTGACGGTGAGCACACAGCATGTCAGGACTTTAGGAGACTTGGATTACACCAGACGAGCAGTATGGAGGCATTTTATGCATTTTTCCTCAGTTGCTTTTTCTGTTTGAAAACTGGTCACCATTCACTTCCACTGTTTCCACATTTTGCAACACTGTTTTCCTGTGAAACTCCAGCAGTGTTTTGCAGACTAACAAAATAAAACTGACCTTAAATCGGCATGAGGATGAGTAGATAATGACTGAATTTTCATTTTTCGGTGAACTATCCTTTCATGTGTATTTCTGGCACAATGGAAGTTATCACTATATTAACATGTGTGATTACAATGAGTAAGATTTTGGTGGCCAAGGTAAAATGTCACAGTGACCTCACTTAACACGTTTTTAGACATAACTCAAAAATTCATACACTAATCACAACAAAATTAAACACAAATGTCTGGTAGAATATTAGCAGCGCAGGAGATCAACTATTTAGATGTGATTAAATTACAAAATGAATGTATTTGTAATACATTAAAATTACTGATAAAATATGTAATGAAATTACAGTTGGGGTAGCACAGTGGTGCAGTGGTTAGCACTGCCGCCTGAGTTCGAATCCCCCAGGGGCAGGGTCTTTCTGTGTGGAGTTTGCATGTTCTCCTCGTGTCTGTGTGGGTTCTCTCCAGGTTCTCCGGCTTCGTCCCACAGTCCAAAGTCATGCATGCTAGGTTAATTGGTAACTCTAAATTGCCTGTAGGTGTGAATGTGAGTATGAGTGGTTGTCTGTCTCTATGTGTCAGCCCTGTGATGAACTGGCCTGGTGAAGACTCTGCTGAGTGACTTCTGCTGGTTAACATATGATTTCTTGAGCTATGGTAAAAAAAATTACAGCAATACATTGAGATATTTATGAAAATGGGATGGACAGACAGAGACCAAACCCAAAACCTGATGTCTCTAGCCACATCTGTTGCCTGAGGCATAATGAGCCTGTAGATCTATTTGTGTTCACCTGTCCAATATTCACTCCCTTTTAGCTCTGGTTTGGTCTCAACCAACTCTTTAGCTGCTAAATGTTCTGTTGTGTTCACCAGCTAGTTTCTAACTCTGTCTGTCTGCTATTTGGTGCTGGACAGGTAATGTACAGTTGGTTTATTAAAGCCACTTCACTGAAAACAAGGCTGATGACAGCATAACTGAAGGACTGAAAACCAAAACAATGAGCTAAAAGAAGCTAAAAAGCTCTGTAGAGCAGAGGAGAACTGCAGAGTTACAGATAATTCTCATTTGATCTATTGTTAGTCTCACTCACTGGATGCACACTGCAGATCTAAGTCTGATATTGGTCACTTGTTTCAAGCGCCATTGCAGCATCCGCTATCTGTTTTCGAAGTATTAAGGAAACAAGAACAACCTCTGAGCTGTGACCTACACGCTGAAAATGGTAAATTGGTACCTGGGACATTAACAGTACAAATGTAAACAAGCTAACAGCTGTTACCTTTTATTTTGCAGTGATGTAGTCTGCAAATTTTCCACCAAAACAAGTTCCCCCTTGACATTATTTTGCAGCAGCACTGTTGCTGCATCCTGGGATTAGCGCCACCAAAAACATTTGTGATTGGTTTAAAGACATGCAAACAAGTCAGGACATTTTTTTCCCTTATAGCAGAATGTGCATGCATGGAGCCAGACCAGTGCTGAGTGCTGTGGAGGTCTAACTATGTGAGACTCATCTACTGTTGAATTAAAGGATAATACCCTCCAAGTTGTACATTTCATGATAGTAATGGCTGGTGCTTGGGGCTAAGACTGCTGGGGCTAGACTTTGCCTCCACAGACTCCATTGCCATCATATATCATGTATCATTTGTAGGGTTGTGTCCCTCTTACATCATGGGCGTATACCAACAAAATGCCCAGAGTTTTAAAAACCTGAAAAGACTTGAAACCAGCAATTTACTAATTGCTGTAAATCTCAACAATAGAGGATGCTGCTACATTCTGCTGCACAGAACAATTCAAACCGTCCAGCCAGGATAACACCTTTCTCTCTACACAGGCTGCCCCTCTCTCTCCCCCTCACACACAAACACACACACACACACACACACACACACACCTCTAGCTCACCTGTGAGTGACCTCTCCACATCTCTTTATCTCCTCTGCAGCTGTCCATCATGCAGGCTACCAGTTTCACCACAACTAACATTCATTTAAAAGCCCTCTGTTTCCTCCTGTGACTAAGCAGACTCACAGAAAGGTCACATTTTAAAAACCACATTAGCTTGGTTCTCACTGACAAGTTATTTATTCTTTGGTGGATATACAAATAACTGTAGCATGTTCTTCAGCTAATCTCATCGCTGCTGTCATTACCTACAGTCAAATACTGCTGTGTTAAATCAGTCAGAGGTGTCCAGTTATACTGTCCAGCAGAGGTGCGAATAAGTCACTGTTTTGCAAGTCACAAGTAAGCCTCAAGTCTTTGCACTCAAGTACCAAGACAAGTTCAAAGCTCCAGGTCCTAAACATCAAGTCCTAAACAGGCCTTCATTTGCCACTCTATTTACAACTTCAAAAATTCAATGAAGTTGGAGGTTGTTGTGTCTGTCTTTAATTTTTGATGTTTTGCATACTGCAATTAATTTTTTGTTGACCTCCACATAGTTTTTGTACATGAATGAAATGATCTTTGGTATCATTTTTCCAACTGAGGCTCAGTAAGGTAACGTCAGTTCTTTGTGGTTCTCTCCTGCAACTTGACTGGATGCTGTCAGATTGTTTCAAGCAAAGTGGATCTGGGGACGTTAAATCTGACTTGCTGAGAATGAATAGTGTTAATGTTAGTTGATTCAGGAAATGAAGGAAAATGAATTGATGAGTGGATTCACACAGCCAGTCTTTGGGTTTGGGGAAAGGTACCATATATTTTCAAGTCAAAAGTCTCAGGTGAGTCTTTGAGTGACTTGAATCACAAGTCTTTTTTGACTTTGACAAATTTAAAACCATTAGATTCAATCATCGATAGTCCAAGTCATGTGAAGTCAAATCCACATCTCAGCCTTTGCTGTCCAGTTACTAAAAGTTCATCAACACCTTCCAGTGGACTTTTAGTGACAGTGGTATAAACAGAGTAAATTCAGGCCAAGTGCATTCACTCTGTGTATTTTATGTGCACCTTCTGATGCTCAGACTGATTCTTAGCAGTAAAAATGATTCTGACAAATTTATGCCATTACATCCTTGTATAGAAAATGTAATACACAGCAGGCTGAATACACCAGAGCAGGCTGACAGCAGAGGAAAAAAGTGCATACTGTGGTAGGTGGACAACAGAGAGCGTGCAGATTATACAGCAGAGTCTCCTGCAACACTAAGCTCCTCATCTCTGAGAGCTCTGTAGCAGAGCTGGATTTGACAGGGCTGTAGGAGACTCTATTTGTGTATCACAGAATCTAATCCTATTGCCTTTGAGATCAACTCCCACACAGCTAACGTCTCTGGCTCTGGCGTGCAGCAGTGCTCACCTGGGGCTGGTAGACAGCATGTCACAGAGCTCAAGTGGAAAGTTAGACAAATGAGGCACAGATTCTTTGAACCCAGTGGCTCAGCGTGGCACAGATTGCAGTCAAGCGCACCCTGCAGTGCATCAGGGCCAAATGCTCTTTTGGTATTTTTGTGGCCAGGCTCACCCAGCACACCTGTGGCGCACTTGGATACAGGCTGGGATCAGAAAGAGTACATTATGAGGTTGCGACAGTCATAGCCAATCACATCCACCGCTGTCATCCCCTTTAAACATCATGGCACACTGCCAGTTTGTGAATCTTGAGAATCTTGAGAAACTTATTGTCGTCTGGGACATGCAGGAGTTTCACATATTTATACGGCAGCTCAAATATACTGACTCTCTTTAATATGAATTTGTGTTATTGGGATTGAACATCACTGTTTTCTGTGCGTAATACTGCACAAAATGATCCATACAGCACTTAAATACCACCAAAGAGCCACAAATAAAAACATGTAACCTAATATACAATGAGTTGTTAGTTTATTAGACACACCTGTATGGTCAGGTAGACTACTTTTAATATTTTGTCCCATTCATGTGGATATAAATGTGGAAGGTCAAAATACTATATTGCTAATAAAAATGACTTTCTGTGAAACCACTGTGTTTTCAGTATTTGGTTGTCAGCCCCCTCCAGGAAGTTGCAATGTTGCAATTGCAACAATTCACACAAATTCAAACAATCCCTGTGAATTCTGAGCAGACTTGCAATTTTGTCCAAACTCTGCAACTTCTCCACAAATTTGACATCATACATCTATGTCTCAAAGAACCCAGTCAATGTTTTGTTTTATTATTCACTAGTTTTTTTGTGTTATATATTTTTTATTTTGGCACAGGTACTGAAAAGTGAAAAGAGTTTTTATGCTTGTGCACTTTTTTGGTGGTTTGATTTAGAACACTCAGAATAGTGTGCAGTTTTGTTTCCTTTGGCTCTGATTGTAATGAATTATATGTATAAAAAAACTGCAACAAAAAGCTTAAAAGAATTGCAACATGCATCACAATTTTATAGAAAAACTGCAGAGCTGTGAAATCAGACATTTTAGGCCGCAACAATCCCAAAAACAGCCTGCAAAATCCTGGAGAGACTGGGCTATGTTTTCACACTTTGCCCCATTTTGTCCAAATGCTGTGCATGTGTTGTCCAATTGGTGAAGAGGTTTTCTTGATTTGCTCGTGTTTTATCCATTTGCTTGTGTTGACCTGGAAAGGCCATCGTATAAAGACACAAAATTTCGCTCAGGACACCAACAAAAACCCCCAACATTTAATTTGTTCAAACAAATATTGAACAATACACTACAACTGGAACAACGCACTTTAAAAAATTAAGAGGGAAATCTTCCTGACAACATGGATCTCCATGTTGGATCATCCACCTAACCTGCTTAGATGTGCTCTGACTCTATGAAGAAATGAGCCATTTCCACTGACCATACTGAAATTTTTAGTATCATTATTCTTATTTATTTATAAATTTAGATTATTTCATTCTTATTTATTTTGTCTCATTAGTTTGTTTTGTTTTGTATTTTTCCCCCATTTGTCATTACTCTTATCATTTTATTTTGTCTCAACTTGTTCAGGTTTGTTTGTTAAATGCTGACAATACATAAATAAATAATTCTCTCAGATAAATCCAGAACTGAAAGGGGGTGGACATAAACACAACTCTAATGCTGCTCTGTCTCTGTAATAACATCACATGTCAATGTTGTGTTTAGAGCTTGTTCTGCTGCCCCAAAGTCACCCAAAAAAATCAGCTTTAAAAATCTTCAGTGTTGTGTAAATAATCAGGTGGATAAATGCACGTGACTGTGTCACTTCTGACTGTCACAATGATTATTAAGCCAACAAACGCTTGTTATCGAAGGTGATGCATAAAGACTATTCTTTCTAGTGCTGTTAAAAATATTGTGGATTAGAAAAATCTACAATGTGGCAACCAGCCATGGTCTCCTCTTTAACAGATAATACAAGCATCATGAGATTGACAGGGTGTTCAAAGCTGACAGAAGCTATGCTACAGCTGTAGGCTACAACAGACAATATATACAGAGCAGAAGTGTTGATGATAAAGTTGAGAGTGCGGCCCGTGCTAATGCTGATGTTTACCTCCTTGTTGTATCTCTGTAGAGCCGTCAGAGCAGTGTCTTGCTCTCCCGTCTCCATTTGCTCTATGATGCCATTTAAATCCATGTTCATCGTCATTGAGCAGCTGCAGCTTCCTCCTGAATGCACCGTCAGAGTACGACTCCCTCTATATATATGTGTGTGTGAATGTGTGTGTGTGTGTGTGTGTGTGTGTGTGTGTGTATTTCACACTCAGGTTGTACAGTATACTGTATACACGCTAGGGTTTGTCACCACCCACCGATGACTGCATGATGTCTGAATCCTCACCAGCCGGCAAGAGGCGATTAACGGAGAGGATTTGAGCAAGCCAAGTGGTGCGTTCAGGTGTCGGAGGAGAAAGACGGACGAAGCGAACTCCCTGATTAAAATACTGGTTGGAAATGAAGTTGAGAATTATAATGTCTTAAACATTATAATAAAGGTATGGCAGTCCATTTTCGCATGTGCGCAAGTCATCATAATGAGAAACCTTTTCAAAATAATGACTTACATCACTATTTTGAGATACGACCTCATTATTTTGAGATGCTGTAATTATTTTGAGTTAATAACTCAATACACTAAGATTATATTTTTAGATATTATTCATAGGTTATTGTAATGAACTAATAAATTAAATGACAAATTATTTTGAGACACAAATTCATTATTTTGAGATTTGGAATCACTTTTGATACAGTGACTCTGAGATAATAAGTCATTATTTTGAGGTAATAGCTTGTTATGTTTGAGATACTAATTCATTATTTTGAGATACCTTCATTATTTACAAATTTTAACCAATTATTTGAAGATACTAAGCTGTTATTTTAATTATTTTAGGGATACTGTCATTATTTTGCTATAATAACTCATTATTTTGAGATACTGACCCATGATTTTGAGGTATTAACTCAATATTTGGAGATACAGTCGTTATTTTGAGATTTTTTGGTCATATTAAAGACATTGTCTTGCACACCAAGTCGACCACCTGTCCCCTAGACATTATTCCTACAAGCCTGTTGAAAGAAGTGCTTGACATTGTTGTTCCCACGATTTCTCTCATCTTAAACAGTAGTCTAGCCAATGGTTCTGTTCCTCCTATTTTAAACATGCAGTAGTACATCCTATTATTAAAAAGCCTAATCTTGATGTAACTACCGGCCCATTTCCAAGCTGCCTTTCTTATCAAAAGTCATGGAAAAAAATTATATTTTCAGCTCTTATCCTTTCTGGACACTGACAACATTATGGACAAATTCCATTCAGGTTTCAGGGCACATCATAGCACTGAATCAGCTTTACTTAAAGTCTCAAATGACTTACTGATATCCCTTGATTCTGGTAAATGTGCCTTACTTATTTTACTTGACCTCTGCTCTGCTTTCAACACAGCTGACCATGCTATTCTTCTCGACCGTCTCGAGAACCAAGTTGGTATCCGAGGTGGTGCTCTCCAGTGATTTGCCTCCTACTTGACAGACAGGTCTTTTTCTTTGAAGATTGGAAAACAGTTTTCCTCGTCTGCTCCCATCACCTGTGGTGTCCCCCAAGGTTCCGTCTTTGGCCCCATATTATTTGCCCTCTACTTGCTCCTGTTGGGTTTCATATTTCAAAAATACAATATCTCATACCATTGCTACGCAGATGATACACAGCTATACCTTCCATTAGAACCTGGTAATAACAATAACAGCGCAGTCAGGTTCCTCCTTGATTGCCTTCAGGACATCAAACAATGGATGGATAAAAATAGCCTTCAGTTAAATGACAGTGAGACAGAAGTGGTCCTGCTTGGTCCCCCAAACTCCACCGGGGGATAGCTGACCACTTGGGGCCTCTGGTTCCCAACCTCCATCCTAATGCCAGGAATCTTGGTTTCATTTTTGATTCGACCTTAAAATTTGACAAACAGATAAACTCTGTTGTGAAGGGTTGTTTTTTCCAGTTCCGAAATATTGCCAGAATCAAGCCATTTCTCTCCTTCAATAACCTCACGATAGTCACAAATTCCTTAATTTCGTCTTGACTGGACTACTGTAACTCCCTCTATTTGGGAATCAACCAGTCTTCTCTGGCTCACCTACAACTAAGCAGAATGCCACCGCCAGATTGCTGACTGATACCAAGAAACATGACAGTATTACATCGGTTCTAGCATCCCTGCACTGGCTTCCTGTAAAATATAGAATAGATTTTAAGGTTCTCCTATTTGTGTTTAGAGCTCTGCACGGTCTGGCACCCCTTTACTTGTCCGAGCTCCTCTGCCCCCTTTCCAACCCCAGATTGCTCAGATCCTCAGACCAGCTGCCTGTAGCTGTCCCGCGTTCTAGACTGAAGGGGAAAGGTAATCAGGCTTTTCCTGTAGCTGCCCCTGAACTCTGGAACAGCCTACCCTTTTCAATAAAGTGTTCCCCCTCTGTTGATATTTTCAAAGCAAAACCTAAGACTCACATGTTCTCTCAGGCTTTTGAGTGTCCTTACAGTTGTACTTTTACTTTTATCTATGCATTTTTATTTTTATTATTACCATCATTATTATGATTATTATTTTCTGTTTATTTGTGTTTCATATTTTATCTGTTCCTCTGTTTATCTACTTGTGTCTGGGGTGGCATTTTTACATCATGTCTGCTGCTCTTGTTATATATTCCTTATTTCATTGTACAGCACTTTGGTCAGCCTCAGTTGTTTTTAATGTGCTTTATAATTAAACTTGACTTGACTTGATTTAATTTGAGGTACTAACTCATTTGTTCATTTGTTCTCATTATGACTTACAGTTGCTTTTTTATTCATTATATGGGTAGAAATGGCTGTTGTATATAATCAATAATATTAATGATGACTTAATCCCATTTTCATTTTATGTATAAGCTATCTCCTGTTTTGTCTCTCTTCATTTTGTTTGTGGAGTGGGCAATATTATTTACACTGAGGTTCTACTTTATTATTTTACACTGTACGGTATGTTTAACTGCATATGTGGCTATATTCCATTTTGAACATTTTACTACGATGTGATAGGATTGATTTGATGTATTTTGTAGGCCTATTTATATTACACCATTCAGGGGGAAAGGTCTGCATGCAGTAGCCTGTATAATTTTGTTTTGAATTGGTGAAAAAGTTTCATACTTCACTTCATGTTCTGTATGCTGCCTGTGAATGTACATACACATGTCAGTGCCATAATTGACTTCCTTCCGCCCTTGTATGTGAAATACCACCAGCACTCCATATATATCTAAAGAAATTTTTGCTCTAAGTTTGAGGACATTTTTCAGCCACATGTGCAGCCCCTTGTAATATTTGAAATGCACACACTTGCTGCCTTGAAAATATGAGAAAGTCCAAGAACCACACACCCAGGCAAGCATAACTTTTGTTCAGTGTTCACAAAAACTGGTTGTCAGAAATTGTTGTAAATATATTCATTATATGATGAACTTTTCATTTACATTTACATGTATTTATTGGGCAGGCGCCTTTGTCCAAAGTTATGTAAAATCACATTAACTATTAAATCATATAAATTATAACATAATATATTATCATAATATACAACAACTTAGTAGTGAAAAAATAGATAAAGCTATAGATAACTGTGTAATGACTGGTCAAACAGATTGTCCTTTTCTTATCAAAGTCATATCAGCTGCACTCCAGTTTTTCCTTCTCACCTTTCAGCATTGAGAGATCTGTTTCATATGAGAGGCTATCTATACTGAATTAACTCTGACCTGACTTAACAACACAATACTAATGTTTTAACTTAGGAAGAGTTTAGAAATCAATATTTGTGGAATAATCTCAATCTTTAATCACAGCAGTGTTTTTTATAATCTTCCTAATAAATAAAATAAGATTTGGTTCAGGTGAACACCTAATCTGTGTCTCATGAAGTGGTATGAGGAGGCTTGTGTTGGAATCCGACAAACACTGGAATGGACTGGCTGCCATACATGTAGAGATGCTGATTTAATAAACATTTGTGAGAGTGGTCTCTTATTCTTTTTTCCAGAGCTGTATGTTGTTCCTGGTGAAGAACTACCTCCAGAAGACCAAAGTGAACATTACTGACTGGCCTGCACAAAGCCCTGACTTGAATCCCATTGAAAATCTGTGGGGTGAACTGAAGACCAAGGTCCATGCCAGAAGACCATCAAATCTGGAGGAGCTTGAGAGATTTGTCAACGAAGAATGGACTGGGATTCCCCAGGAGACGTGTCTCAGACTTGATGAAAACTACAACAAAAGGATACATAATTGACTATTAGCATCAGGAAGGCTAAGAATTTTGAGAATTTTGTGAAATAATTTTGTTTCTGTGTGCAAAGTAAAATAATGTAAGCATCCAAAATAAAGCTAGGATGTTTGGAAAAGCTGTGCTAAAAAATCCCTTGCTCTGTTTAACAGCACTCAGGAAAGGGGGGCTAATAATTTCATCCTCATCTGTATGTATAACAGTACACATGACTTGTTTGCAAAATGTGTTGTCACATATGTTGTGTTGAAGAATGTGGATTGTTGTATTGTCCCATTTTCTATAAAACAGTATTACATGTAAGAATTTTGCAAGTATTGCATACTACAAGAGTAGACACGTAAAGTTAAAAAAACACTTTAGTTATGGAAGTTTTCGTTATAGAATTTAATTATGATTTTGAGTTATCCTCAGGACAAGAGATTAAGTATTCTGTGGTACATTCAGTTGCTTAATGTTTTTTAAATAAATTCTTTAAAGTTTAAATTTCATATTACCATTGGCTTTCGAGAGGAAACCAAAAGTGAAAATAATCTCAAAATATTTAAATATTTGCCCCACCACTTTAAGTAGCGTTAAATTGGGCGTTTCTCGCGGGGTTCAGGGCGTGCTCGTACTGTGAGAGTATGTTCGATTTATAATGCAAAGGAAACGTGAGAGCGGGATTCATGCTTTAATTTAAATGATTTTCACTCAAATCTGAATATTTAACAAGAGACATACACAAAAAGACATGTATAATTTATACTGTTAGTACACGAGTTTTCCTAAATAGACACAGTTAATATAAAACCATAAACTCCGTTAATCCGGGCCACAAATGTTTTAGACTTCGATGAAACGACGCCATGAAGCGGCACACGCCGTAGCCAATAAAATTTCGAGGTCCGGTTTGAGCGATGGGATTACAACCAATGGTTTTGCTGTGTCGGTTTGAGTGACAAACGCTGTAGCTGTGGTGGGGGAAGGGGTCGCTGAAGTTGACGGAACCGCCATCTTGAAAAGTGCCCTCCGATGATCTACCTTTTCGCGCCTGTCAGAATCACTTTTAAAGGCTTTATTTTCCTTCTCTTCCCTTCGTGTTCTCTCTTTGTTCGTTTTATTAAGGTCTGGGACTAATGGCAAGATAAGATACATGCTGGAGACTCGCCGTTTACCGTTGTCTGTCGGTAGGTACACTTGCCAGCCCATGCACTTGGTTGGTGCTGAAGAGACGATTAGCCAGCAGTCTTCAGATAGCCGGCTAACGTTAGCTGGCTAGGAAGGAGCATACTTGGCCATCTTAACACTGTGCTGTCAGACACTCTTGGTGTACCTCTAGCTAGGACAGGGTAACGTTAACAGTATATAGCAGTATCATGCGGGTCCGTAAAGCCATACAGACATTAAGTTGGTCAGCGTATCAGCGAATTAACGTTAGTCTCGTAAAGCTAGCTAACTGATGCCGGTTAACTTGACATAGTCCCTGCCGCTAAGTAAGATTTTATGTGGCCAGGTTAGCTAACAATAGCTAACGATAGCTAGTGACGTTAGCCAGTTTGCCTGAGCCGGTGTGTTTCTGTTGCGTTAGCGGCAGTCTGTTTTGGGCCCTGGTATGTAAATGGTCTGACGTTACTGCAAACGTAGTATTTCGACAGCAAATAACATTAGTCGGTGTTACCTTCTATAAACCAGAGAATGTCGTAAATTATCGGCTGCCGTTTTCGTGGCGTTTCAACCCATATTTAAAGGAAATCAATCATAAAAGCTTTTCTGACGTTGTTCTGTTCAACCAGCTGTATACTAGCTTACAAGGCCGTCCTGTTGTTGGATAACTGGAAACGAGTGTAAATGCAACGAACATAATTGTGTATATGGACTGTAGCAGCTATGTTAAACTCAGAAAAGCGCTGCTGTCTTTTAATTTATTTTTTTATTTATTTTTTTGCGGAAAGTACGTAGGTTGGGAATGAGACAGTCTGATTATTCTAAACTGTCAGGAGCCAGTTCACATAGTATATACATCGATTTTGTTTGGGCCTCGTGACAGTAGCTGGTGGATTGGGGCATTCAGTCAGGCACTGTGAAGCCATAAAAGCTGTAAAAGTTTGTTTACCTGAGGATTTGCATACAGTATTTTATTGCCTTTGGCCTCTGCTTTATTACGTTTTCAGGGCTAGTTAAGGTTTTACCAATATTGCAGTATTACGTTTAACATTATGTGCAACATTACTTTTTATTCTTATCAAGTGCAGAATTCTGTGAAATATCATGTGATATTATTTTCATGATCATTATGTGCAATATTACTTTTAATTATTATTTTTTATCCTGTACGATATCACGTTTAATATCGTGCAGTATTGCCTTCATTATTAGGTGCAGTATTACATTTTATGTTTCAGTGTTACAGCCAGTATTACTATCAAAGTGACTGCCAATAGAAAATGCTGTTCTTTGACTATTTAAGTTTATTTTATTTTATTTTTTGTTGTACCTATCCTCTTGTTATTGTATTAGGCACTGTTTTTTGTATTTACTTATTCGCAGTGCTTTTGCCAGTGGTGGACAGTTCTTGCCAAGTTAAAATTAATAAAACAAAACCACAAATCCATAAAGAAGTGTTCAATGGGAATGTGGTTTCTGCCCCATTACACTTTTTACAGCAAGTCAGTTGTATTTATATAGCGCTAAATAATGAATGAAATTATCTCAGGTCACTTTTAGAGCATGTCCTGACCACACACTCTACAGTTTTATATACAGAGACCAAACAATACCCACCAAGAACAAGTACTTGTGTGTATATGCTGTTCACAGCAAATCGCAGAAAAATCTCTTTCAGGCTGAAAATCTGAGAATGGCTTTGAATGCATGGTACTAATCTGGTTGGTATAAAACCTGTGTTTACCTGCAGTTGGGTAAGTAAGCAGATTTTCCTCTGCTCACCTCCTGATTTAAAAAATAAAACTGATACTTGATGTATCAGGCTGCAGACTGAAGAGATTTCTTTTAAAATTCTGTTGATGTCTTTAAGCTGGCAGCAAAATTAAGCAGTGATGCCATGTATGTCTGAATCTTATAAATGCTGTTCAGATATAAAAGCTGTTCAAAGTATGTTTGTCTTGCAGAGCTTTACCTGCTTTAACTTGTGTTGGTGTTTGCAGCTGGAAAATATTGTCATGATCTAAGTACTATTTTTGACAGCAAGCTTTCCCCCCCAGCTTAACCGTTTCATTTGCAATGAATTGTCTTTTGCAGTTGTCTGTGTTTGACTTATGTTTGTACAGCTGCAAAACAAAACAATGCAGCAGTCAGTAGCAGTCCTTTTATAAAGTAGAATTTAAAATAAAACAATTTACCATGTATTATCACAGTAGATATTGTCACTGTCCCATCCTGTATTGTGATTTTTTATTGTGATATTCACTATATTGTTACATACCTATCCAGTGTTGTGTATTCACACCAGGTCAGATTCAGTTTGAAATCAGATTAAGCGAGGCTGTATTTACCTTTTCCCAGGCAACGTTACTGTGAGTAGTATGTTTGTCAGTTAAAAGGAAGCAGGAGGAGATTTTATGAATTTAATTTTTGACATTATACTTTGTGGTTGTTATGGTGAAAACACTACTGCTTTTGTCGACAGGGGCCTCCAAAGTCAACAAAATATTAAAATTCCTTGTCGTAGGTTTAAGCAAGTTTGTTGTTGTGCTCTCTAACAATACTGTAAATCTAGCATACCTGCATGTGAGGGAACTGCATATCTGAATGTTGTGTTCATGAGAAGTGCTGGGTAGGGGTGGGCGATATGGCAAAAATATCATATCACGATTTTTTTATTATAAAATCACGATTTCGATTTTTATCACGATCTTACATGTATTTATATTATGTATTATGCTATGTATTTTGATTTACATTTACTGTTTTAACTTTACTCTCTACTTTTTTTTTCAAGTACAAAGGTAAAAGTAATGGTAGTAATGTCTGCAGAAACCACAAACAGAAGATGGAACTAACTCTTTTAACTGAAACAGTCACCAGAATGTTTTGTCAACATGTTAAAATCACAACATTTTTCTTCTGGAGCAGGACAGACGCTCCCAGACCCCCAAAGGACAGGGGACTGGTTTACCAACATGACACCTTTTTCTCCTCTTATGAGTCTGCACGTCTGTATTTAGTCATCAAAAAATACCAATAAGAATACAAGTACAACTTAAAGTACAACAACAGCAATAAAAATGTTGATTTTTCAAAAAAGGAAACAATGACATGCAAGATTTTTAAACTGTAATTTAGTAAAAACACTTAACACCACAATGTCAAAATACCTAAGTAAAGAATGTGAGTATTTTTTCCATCACAGCAGGTCAGTGATCAGTGTTTCAGTGACTCTGTGGTTCAGTGAATAGTGTTTTATTTATAGTGGCCCACCACATTAAAAACATCGGCACCACGACATGATTTTCTGTTTTCGGAGCTGCGCACCTTATTTTGGTCATGTCTAGAAGGTAACTCTTTATTTACGCAACTCCCGCGAGATTTGTGTCCGTTATTTCTACTAAAATAATCAAACTCGTGTGATCTTTCGCGGGTCTAAGGTTCCCTTCTAGACACGACCCTCCCTCTCTCTCTCTCTCTGTCAAACTAATGACAGCAGACTGTCTGCAAACAGCACGATGTTACACTCTGCAGTGTTTCAATAAAGACTTTATTTGTGTGGACACCCAGGTTTGGTTTGTCACCAACTTTGGCATTTTTATTTTTTTAATCAGTCCGAGAGGACGAAGGTATCAGTGATTGATTAGTGATCAGTCTGCCCTCCTCTCCTCCCTCACCTGTTCACTCTGCTGTGAGAAGGTCTGAAAGTTTCTCACAGAGAAACTCTCCTGTTTTACGTCCTTATACAGTTGTTTAATTTTATAAGTGCATCTGGTTGGTGTCGATGTCATCACGTTAGCTTCGACTGTTATAATAAACTCTGTCATTAACAACAGTCTCCTCCACATGCACCTTCTCTGCAGTTGGTCTGTGTGTTTCCTGATCAGCTAAACCAGCACGGAAAGACTAGAAAAGTTGCGCCAGTTAAAATAGAAGCGTCCCATCAAAATTTAAAATCTCTTAATAATTTATTGGTTATAGGTCCGGGTCCATATAGGACGGCGTCTGGGTCCGGACTCCTGACATAGACGATCCATACGATCTCCTCACTTTGGCTGATCGTCTACACGTTCTAATCCTTCACAATCTAATATCGTCATATCGCACACCCCTAGTGCTGGGTAATGAAGGGCAGTGGAAACAGGTAGTACTGTATAGGCGTATGTCAGTGATTTATGTTTTGTAATTACAAGTAATAATCAGAATTGCTATGATCCGCAGCAGAAGCAGTGTAATATTCCTTTAACAACATGTCTCCATGTGTTTCTGTCTTTGCCTCACAGGTGTGTGCTGTTGATCTGCTGTATGTGTGCTGTTTGTCAGTCTGTCCATCACCACTGTTTGCCTGCCTGTCTGTCCGTCCGGCTTGCCTGGAATGGGCCACAACTCCCAAAGACTAGAACACACCTCTTTATAACCTGAGCTCCATCGTCTGGACTCCAACACACTCACAGGTAGGAAGAGGAAATACCTGTTAATGATCTATCAGTAAATCATTATCATTTATATAAGGGATAATATACAGTGAGCAGGTCGTTATGGCAAATATAAACCCTCACAGGGTGGTGCAAGACCCTGATGCAAAGCAGAGGGGATTTATTTCAGCTTTTTACATAAGTACTTACTAAAAGAAATTAATTTAAAATTATGTATTGCTCCTCCAGTCTATGATCAAAACTGCATCCACAGGAACAATTTGTTATTCATAGCAAGGGTCTGCTATTTAGAATTAAGAGACCTTAGAATGCCATAACTGATCAGAATTGAGTAAAGCTGTGTATTAATATTTTTAAGAACCTCTGTGGTGAGATATCATTTTGTACTGATTCTAATGACATGTTCTTTGTGATGTTTGCACAAAATCTATTAGAGCCAACATGTTTTGGAAATTTGACCTCCACACCACTTCCCACATCGACACACTGTTAGAGAAGGAGGATGTGACGCTGACAGAGGTGATGGATGAGGATGACGTCCTGCAGGAGTGCAAGGCCCAGAACCACAAACTGGTTGACTTCCTGCTGAGACCACAGTGCATGGAGGATCTGGTCACCTTCATCACACAGGAACCCAATATTGATGTTGAGGAGAAGGTTAAATACAAGTAAGAGAACATTGTACAAAGGATAAGGGGGATCAAAATGAAGGACCTGGTTTGTTTTCTTGTAAGAGGGATTTGCTGTTTGGCAAACACATGTAGACACTTCTCTAACTGACACTTCTCTCCCTGTGCCCTACTGTATAAATTATAACCATGAATTTGGCCTTTGTGAGTGCATGTGGTGGTAGTAGTTGTGCAAGCTCACAGAAAACTGAGAAATTCAAGGCACTTGCCTAGAGGACCACAAATCTTGCAATTAAATTATACTGTATAAATCTTTTCATTTATGGACTCTCATTGATCACTGCTGTGCATAGTAAAAGTTAAAAGTTTCAAAGTATTAGCTGGGAAATGGTGACCACTTAGCCTGTGTTACAAATGCTCCTGTTGTCTTTTGCTGTTTTGAACCAAATAGTTCCAGGACCTAACTGCTTGCAGGTTAATGTCCGTGCCTGTGCTGAATGTGGTCACGTTTCAGTCGAGTGATTATGTACCAGTTTATTCTGTCACAGTCTACATTTAACATGATTTACATTTTCTAGAGTAAAACACTGCCAATCTGTGCTGGTTTTACAAGCTGTCAAATGTCCAACTCTGCTGATAAAAACATCTGGGGTTGCCGGGGGCGATCAGGGCATACGTGCCTATGGCGATCAGTGTGGAGGGCTGTATGCTAGCCCCGACTAGTGGTGGGCGGCTGCATATCACCTTAGAGGCAAAAGATAACTGGCATTGTGCATGAATGAAATATTGATAAATAGTTAAAACGACTAGTATTTCCAGTGGCAACTAGTGAGGCTGGCGGCGTTTTATCATATAGTCGACTAATTGCGCGCATCCCTAATGACAAAAATGCCAGATGGACACAGCAGGTCCACAGACCAGTCAGTTGAAAGTACAGGAAGGAAGATGCAGCTCATGCGGGTGATGACAACTGGACATAGGTATGTAAGAATTCTTTAGTGCACTCGCATAATTGTAATGTGAAACCAAACCAAACTGGTTCAAGTGTATATAATGTAACAAAAATGCAAACCTGGATTCAGACCTTCAGATATGAAAAGTACTGAAGAACTTTAAGAAATAGGACAAATTACATTAATAAGAGATTAAAAACCTTTTCAATTTTAACACACATGAAACTATAACGTCATTGTATTAACTGTAATGTGATTGGATATAATAAATAGAAGCACAAGAGAGGTGGAAAAGGAGATAGAAAACTGCAGAACAACTCCTCCAAAATGGACCACGTGCCTAGACTGTTATGGTGTTAAAATAATTGCAATTGGGCAATAGAAAATTAGTTTAAATCTTTTGTTCAGTTTTTTTTGTCTTTAATTGCTACCTCTTCTCTCTTATCTTCTTTGCTCATGCTCAGCTTCAGATATACACTCTCTTTCAATAGGAAGCCAAACTGTGGATAACTTGTTACCCTCAAATTAATATGACTGCCCACCCTAGCCTTAATACTGACACCAGTGACACCCATTGCTTGTGGGTGATGTTCAGCACTGGAGACGGTCATGATTGTTCCTAGGCCTGGAAAGTATTACACCCAGAGCAGAGACATGGTAGGGATCCAGGGGCTGCAGCAGAGGAAATAAACATAGACCCTGATTCCTCTTGTTGAAATGCAGGTTAAGTTCTTGCAATGGTCCCAGGACCCTGGAAAAGTTCCTTATGGCAGATAACAAGAGCATCACAGCATGTTGTATTCTGGCTGCTCTTTGGCACGATCATGGCTCTGTTAGTGTTCACAGGAAGTGTTTCAGAAGCTGAACGCCTGTTCTTCAGCAGCCACATTTGTGATGTAATTTAGTTGTTTTCATCTCACATAGCCAGACTCTCTCCATAGCACTGTGTCAGAAATGAGAAAGGTCTGGCCCTAGACATTATCTTTCTGCTATAGGAGGAAAAACACTCTGCCTTGTTTATTTCTTTAAACAATCACAATCGTCTTGGGCAACATTAAGCCTATTAAGCAGCAACGGTGCCTCTGCAAAATAATATTGGGCTGGAATGAGCGTGGACCCTCTCACCAAAGGACCCCATTGCTGCGCGCTCTCTCTCTCCTGTTAAAAGTCATTGTAGCTCACCCATTATTCTGATCGCTTCGTTTCTCTCTCTCCTTACAATCAGTTTAAAGAGTAATCCAGCCAGATCAAATGAAAATGCATTAAAAGGAATAAAATGACAGTTTTCTTAATGAACTGATATACTGATCTACATGATCCATAGTGAAAACATAGATAAGGAGATATCCTGTGCCATTTGAAAGAAATATAAACTGCAGACTGAAACTGTTCAAAAGATTTTAAGTGTCATAATCAACTGGAAGTGCTGGTCGCCATCCACAGTATGATTTTGTTAAAGTGAGATTATCAGTTGGAAACAGTGTTAACTTTTGTAATTAAAAGGCCCAACCGAAGTTACCGTGGCCCACCCAAAATTAAAATCCTGCCGCCATGCTTCCATCCATCCATCCATCCATCCATCCATCCATCCATCTTCATTAATCAATTCACTCACCAAGTTGGGTCTTGTACAGCCATGCGGAGTATCTACAGTCTGACAGCCATGCTGGATCAAAGCCAGACTGACGGTGGTGACCCGTCTGCAGCTTTTTACTGTGTGCTTCGGTTGGAGGGCTGAACAGGTGTGTTTGGATCTAGTCGTGGCGACGTTAACAGGGTCAGGAGATTTGCAGTGCTGTGGTCTGGGCTGGGAGAGATGCTCTTATTTTGGTTGACACTGGCCGCAGAGCTACCTGTGCTCACTGCCTCGCCACATACGGTTCGTTTAAAAAAACGCCGATATTTTTGCGAACAGTTGGGGAACCTCCGGTCGTCCATTTACAATTTTTGTTTGTTTGTTGGTGTTTTTTTACCTTAACAGTCTGAAACTGTCTCTCCTCCACTCTCTGAGTGTGGGTGGGTGTGTCTGTACCGGTGCATCGGTGTGTGCTGTGAGAGAGGAGCGAGGGGGGGGAGACCCGCCTGTCACAGGAGAGGAGAAATGCATTGTAATGAATGTAATGAAACGATAGCAACGCATCCGACTCTGAAATCGCACAAATTAGAGTTAGTTTTTTTATTTGATAAAAAGAACACGTTATAGGCCCTTTTAAAATATAAATTAAATAATGGAATTTAAAAAAAATCTACAACTTGAATTTCTGTGTGGGCGTCCCATTGGCAGGGCAGAGGCATCTGTTGGGAGGGCGGGGCGCCCTGCCAAATACGCTATAGGGGAAACACTGCTGTGAATAAGTGCTACTTTTGCTGATAAAGGGGAATAGCTCTGAACTCAGTGACAACGTCAGCTCAGGCTCAGTTAAAGGGCCTTCTCATGATAAGAAATTTGTTACCACCGCTATGTCCTGTCTGCCAGTGTCTGGAAGGGAACCCTTGATTTGCGAAGTTCTGGTGGATTTTCTATGTCGTCCCTTCATTGTGATGTTAAAATGATCACTCCCCCAAGATCTTCCACAATTCTGGGGTTCCCTTGAAGACTCGACCATTAGTCACTGTCTCCTCTGCTTGTGTCACTTCGACACATCTGCGGTCTCTTGTGCCTGCGTCGTTACATTCAGCTGTTATCTTATTGGTTGACCTTTGAAAGGTCAGCGGCAAAGGAGGTTCAAATAATTTGAACTTTGAGTGCAGCAGTCAGCGGCAGATCCGAGAGGTGCACCGTGCCGAGGGTAGCAGTGCCACTTGGTCGGATGACACCACTCATTCCATAGGAAAACAATGGGTTAGACAGCGCAAAGATGTGTTGGGGCCTTTAAGGTGGACCTGGCCTGTGGACCCCCGACTCCACCCCACTGTTGTCAACATGCATTTCTGCTTTTTCTTACAATGTTGTGATGTGTAAAATAGTGATTTTATTTTCAGCTTAAGAGTTTTTAGTAGTGAGTGCTGGTCTAAAAGAGGGGACATAACACTGCTGTTTCCCTCCCTCCATTACTTCTCTCCACCACTCACTAATTACAAACACAATGTGTGAAGACAAAGGCAGAAATTAATAAATGTATCATGAAAATTTTTTATGTCATTTACAAGTTAAGAGAGGTATATCTATACATTCATAAATGAATTTCACACTTCAGAGGCACAAGCTGCACCAGCAAAAATAGACCTGGCGTGTAAAGATAGCAGAGTGGGGAAAAGCTATGTGAGAGACACTCCACACATGGAACTGGTGAACACACCCACACTGGGTAAAGTGGCAGCAGAATGTCTCCTGTAGCTGTGGTGGAACCGTAATGTGATTCAACATGATGCTGTGTATGCTGCCAATTAAGTGAAAACAGGCTATTTAAATTAGGGCTGGGTATCGATTTGGATTTCCCAAATCAATTTGATTACAAGGTTTTGATTCGATATTGATTTGGTTAGGGATATTTCAGCTACAATACCAATTTTGCTTGGATGTGAGAGATTCTCAGAGAACTAAATCTGTAAATTGTACAAGGAATCCTCTCACCTGGAGCATTATTAAAATATTAATGTTTACATTGAGAATTGACCTAAAAGCAGTTACATCAACAGTGTTTTGTTTACGATTGTTTTGCCACTCCCAACAATGCAAAATATTTTATTTTATACTGTGAGTTCTTCATTTTTAGAGGTTTCTGTTCAGAGACTTTTATTTTGAAAGTACATACATACATTCCTTCCTGTCACCCTGATGTATTATGTTTCTGACTTCCTTGTAGACTAGAAGGCACAGACGGTGTATTGTCAGGCTCATGTTGCACAGTAACTGGATTCTCTCTGTGGTTCATGATGTTGTTCTGTCTAGTTGATGTTTAGTGTGTTTATTGGACCAGTCTAATGTCTGTTAAGACTTGTTTCAGTAATTAGCCTGTAGGAATTTACCTTGCCAAATGATAAGCTAATTGGCTAGCCCAGTTTGCTTGCCCTGTGTTACTGTGAACACACAGTTAATATGGTCACTGCAACAGTTGTGTAGTATTCACACAGTCATACAGGGAGTATGCTGAGTAGACATGCACTGATTAATCGGCAATGCTCGGGCCGGTTTTCACGTGATCGGCCATGACCGGTGACCGGCTGGTCAGCGTCACATATCTGATTCTGTGCCTGTCATTGTCACACACATGTTCTGCATGATGGTCATGTCATGCACACAGCTGACAAACTGACCGTGATATCACCACAGCGCCGATCACAGCTACACACACTCAGACACATGCTTGCTTGAAGATGGGGTTAGCGACAAATTACAAGAACAGGATAAAGAAAAGACAGACAGTCTACAACGAGACAGAGCAGCTGACAGTGACAAAACTCTCTAGTTCTTCAGGCTAACGTTAGCCAGCAGCAGACTGCTGTTCACAGAGGAACAGGTGAAGTCTCACCTCCTGTTCTGTCTGAAGAATAAACAATATGTGTTGATGTGTCTCCTCAAACATTTTCTCATCCAGACTCGTTTAACTTCTGCATCTGTTTTTCTTACGGCAAAGTTTCACTGCAGCAGTGTTGCACCGCGTCAGTCTCTGTTTTTTTTTTACATATGCTTCCACAGAAATTGCGTCCTGCGAAATCCTGCAATATTTCATGTCCACCCGATTCATAAACTATAATAAGGCCTGTAACATGGAGGACTTTGAAGAAAATTTAAATAGTATTTAATGAATATTTAATAGTCAGTGTCTTATTATGAACATCCAGTTTAATTTTTTACAAGAAAAGTTACAAAAATGTTTGTGAATGCTGTCAATTATAGTTCTTAGAAAGACTGAAAATTGGAATCGGCCAGAATCGGAATCGGCAGGTCATACCCTAAAAAATAAAATAGAATAAAATAATCGGAATCGGCTAAGAAAATTTTATGGTCCTAAAATGCTTTAGTTAATGTTGCTATTAGTAAGAAGTTACAAATATGCAGTAAAGAGCTGAAATACAACTGTTCTCTGACTGGAACCATGCAGTGGTTGATCACCTCCCACCACCTTGAAACACATCTGCAAGATCTAGTGCCAAAGACTGGTTACAAGAGACTACCGGGTTAAAACTGCAGGCAGTACCACACATCCACGAGAGAAAAGACACTAAAAGACCAACTTTGGGATTTTATGACTATATCAGACCATACAAAGGAAAATCTGTTAATTGTTTTAATCCAGTCCTAATTTGAAGGGCGTTGTCATAACCAAAATAGTTTTATAATGCACTGCAATGATGAATGAGAAATTCATGGTCCTCTTGGTACCTGGTTCTTTTTCTTTTTAATTAAATTGTGAAAGCAACAGAGCCATATCCTGCCAAAGGTTTGTGTCTGCAGGTCTTTTCACACATAAATCCATTGTAAACCATTTGTAGCCGTTTGTGTCAGAATAATTGAAGAACAAGGTAGTTTACAGCATCTTATTGGGCATCCTAAGCTGATCTGATTCATGAAAGTCTGTTGAGCTGAAACGTAATGTGTGTCAGTGCCACTAATTCTTACTTTCTCCCTCAGAACAATACTTGGGCTCTACTGGCAGTTCACTCTTAGAGTTGGGACAATACACTCATAATAACCGATGTATTGGAGAAAAAAAAATTTACGAGTTGCTTTTGTTCTCTTCCAGGTATCCCAACATATCATGTGAGCTGCTTACGTCAGATGTGAGCCAGATCAATGACAGACTGGGGGAGGATGAAAAACTGCTGATGAAACTGTATGGCTTCCTCCAGAATGAGCCGCCTCTCAACCCGCTCCTGGCCAGCTTCTTCTCCAAGGTCCTCTCCATTCTTATAGGACGCAAGCCTGAACAGGTAAGTATCTGAGATAGTCAAGAAACAGGTTCGGGTTTAGAATTAGAATTGGGTTTATTGCCATATTAGTGGATAACGATAATTAGTACAAGAAAATATAAAGATGTGAAATGGTGGATGAAGAATGAAGTGATTACTGGTTTCACAATACCCATGGTAGAATTCCTCATGGTAGTATTAGGGATGTGCACGATAAGTTGACTACACGATTAGATATTGGCACCAGAAATACTAGTTGGTTAAACTATTTATCAGTATTTTATTCATGTACAGTGCCAGTTAACTGTTGACTTTAAGGTGTTATGCAGCCACCCACCACTATTCAGGGCTGTAGCCTTGTGAGACGGCAGCCCCTCTCAGCCAGCTTGCATGCCCCGATGGCCCATGTAAGCTGGGACAGAATAAAGTGGTATATAACCACTCGACAGGAACAGTGACTAACCACATTCAGAACAGACATGGACTTTAACCTGCAAGCAGAGCATCCACTGCTGCTAACACTGCTAACGTTAGTCACACTGTGTAGCAGCCTTGTACTGAAAATGTAATAACGCCTGAAAATGTAATAAAATTTGCACTTAACTCAATCGAAAATGTAATAAAACCCAATAATGTAATAACTTGACCAGTAATGTAATAAAATATTCTGACTGATATTGTAATAACATTTTTACCAATAATGTAATACCTTATTACATTACAGGATGTAATAATGTAATACCTTATTACATTATTGGAGATGTATTACATTTTCCGGTGGGTGTTTTTTAAAAAAAAATTATAATGTAAAACTTGACAGATAATGTAATATAGAGGTCTATATTTTGTGTTTTGAGAATCTAAGACTGTTAAATACACTGACTTTGAAACAAGAGAATAACTATTGCTTCCCTAAACATACTTCGCTCTCCACAGTTTTCCAACGAATCACTACCTCGTGAAAACAACCACAAACCAACAAAACAAATTTAAGTAACACTTCATTTGACGAGGGTATGCATAAGTATTCGTAACATGAACACATTATTTAAAATTTGACAGAAATATATCCTGTCATAAATGGTTATTATACCACTTTGAATGACGGGGCGGCATGGCTCAGTGGGTAGAGTGGCTGTCTTGTAACCGTTGCTGGTTCGATCCTGGCCTGCAGAGCTCATGTTGAGGTGTCCCTGAGCAAGACACCGAACCCCTAACCGCTCCTGATGGGTCGTGGTTAACGTCTTGCATGGCAGCTCTTCTGCCATCAGTGTGTGACTGGGTGAATGTGATGTATAATGTAAAGCGCTTTGGGTATCGTTTCAGGTATAGTAAAGCACTATATAAATATGGACCATTTACCATCTTCCTCTAGCCTATGTCAAGTGATAGTGGTCAGCTGACATACCGTGAGATTTACCTCTATAAGTACAGGTTTAATAAAAATGACAAAACATAATGACAACTGACTTGGTTATTTTTTAACTTTTGGGGTTTATATATATTTTTGGGGTTTACATATATATATATATATATATGTATGTGTATATATACAGTTAAGCCCGAAATTATTCATACCCCTGGCAAATTTTGCTTAAAATTACTTTTATTCAACCAGCAAGTTTTTTTTTGGACCGGAAATGACACAGGCTTCTCCCAAAAGATAATAAGACGATGTACAAGAGGCATCATTGTGGAAAAAATTATTTCTCAGCTTTTATTTACATTTCAACAAAAAGTGGCATGTCCAAAATTATTCATACCCTTTGCAAACTGTCAGAGTCTATGGGAAAATCCAAAGGTCTGTAAAATTCCAAATAGTCCAAGCTGTTCTAAAGCATCCTAATTCATCGTCTTATTATCTTTTGGGAGAAGCCTGTGTCATTTCCGGTCCAAAAAAAAACTTGCTGGTTAAATAAAAGTAATTTTAAGCAAAATTTGCCAGGGGTATGAATAATTTCGGGCTTAACTGTATATACGATATATGTATATATACGATTTGCCATTATACAATCACTATATTGTATAAATGATGCTTTTGATGTATTAATTCATCTTGGACGCCGGCATCCTGGCCACTAGAGGGCCTGCAAGGGAGAACACGATCAGGGTCTCTTTCAGGTGGTGGCTAGCCAAGAGAGACATTTCTCCCTTTATGTGACCACTTGGTAAGTGAGTGTGCAATGTCTCAGCATCAATACCTTCAGATTTCTGTGATAACGTTTGATAATAGTTGGGTAATGGTAGGCTTTAGACATTATAGACATTTTTTCAATTTTCAGTTGAAATAAAATTGAAAAATTATACATTTTATTGACCATGTGACTGCATATTAGCCTAGTTCTTGATGCTAACTTCTTGACACTTTAGCCAAGGCTTGGCTACTTCTATAAATAGCTTAAGACGGGGGTTCCCAACCTTTTTGTCACTGTGGTCTGTTCACAGGTGGTTCACAGGTGCACAGCCCACAAGTTTTATTAATTAATTTATTTTTTCAATCATTATTAATTTTCGAACTTTATAGGCCTAATGGTTTAGGTTAAGAAGCACTTAAGAGGCACTTAAGAAATCTGTTCACCTTAGTATGTTACTAGACTATTTCTAGAATTGTTTGTCCTGTGCAATCACCTGTTGACTTTACACTTAATATAGCAGTGCCCGCTCAGTTTTCAAGATAATTGATAATCTTTATTTAAAGCCTACAGGTAAATCTCATAATATACTTTATGACTGACCACTTTGTCACTTGACATCTTACTGATTAAAAGTGAGACCATTCATGAGACTATTAATGAGTGAGGCCTATATTTATGTCAGGTGTCACGTAATGTGTATGTGGGTGTTAGGAATGCTTATGTTATATCTTTACAAATGAAGTGTCACTGACTTGTTTTCATGAGGTAATGATATGTTGGAAAACTGTGAAGTGAAGAGGTACGTTTAGGGAAGTTACCTGGGGTCTCCAGTGCTGCTCAAAAACTATACCAGAATTCCAGCTCAGATATATCTGAGCTGGAATATAGCTGTATGGTATAGGTCTGCAATTCAGTCATTCTGTTGTTTCAAATCCAGTGTAGGCTATATAACAGTCTTAGATTCTCAAAACACAAAATGTAGAACTCTATATTACATTATCTGTCAAGTTTTACATTAGGACTTTTTTTTTAAAAAAAGACCCACCTGAAAATGTAATAAATCCAATAATGTAATAAGGTTATTATCGGTAAAAATGTTATTACAATATCAGTCAGAATATTTTATTACATTATTGGTCAAGTTATTGCGTTATTGGGTTTTATTACATTTTCGATTGAGTTAAGTGCAAATTTTATTACATTTTTAGGCAGTATTACATTTTCATTAAATTATTACATTATTGGGTGCTACAAGGCTGCCAGCTAACATCAGATCCAGGTAAACAATGTTGTTTGCCCGCAGACAGTGTGATCCTTATTGGTCTGAAAAGGTGAAGCGTTTAGTGAGTTGTTTTCATGTTTTGTGGGTTAATGAGCAGTGTTCATACTGCACAGTGCAAAGTGCCACACATTTAAAATATGATTTGGTGATTGTAGACTGTAATTAACAGTTACAAATGGCTCTTGATAAATGCATTATTTTTTGGACAGTGTTTAAAGTGATCACTTACTAACTTGTGCTCAATTTGAACTGCTTTCCAAGTGTTTTCTTAATTTAAAATTTGCGCTAAATCGATTGGTAAAATAGTCGCCAGGAACATCCCTAGTTAGTATTACGGTTTAACATTTCAATTATCATTAAATATTATACTCTCAGTCAGTACTGTCCAGCATCAACCAAAGTTAGCAGCAGCAGCAGTGTCAAAAGATGATAATCACCAGTAACCAGGTTGCATGGTCTGAATGTTTTCTTTGTCTTTTTTGATAGACCATTAGTCTCTGACAGAATATTTTAGACCTGTAGGAGACATAGCAGTTTCTCCTGTGTACTGACGTGTATTGTTTTGTGTATTTTTATAGATAGTGGACTTTCTGCGGAAGCGGGAAGACTTTGTAGACTTGATGATCAAACACATCGGGACATCTGCCATCATGGACCTGCTTCTCAGAATGCTCACCTGCATCGAACCACAACAACTACGACAGGATGTGCTCAATGTGGGTAGCAGGACAATACTTCCTCAACTGTGCTAAAAATGATTTCTCCCATCTGTTCACTTATCAAGTTTAAATTGGATCAGCACAACCCACAGGAGCAAGCTAACACATTCAGTTTTGGTCACTGTAGTTGAAAACAATTGTCATTTAAGAATATGTTGTCCAAAAGATTATTTCATGCAGCTGTTCTTCACCGACACCTAAACATAAAGCCTTTCTACTTGTCAAGCCAAAAGAGGGTTGAGATGTCATTGGTCTTTGCTGGAAAAACAACAACAGACTTTTTCTTAACTATCCACCTTAAGTGTTTCTAAAGGAAAAATAGACTTTGCAGTTATAAAATTATGCTTTACTCTGAATAATATCTCAGTGCAAAAGCTGGTGTTGCATTACTTAGCAGGGTTCGATATTAACCATGGCCACAAACAGTTGTTCTGTGGCTTCCAAATATTCCTTGTAGGTGGCCTCCTGTGGCCACAAAGTTTTATCCCAATACTATGAGGCTTCGCCAACACATTGCAGTTCCACAAACATCCCAACTTGTTCGTGCCTTTTAGTTCAACATTCTACAAAAAAACATGGACTAGCATCCTCTAATGCTGCTGGTCCTGCCAACATCCTTGAGGTGTAAGAGTTATTTAAATGCTGTGTACAGCTTTAATGTCTAATTTAGTTCTTGTCAGGTGCTTTTTGAGATAAAAAAAAAAAAGTTGTATGAGCAACATGAGTTTGGACAGCCAAGAACTATAGGCTGCAATTGCTTGAGATGCTTATCTTTTTTGAAAAAGCAACAGGGAATTCAAAATTGTGGACATGTAACAGGTAATTGCTTCTTAATTGGTAAATGCACATAAGTCAGAAAATAAGTCAGTGTTTTTAAGCAGCTCTTTAATAAACAGAATTTCTAACACCTGTTACTTAAAGGTAATTGTGATTTTTTTTTCCTTATATTTTGTGCTATCCTGACAATCTCCTCTCTGTGTTGACTATCAGTGGCTGAATGAGGAGAAGGTGATTCAGAGACTGGTGGACATGGTACAGCCTTGTCAAGATGAGGACGTGAGTTATACACACACTTCACTGTTTGTTCCCTTTTTTTTTTTACCAGGATAAAAGGATTAAAGCCCTCTGTGGGCTCTTGATGAACCAGGGAATGTGTTGTTGGATTTTCATTTAACATTTGGAAGCATAAATACTTGTTAACATTAACTGATAGAGAATTTGCATGCCCACTTCTACATTTAAGGATTAATTCACCGAAATTACAAAAAAATCATATAGCTTTTGAGCCCTGCAGATAGATCCCATTTTACTTTTAGACATTTTAAGGTGATTAATTATTACATGTTAAATATGTTCAGGAATATCTTGACTTTAATCTGAGCATAGAGTATAATCAGTTCAACTCAAGATACTCAAAAGATTTATTGTTAATTGTCTTCTTTCTCCTCATTCTCCACCTTTCTTGACACAGAGACACTCAAATGCCTCCCAGTCGCTGTGTGAGATCATCAGACTGAGTAGAGACCAGATGTTCCAGGTCCAGGGCTGCTCGGAGCCCGATCCACTTTTGGCCACACTTGAAAAGTAAGCATGTGTTTATCTAGAAGAACTCTTATAGTCTGTACTGTACAGAACACACCTGGGTGATTTCCCAAGTCTTTTTGACTGGGACCTGACCTTTGACAACCACAAAGTTTTGAGGCTTATTAAATATTCCTGAGGTTCTAATTGCCACACTAGTGATTTTCATGTAGATCAGGCAGTTCAGTCCTTTAGCTTTTATTTGCTCACCATTTTTGATTTAGTTAAGTTTATTTTGTGTAATAATTTAGTATAGTGTATTGTATTATTACATTTATCGAACAATGGCTAATGTCAGTTCTGCCTATTTAAAACAAACTGTATGCAACATAACTGGCAAATGAGTTTGAAGCCTGCTTTTGCTTCATCATCATGTCTGTCCTCTGCAGGCAGGAGACGGTGGAGCAGCTTCTGTCTAATATCTTCGACAAGGAGAAGAGTGAATCTGCAATCGTCAGTGTTATCCAGATCCTCCTCACATTGTTTGAGACGAGGAGACCAGCGTAGGTCCTATGGCCTCTGCCACTCTTGATATTTTTTCATTTGACATTGGTTATAGAGTAGATTATGATTGGTGAAGAATGTTAAAAATTCTCATAAAATAAAAATGACTGAAGTTAAGAAATCACTTTAAGTTTTTGAAATCACGGATTTTACAGTAAGTATTAAATGGGATGTTGTAGTTTAATACAGTTAGTATCATATTTTCATAGTTTACTTTTCATAGTTAACCAGCCAAAGTCACTGCTGAAATATGGGAACACGCCAACATCACTACAGTAAAGTCTGACAGAAACCTGAGCAGTCAGATGATCAGACGGCTTGTAAAGAAGCCCAGATTTTATCCAGGTTATCTACACTACTTTATTTGGAGGTAAATCTCAAAGTTAGCCTATATGAAAATACTGTTTGGTCGAAATCATCAGTGTTTACCTGAAAAAAACAATTCAGTGGCACTGATCACAGCACAGTGTTCATATCACCACTGAACACATTTGTTGTAAATACATACTGAATTACAAAAATTCACGGTTTTCATATTATATACACCCCCTTTGCCATTATTTCGATAAATGTTCCTACTGCCAGTCCAAAAGACTTGGCACTACATTGTGTGTGGTAAGCTAGTTCAAGAGGTTTTGCCTTTCAATGTTTTAGGTTTGAGGGTCATATGGAGTGCCCACCTGGGATGTCCCACCCTTCATTCTCAGTCAACCACAGCATCCTGGAGGCTGTGAGACCCCGACTCAAAGACTTTCACCAGCTGCTACTGGAACCCCCAAAGGTAAAACACACAGACTGCTGTAAGCAGTTTTAAATAACAAACTGTCTGGTAGATTGAGGTTACAAGGTTGCTGTCTCTATGGGACTACTTAGTCTAACCCATTATCTGATTTCAGTTTAGTTTGAATTATTATTAGTATTATTATTATTTTATAGATTGTAAATTATTTACCTGTAAGTTTCTCTGTTTATCTCTACTTATTTCTGTCCTTATGATGCTGTAACACAAATTTTCCTTCTTGGGAAGGATTTTCTTATCTTTTTCTGCTGCTGCAGGAGGTACACAACAGAGAGAAGAGAATTAGAGAATTGCTAGTGTTTGTAAATCTTTTCTTAGAGAGAATCTAAAGATGGTCCAGTCACAGAATCGATGTGTGACAAAGGGTGCTCTGCCTAATACTATAAGTATGAAGTATTATTAATTAATTGTGTGTGTTTGCAAGTGAGAATATTAATTCATTTACTCATTATCTGCCAACAGAGGAATGTGATGAAGACAACCTGGGGAGTGCTGGACCCCCCTGTAGGCAACACCAGGCTGAATGTGGTTAGACTGGTGGCCAGTCTGCTGCAGAGCAACACACACAGCATCAACACAGAACTTATTAACCTCAACACACTGGGAGTCATACTAGTGAGTACTATCTGTATTTTAGGGGGTTTGACCATTTTCACTGTTTTTTCTTGATTGTTTGTCAGACTTTTCCCAGACTAACTTCTTTTAAAATCGGATGACTCTAACTGAGGCGGACAGGCAAGAGTTTGGTTTAAGATTGTGTTGTTTTGTGTGTTACATATGCTTTTTTTTACACAACCCCACTTCCAAAAAAGTCAGGACACTGTGTAAATTGTAAATAAAAACAGAATGCAATGATTTGCAAACCATTTTCAACTTGTATTGAATTGGATACAAGTACAAAGACAAGACATTTAATGGTCAAACCGATGAGCTGGGTTTTTTTGTACATATACAATCATTCTGAATTTGATCCCTGCAACATGTCCCAGAAGTTGGGAGAAGGGCAACTTTACCACAACAAACAGTCACAAACAAACACAAATAGTATGGACACTAACTGTTAAAGTTTTCAAAATGAAATTCTTTCCTATTATTCCACACATTTTCAATGACAGGTCTTGGCTGCAGGCAAGCCAGTTTAGTATCCGTACTGGCTACGAAGCCATGTTGTTGGACCACGTGTACAATGTGTCTTGGCATCGTATTGCTGAAATAAGCAGAGACATATCTGAAAAAGACATTGTCTGGATGGCAGCATATGTTGCCCTAAAACCTGTTTGTGCCTTTCAGTATCAGTTGGGCCTTCAGTCATTTACCCATGATGCCATGGGCACTAGCATCCCTTCATACCATCACAGCTGCTGGCTTTTAAAGCTAGCACTGGCTCGAGCCACACAGAAGTCGGCAGCACATTATGACCTGACTAAAAGGATGACACACCATGATAAAGGTTTAAATAAAATATATTTTATTAACCAGATTAACCCAAATTAAAAGGCCAACATAAATACTGTGTGGCATGCACAGAAGTGGTGGGTGTAAGTATTGTAGAGAGTGAACAAAATATGAGGAGAACTAACAACATAACTGAACTAGAAAATGGTGTGCCTGTGGAGATGCAGAGATGGAAAGGAAGAGAGCAAGACAGGTTAGAGCCAGGCAGACTTAAATAACCCTTGGGATCACTGTCTGCCACAAGTTGTTTGGGTTCTCTGAATCTTTTCATATTATGGATTTTAGATGGTGAAAGCCCTAAATCTTGAGTCATGCATGACAAAAGTTGTTCTTAAAGTGTTGGACTATTTGCCCTTGCAGTTTTCCACAAATTGATGAAATTTACTCCATCGATGCTTGTGAACAGCTGAGTCTTTGAAGGATGACCCTCTGTAACCATTCGTGATACTGTCTCCTGTTAGGAATCAATCTCTTTACCTGTGTAACAGTTCAAAAACGTTGTTTTTTATGGATTCCAAAGCTTTCCCAGGCATCAAATCTAGAATGATTGTAAATTTGCAAAAACCAATTCAGTTTGAATAATAAATATCTTGTCTTTGGACTATACACAATTGAATATTGATAGAAAAGAATTTGCCAAGCATTGCATTATGTATTTATTTATATTTTACACAATGCCCCAACTTTTACAGAATTGGTGTTGTGGTTCCTGTTCTGTCTTTTTTATTTTTTTTATTTTGTCTTTTTGGTCCATATCAAAAGTCACTTGCACACAAATTGAATGCCCCTGAAAAGATCTGAGTGCAGCTGCAATGTTTTGACATCATGTCTTCTTTGGGTATACTCTGTATAATAACAAGATAGTCCATATTAGACCTTACTTAATTCAACATGACAGAACAGAATGAGCCATAGCATTAATTATGTATGCATAAAAATTTGAGACTACTTACATAAGAGCCAGTCATATGCAAGTCGATGCATGATAGGGGTGGGAGTCACTGGGTACCTCACGCTTCGTTTCCAATTCAGAGGGCTACTGAGTCATAGTCTATTCTTCACTAAATGAAAAGGGGAACAATTTTTAGTGTGTTAAGCCAGTTTCCCTGAAATACAATATGAAACCTAACTTGCAATGAAATGGTCACCAGCCTTTTTATTTTACAAAGTTAACTGGATTAATTAATGAATTAATCAGCATCATATAGTTTCCTGCCTGTATGAGAATAAGTGAGGGGGGAGGTCCTCTGCTGCATGTGGTGTTATTAATGTTGTGTCTTCAGAAGTGGAGAGCGGTCTCTCTGCTGCACCGTCAGGTCTGAGAAAAGACATCGCTGTCCAACGTGCAGAGCAAGTACAAAGTTTTAGAGCTGCAGACTGAGCTGAGAGTTACTTTCTTCATCACGGAGATGGTTTAAGTTATTGAATGCTGCAGTGTGTGTGTGTCGCTCAGCTACTCTTATTTGTTAGGCTACTGCTGATCGCTGGTCCACTGAGTTAAATGTCTAAATGTCTCTGGGCAATGGTAAAAAGTATTAATAATACACTTCACCTTTGTCTTTCAAATGCAGTTATTGAGACACTGAATTAAAACATGTTTGCATCCACCGCCTTTTGAGAAGATGAAGTGCATCTCCCTGTTGACTGCTGATAGCTTTAGCATGTGTGCGCTGTAGACGGACAGGGTGCTGCGCTGCCTTCGCATCTGAATTCCACCTTTGCAGCCTCAACATCATGTCAACTGACCTTAAGAAAAAATGTTCCTTTATATACCTTTATGAATCTGTTCAGAATCATGCATGTCTGCATCACGATGCCTCTAAGAATCAACTATGTCCCCCACCCCTAATGCAAGAATCTGTAGAGGCAAAATAAACTTCATACACAGTATACAGATAGATATATATAGACAAACAATATACAGGTAAAACATAAGTTGTTTTTTTTTAAGATATGTTTTTGGGCTTTTTTACCTTTACTGGATAGGACAGCTGAAGAGCAGACAGGAAACAGGGTGAAGAGAGGGGGGATGACATGCAGGAAAGGGCCGCAGGCGGGAGTTGAACCAGCAGCCGCTGCAGAGGACTAACAGCCTCAGTACATGGGGGAAACGCTCTACCAACCGAGCTATAGGGCCGCCCCAAAACATAAGGTTTAATTACTTTAATTTTGGTTTAGATAATGGTAACCTGGAGATTGTTTAAAACTGGTGGTTTGATTATTGAAGTTGCTGACATGGGAGTCATAATAAGGCTGCGTTTGTCACTTTGACCACAGATATCAGGAACAAAATAGCTGAGGAAAATGTTACATTAAAACTAGAAAAATATAATATATCTATATTATTTTTTTCCTTTTGTCTTAGTAAAACAACAATCAGTATTCAACTATCCAACCAATTTATTAATGTCTCTCTTTTACTTTATTTTTCCCCACAGGATATGTATTTCAAATACATCTGGAACAACTTCCTCCACATTCAGGTGGAGATCTGCACAGCCATGATTCTGGCTATGCCCCCTGCCCCCACTGACACCCAGCCAGACACAGAGCAAGAACATGCAAGGGAGAGCATCCTCATCAAACATGTAAGGTTGAGTTGTATTTGTTGTAAAGTTAGACAAATGCAGTGGTAATGGCAGTAATGGTTATGTGACAGGTAATATTATATCACATTTTCACAAGTAATCTGGGTCATCTCTGTCATAATCTGCTTCGGTGGCTTCGAATGTATGTTACTGTATGTATGACAGAGTTTTTGTGTGTCAGCGCAAACAGCAGCATTATGCACGTCACAGACACACTGAATTAGTTGTATTTATGTTCTTTGCATTTTTCTTCCACCAGCTGTTTCAAAAGTGCCAGTTTATACAAAGAATCGTAGATGCCTGGAACTCCAATGAGAAAGAACAGTGAGTATTCTGCTCTGCTGCAGATGAGTCCATAGGTAATTTTGTCAAGCTGTACCCATGTTTTATTGTGTTGCCATTTGCTATAGTCTATAAAACCAAAAGTCATTTACTATAATAATTACGGATCATGGTTCAGAGTGCATCATAAAGTATCCTGATGTCTGACTGAATTGTTGACTTGTTACAGTTAATTTCCTTTTTCAGTCTGACATTGCCTCCACTCTAAACAATTTCACTGGAGGAAGGGGGGACTTGATTTTCCCTAATATATCAGTAGAGACCACTGTCATTTTGAGTTGACCTGGGTGCATTGCCATGACAGCACACTTTGTTTTTGCCCTCACAGTCTATGATTTTATTATGAGCGATTATGTGCAAGGGGTGGGTTTTATTTTAGTCAGCCATTAAGTGTGTAGATCAGCTGTTTGTTGTGTTTGTTGCTACAGAAAAAAAGAGATATGTCTTCAAGTACTCATCACAGGAGAGTTTATCCAGACCGTCAAAAGCTAATGTTAGTACTCCCCTCTAGGACCTGCGGCTAAAGAAACAAGTCTCATCAGCAGATTGATTGCTTTTTTTTCTGGTTGCAGACCAACATGTAGTTAGCTCGTAGTCACTAATTAGCTAAGGCTAGCTCTGCTGCTGCATAAACACATTACATATACGGGGACTTGAATTTCTTTTCTGTAGCAGTAAACACATCACACGACCTGTCACTAACTATTACACTGCAACCTGAGCTGATCTACACACTTCTCTTCTCTAGTCGACCTAAGCTGTGACTATAGCTGCGTATATAGCAGTCATCGTTGTTGTTATTACTGTTTGTTTGTTCTGGGCACACAGTGGGTGCACAGCTTGATAACGGCCTTAATCCCAGCCTGTGGCAGTGATTGGCTAATCATTAATCCCCCTGCGGTACTGATTGGTTGGTAAAGTTCTGTTTCGATAAACTGCTATTATATGTCATGAGGTCAAACCAGAGAATCAACTCCGGAGTGGGTGGATTCAAAGGACTGGACCCAGGCAAATTATAGAGTGATGCTTGGCTTAAGTAGGTTAAGTCAGAACTCATGGAATGTCCTCATAATTTCATTGATTTGTTTGTGTGTGTTTTAGGGCGGAAGGTGGTCGACGAAGAGGCTACATGGGTCACCTCACCAGAATAGCCAACTCTATAGTTCATAACTGTGACAAAGGCCCTAATGGACCACAGATACAACAGCTCATCTCTGGTAAGGACTTGCCTCTGTCTCCAGGCTCCTACCTCTCTGTCTTTCAAATTAGCTTTATCCTCTCTGTTTCTGACTATTGACTCTATATTGTATTATGTATGGAACTTACATTGGTAGTAGGAACTGGTTGGAAATCTTCTTGTGGCATCACTTACCTCTGTGATCAGCCTATTTTGTTTTTTTCAAAATAACTAGTGGCATCTCACATTGACTATTAAACCATTCTTTAGTAGTTTTGTGTTGTTAAATATGCAGTAATTGGAGATCTGTGTATTTGTATGTGGCACAGAGCTCCCAGCAGAGGACAGAGAGAAATGGGAGGCCTTTATTTCTGGGCAGCTGGCTGACACAAACAAGAGAAACACTGTCGACCTGGTGAGTAACCACATGAACATTAACATTAATTCATTATACATGTTGGTTGTACAATGCAGTTATTAAGACAATGAAACTTGTTTTTTGTAACTGACCCTTCATTAAGCACTGCCCTCCTTAGTTACTGTTGCTATGCCTCTGAAGCTTTCTGCTTTTGCACTGCACTTATACTGTTTACTGTGATAGTGGTGGTAGATGTAACCACAAAACTGTAAGTACTTGTTCAAATTTGTGAGGTCTTTGATTCCACAGAGAAGTAAATACAAGCAGTTTTTCATAGCTGGCTGACAACTTTGGATTTTGTTGGCCAAAATCATGACTCTCTCAAGCAGATTTTGTTAGTGTAGCTGGCTAATGTAGGCTAAGCTAAGTAATGCTTAGACTTGTTGAGTTAGCCGAGAAGGCTGTCTCCAGCTGACGTTTTAATGTTTCCGGCTGACACATAAACAAAACAAGAAAGCTTTGAAAATGTATATGTAAAGTTACCTAACAGCTGTGTACGTGATGGTGCTAAGAGACTGAGGCTAAACTAGCTTATGTCTTGGCAAACATTGGTTGAATGGTGTATATGGCATGTATATCTATATGTGAGATGAAAGAACTATACTCATTAACGTGGGAAAAGAAAGCGTAGGGGTTTGATTAGTGCAGCGGACCTTGATATGGCCATCCAGCCCGACAGCGGTCGCCCCTGGAAAAGAGTTAGGGTAAGAGCTAAGCTAACCTGGGTTGGAACTAAGAGAGCAAATTAGAGAGAGATGCATCAGTGTCTGCCACTTTGATTCTGCATCAGCCCACATAACTAATCCAGATGCAGATGTATCTAAGAAGTTGACAAGTGACCACATTTGTTTCACATTTGTAGAATAATGAGCATCCTAAATAAGAACAACTGACTACAAACTGATGGGCCATCAATGATCCGTCAGGTAAACAAAGCTAAGTGGACTAGGGTTACTCTCTGATGCTTGATTGAGTTTCTTCCAGTTGAGTGTTCATGTTTTTTTTTTCCTTTGTCAGTTAGTGTGCATTAAAGTTGCAGAATAAAATAGGTAGAAGCTACAAAAATCCATAGGGAGAACATTTCAATGAGGAGTTAAAGGGAATTATACGCATATTTTGATATTAGCTGGTGCAATTTTTTTAAAATATCCTCAGGACCACATATGCTGTCAGTTTGTCGAGAGAGAGTGAAAGGAGCAGTTGGTAAACAAATTTCAGTTCTTGTTTTTTGTCTGTGTGATTGTACACAGAGCATTGTAATAGCATGACAGGCTGTAAACTTTACAAACTGAGTCTCTCAATTATTTTTTTTCTCCAGGTGAACACACACCACATCCACTCTTCCAGTGATGATGAGGTGGACTTCAAAGACAGTGGCTTTCACCAGGACTCCTCTCTACAACAAGTAAGAACTGTACAAACACAGACAAATACATATGTGCACACAAAGCAGGCCCATAGCCACACAAACCTAGCTGATATACAGATGTTCTCTCAATAGAACCTTAGAGCTTTTTGTTGGATATCCATTAATATCTATTGGAAGCAAAAAACAAAAACTCACTCATGATTATACATGGATACCTTGTTAGAGCACACCTACCTTTACCTAAATTGCAAAGTGCCATTGAAACATGATTTAGTTATAGCAGCCACGAAGAACAACAAAATGATCTTCCTATGTAAATTAGAATTTTTAATAATGGTATATGAGTTAATTAATTGACATCAATTTCTTTTGCCATTGAACATTGCCACTCTGGAATACTGATGTGTTTGGAGCCTGGAGCCCCTCTCACTGGTTGCTTGTTGAGTTGTAATAAGACACATGTAGTGCATATTCTCAAAGGCTGAACTATTTTCAACTTTTTTCCCTTAATCAAGTTCAAAAGCTGCATGTGACTGTGAATAGGCCTTTTATCCTCAAATATTTTGTGACTATGGGTCATACACAATAACAATCTATAGGGACATCTCTCAGCCATGTTTTCAATTAATTTAATGACTAATGTTATTTTGTAAACTTGACAGTTACTTTAAATAGAATTGGCTGATTTTTCCAAACTAATATTAAAGCATTTTGGCATCTGACTGTAAAATGCATGTTTGTGCTTTCTTTTTTCCTTTCTTTTTTTTTTTAAGCTATTAACCTGTCTAGTCTACATGTTATACAGTCTTTGTTTCTACACTCAGTTTATGCATTTGCTATTTTCTGTACTGCAAGTAATGAACAGCTTTGTGTAGTGTCAAGACTTTATCATTATCGTTGGTCCTGGGTTTTTGCCAGGCCTTTTCTGATTATCAGATGCAACAAATGACGTCCAATTTTATTGAGCAGTTCGGCTTCAATGACGAAGAGTTTGCTGATCAGGACGATGTTGTGGAGTGAGTACTCATCCTGCATGTCTTGACTTGCTGTCTTAATATTACTGTGTAACACAGAAGGGATAGAGCACTGAGGACATTAAAAAGCTGGCAGGCTGGCATTCAGTAGTAGTATATTGATTTGCATATCACTTAAAAAAGAAAAAGCTTTTTTTAAGTGCTTCATTCTCTGCCCTATTATTATGACATGTCAAAATACAGTAATGGTGTGTTTGATTACTATTCTAAGCTCTCTTGTTGACATTAAAATCTGAATGCCACCAAATTTTTTGCTGAGTAATTTTGATAAATCTAAAGTTGTTATGATTGGATCAGACACCTTATACTTGTAGTTGTCCACAGAAATTGCAGTTTGTCATGGTGTCCATAATAAATACAAAAAAATGACTTGAAGAAAAGAAACCTTATCCAGCTTTTGTGTTGTGTGCTGTCCCTTTACATATTTCTTAAGGGGAGCTGGGTTTTTGGGATACAATCTGATGCAAAGGTAGTGGGCTGTGGGAGATCACTGTTAGTTAAAGGCTCTGCTTCACTCCACAAACTGCTTATATAAAGTGAAGCAGACATTTTTAGTCATCATTGATTGTCATTTTACTCACATGAGATCTTGGGCTTAGCATTATCAGGCTATGCAAATTGAGACATCTTGTGTGTATCAAAAAATTGGGCTGGGTGAAATTAGCAATACACCAATACAAACATTCACAATCAAACAACATTTCTTGCTGTCTTGATTCTCTGCCAGTTCTACATGGTACTATTTAATGGCATTGTTGGAAAGAGAAAGTTTGAAAATTCAGTGACACAAATTTGGAATAAAAAAAATGAAACCGTGTTTGAAGTTAAAGTGAGGATACAGATCTGTTGTATTGGTGGACCTGATAATGCTCCCATCCTTTTCCCATCTGTGCAGTCAAGATGCCTGGAATGTATCTGACTTACTCTTTAGGGGTCAACAAGGAGAAGACATGACTTTCACAAAAATTGAACAAATACACACCACACATAACCTGCACCTCTACTGTGCTCTAAAAACTACACTCTGTACAGGTCAGGTACTCACCAGTTATCATGAATGCACAAGTTGGAAGCTAAAGTGGGATTAGGTGAAGAGTAATTTGGGATACAATAACTGTCTTTACTGTAGTAAATATGTGTCATGTTTGCTTTTCATTTCTCAAACCTTGAGTGGGGAATAGTCATAGTGACAGAGGGGTTAGATGGAGAAATGCCAGGGGTTGGGCTTTGTAGGCTGGTATGAGCTGATGTGAATGGGGATGAAGTGTGTGTGTGGACTGGTGTTAAAGTTTACTCTGAAAGTGAACTAGTCTTGTTTTCCTATTGTAGTGAGTCTTATCAGTTCATTACAGCCTTGTTCACTTGTTTCACACTTGGGCTGCTGTAGCTGTCTGGAGTGACTCTTTTGATAGTGCTTATTCAAATCAACAGTTTGAATTAAAAAGAACAAGAATGTTTACCCGTCAGGAGAAAATCAATATTTATTGTTTGGTTTGTTTGATTATTTATTGTAAGGTTTCAAGTGCTTAGATAGGCACAGGATGGTTTTAAATTAAGATCAATTATGAAAATAATAATTATTTGCTGCCCTAATTTATATACAGCTTTAGTACCTACATTATGTCAGGGCTTGATGGAAGGAGTATTTTTCCTCTTTAACAGAGGTAGGCCCTCTGCTTCCAGTCTGTGTTTTAAGTTAGGAAAAGTCCTGAGCTGATTTTAATTTTATCTGGCTTTGGGTAATTCCTCCAAATGTTGGACTTTTCTTCAAATTATTGATATACTTTTGGGTACTGTAAAGTTTGTTCCAGAACAGTAATTAGGGTAACTTTGCCATCCAATAAGCAATGTTCAAAGGTGGCCATTCTGGATTCCTTGTAGACATGTACTTTTACTAGAGCTTGTGTATGATTCTGTGTTTCTCTTTGACAAGTTTACAAACATGAAACATGCACATTAAGAACCACATCCCATATACCATGTTTTTTTAGTGGTATCTTTGTTACCATGAACCTGGCATGGGTGAGAATAGCTTAAGTTTTAGTTTTCCCTGCAGCGTTGAACATAAAGTGTTACGGTTGTGTGCTAAAGCTGTCTGCCTGTGTGTTGCCATATATGTGGATGCCTAACGACCCTTACTAAACTAAACTCTGTTCTCTTTAACATTGCAGTATTCCCTTTGATAGAATATCAGACATCAATTTTTCACTGAATACAAATGAAAGTGTAAGTACTTTGATTATTAATCTGTAATTTATACGTAGTTTATGAATGAGAGGAGAAAGTCAAATTCTTCTGAAACAAATGAAATGTGTTATTTTGTTGATATGGCGTGTGTTATATGTTTTGGTATTACTGTTAACATTCAGTTAGAAGCAGATGCCACAATACTTCTCAACAACAACTATATGGCAGATGTACAGAATATGAGAATTCATCTTGATAAAATAAAACTGCAAGTTTGGAGCAAACCACAAATGTCACAAACCCCCAAACCTAGGATACTGAAAGTATACATGTTAATGTCTGCTTCATGGCTGAGTGGCTTTTGTTCTGCAGGATCCAACCTTAATTTGTATGTGTTTGTATTACAGATATAAGCAGTATTTTTTAAATTATGTGGCTCATTTGTGTGTTTTCACAGGCAAATATAGCTTTGTTTGAGGCACGCTGTAAGGAGAAAATACAGCAGTTTGAAGATGCTGGTTCAGATGAGGAGGATATCTGGGATGAAAAAGATGTCACTTTCGCACCAGAGGCACAGAGACGCCCCAGGTAGCTAAACACAAACATACACGTTTGTCTTGGACTTAATTGAAGGATACTGTTATAAGCATAGATCAGCAGCAGATTGAGTGATGGTGCTGCCAATCAAAGGCTATGTTTCTGATTTTTCATCTGTGTAGCTCTGATCTCAAATGCATTGTACAAACCCTTCAAAGTAAAATTTTTGATGACAGTAATGAGCTCAACCCCATAGGTATCATATGACCGCCGTATTTCAGTAATGTGATTACCATCACAGCCCTTGGTTCATGATAAAATGTAAGCATCTGCCTGGTTATTTTTGTGTAAAGCAGTTGTCAAGTTAGTAAACATGAGCACACTGTATGTAGTCCTTTAATTCTTTGCTTCTGGGTTTTGAAGTTTAGGCTTTTTGTTAAGTTTGTGTGATAACAGGATAAAGTATATTAGTAAAAGAAATATAAAGAATTGTTGGAATTTCAATTATTGATTTTTCTGTTTCCATTAGTCAGTTACTGACTTTGTCTATAAAAAGACAAAATAAGTTTCAGTGCTTACCATCACAATGTGAGTTACTAGAATAATGAGCCAAATATGTTCTCTTAACTCATCATTACCTGAAACCAAACTAATTTCTAAGTTAAATCAGCACTTTATTAGGTCAGTAACTTTGCTTGATAATCGATCAGCACAAGTTGACAGTGAAGGATTCTGGACTGCCAGCAACACTGTTAACTTTGTAGCACCTACCTTAACAGCCAGGCTATATGAATGTTGCCACACATTTATTGTTCTTTCACATATAAAGAGAGGACGAGGTTGGATATGATTTGCAGTAACTCTTGATATGTGTGTCCATCTCAGGAGCTCAGGAAGCACAGACAGTGAGGAAAGCACAGACTCAGAGGAAGAGGATGTGAAGAGAGATCCATTTGAAGCTTCCAACCCCAGCACCGATGACAGAATGGAAGTTGACACAGGTTGGTGTTAGAGTTGTCACAATACCAAAATTTTAAATTTTGATACAATATTAGTATAACAAATGATGCTCAATATCTCTTTAAATACCAGGGCAAAAGGGGAAAAAGGTATAGGCACACAAAATATGATACTTTTGGTACTACTTTTTAAATTATAATTATTAAAAACCTGCACACAGCGTTTGAACAAGTCAGTGAACACTGGTTTTGCTGCAACCCAAATTTCAGTCAGGTCAATAAAGACCAAACAGAACTGAGGTTTTTAATAGCTTGTGTACCTTAAATACTGTTGACTGTCTAATTAACAGAAATGGTATTGTCTTAAACATGAGGTATTGAAAAAGTATTGAAGTATCAATATTTCTGACTACCTTATTTGGTTTTTGAGTATTTGCCTGGACTTGATTTAGGGTCAAATATGATTTATCACAGTTAAGATTTTTCATTTTGACTTAAATTTGGGATGTGAGTTTAGAGCTCATGTGGGGACTAATTAGGTTTATTTTTAGTTTAGGTTGTCGTATGCAGAGCTCATGGTGAGAGTTATGGAAAGACTTTCTGGTTTCTGTCTATACAAGTAGGCACAGGCAGTATTATATTTTTTTAGTTGATAAGAAAACCATAGTTTTGTAATACTTTACTTTTCCTAATTTTGTGGTGGTGTTTTTTTTAGGACCAGTGTGGACAGCCAACTTTGATGATATCCCTATGGACACGGGTACATCCACAGCTCCAGCCTCCAGTCCCAACAACCCTGCTGCCTCCTCTCCTTTGTCCTCCTCTTCCTCTTCCACAGAAGTCCTCCCTGAGGCAGGATGGAGCTCCTCCCCTGCTGCCACATCCAACTCTGAAACAGGCTGGGCTGATTTCTCCAATTTCACCCCTGTTAGGTAGGACATCCTAACAAACTCACATCAGTTTCTGTTGGTGTGCAGTAACAGAAGAGCATTGCTTACTTTTGGCTTTGAATCTGAAAGTGCTTCATTAATAGAGATTACTATCTTTCAGTCCCAAAGACCCTCTGAGGTGCAACTCCCCTGTTGCTATGGAAACCAGCATAGAGACAATGGACCCACTGGGGGTCAACGCACCCATGCAGCCTGAAGGTGAGATATGTGCACCTGCATGTCCATGGAAGGAGTGAATATACCTTTTGGCAGGGTCATTTTGGTTTGCAAAATGATTTTGACCTTGGTCAGGTCTGACACCATTGTTGCCTTTTTTCACATCCCCAGACTGTGATGGCTGGTTGGGAACCAGCATCGCTTCTCCCTCCTCCACGTCACCTAAGGACTGTGGGAGGCCTAAAGCAGAGGAGGAAACGGCCTGTTGTGAGCAGCGCAGCATTACAGAGACAGTCATCAATGGCTCCATGAAAGAAACCGTCAGCCTCACTGTTGACGCCAAGACTGAGACTGCCGTCTTCAAGAGGTTCGCCAAATACACCAACACAAAGAAGTACTGCTCTCTGTGCCACATGACTGAATGCCATTAGAAATAGTTTCAATGCTAAAGTTGTGGTCCCGGTGTTCAAAAAACCCAAGAGAGTAGCACTGGAAAGCTCTCTAACATCATGGTGTCTTTGCCAAAGTGGCTCCCCTGCAGGATGTGTATCAGTAGTATTGTCAGATCTGTTATCTTATGAGTGCCCTCATCACTGGGTCTCTGTTCCTGAAGACGCAGTTTCAAACTAAGATCTGTGACAAGTCTATTTGTTATTTAGCTCAAGTCCTGATTTCCACCAACCAACAGCTCACTTTGTTCTGCTCCATGTGAATGAACCTACCACCTGTTTTTCCCTCTTCTCCCACCTGTGCACCAGGTGCTCAGGACACCAAAATATCACACAGACATGCAAACCAGTTTCTAGGTCAGGATTATAACAAACAGTTGAAGCACTGCTTGAGCTGGTTGTTGTGATGCCATGAAAATAGGGCCCTTACACTGGTTCATTTGTCTTACATTTTGTGCTCATTCTTTCACTGTCCAATAATTTGTGGTGGTTGTAGTTAAAATAACAGAAGAGCAAAAGAAAATAACACATCCAGGGCTAGGTGGAGATGATCTGCTGTACATAAAACGATAGTCCACTGTAGCATCAGTGTGAAACACTACTGAATTTAAAAGTCTTTTTATGTGTATGGCTAAATACACTTCTTCTGTTTCAATTTGCACACAAGGCCTCATCTCAAACCAATGTACACACCTGTACTTTGCAGGTTATGTTGCAGGAGTGGTTTAAAAACTTTTCACTTTTGAACTCAATAGCAGCTGACATGAATTCAAGCTGAATATAGACTCCATCCTCCACAAATTACTGCTCTACAAACTTTTAACAGCCACCTCTCAGTCCTGCAAGGAGTGGCAATGTCATACTTGCCTATTGCAAATTCACAGGTTTTGAAGTTGGTTGTCCTCTGTCCTTCTGTCCCTTTGTTGATGCTGCATTATATTGTCTGTCTGTCTGAGTAAATAACAACTGTCTGATGAACTGAGCGACACTTACAACCTGAGCTTCCCCTCCTCTCTCTCTTGCTGTGCGTTGTGGGTGTGGTCTTCTTCAGAGTGTTGAAATCTTATCGGTATGTACAGCCAATCAGAGATCAGCCTGCAGCCGTGATGTAGTCTTGTTGTCACGTCAACCACCAACTTTTCTTTCCCAATTTTGATCTTCTTCTTCTTTGGTTTCAGCTCCTTGTTTGTTTATTTCATTACCTCCATTCTGCATGTGTTTCTACCAGAGGTGTTGTCCAAGTGTAGTTTTTTAGTTTATTCAAATTTCAAATGGCTTTCATTTTAACAGGCCAAACCGATTGTGACACCAAATTCTTATTTGAAATGACACAAGTGAAATTGTCTAAATGTGGAGGTCAGTTTTATGAAATGGCCTCAACATCACTAGAATTGGATTTTTATTAATATTTTTATTCATGTTATGGTCAGCCTCAGATTGGCTTCGACCTTCAGCCATCGCCGTAAGATGGTCAGTCATTAAAATTAAAATGTACAATGAAAGGTGTAACTGCTTAATAAATTATAATGTGCAGGCAGTCAGAGTACTGGACATGTGTTGGTGCCTGGATAGTGAAACGCAGTTGATTTAAATCAGGTTACATGTGTCAGCTCGCCTGACGGGAGGCAAATCAGCTGGTCACCACGTTCTGATTGAACATGCTTGTGACCAGGAAGAATATTTTTTTTTTTTTTTATCTAAAACCTACCATAAACATTCTTCTGTTGAAGATGAGTTTAGTTTTGGTTGCAAAAACTCTTAACTTTTCATCAAACTAAGCTTGTCATTTCTTAGTGGTTTACAAACTGTGATGGAGACACTTAAAGTCCTCAGACATATTGTTGGCTTTTACATGCGCCAATTTCATGTTGGTTATTTGCCAACATATGTGCCAATACTGATAAGCTACAATTGACTGATAAAATTTAGCCCTCTGATTTATCCATGAAATTAAATATTGGTCAAAGGAGTAGCAGTCAAATTATGCAGCAAGAACAACGCTTTTCTTTTTAACATTGACATTTTGCATAATAGTAGGAACCCTCAAGTATCATGAAGTTTCTAGTTTCATCAAGGGTTGTTGTTTTACATTAAAAATTAGTATGATTTTTCATTAGTAAGCCTACTGTTAATCAAACCTGAAAAACAGTATGAATGGTACTGAGTGTGATGAAAGGTAAGAATGTTCCACAAATATAACAATACCCCGAGATATTTGATCAGGTACATATTCTTCTTCTAGCATGATGGATTGTTTTCTGAAATTGACAAGTGCTGAATAATGGTTACATAGCACCTCAAATGTCGGATTGTATTTGGATGTTTGTAGGTGTTTTGCTTTGATTGAGGCCTCATCAAGATTTTTGGTGGTTCTCTGAGACAAAGCAAGACTGACGGCTGGCACAATCAATTTTGGTCTAATCAGTTTCTAAATCAGTTTGTAGGCCTGCCTACTATTTGCTGGCTCTGTAGCTACAAAGTAAACAGAGTATCCTAGCTAAACAACCAAAACTTTCTCCATTTGCTGTACATTTTGATGCTTTTCCTACATACTGTTCACAATTTCCCATTTCAACACCTCCATCCTTTGTTTTACTGTGTGCTCTGTCTGTCAGTTCAGCATGCATCATTGTTCACATCTCACTGTGTTCTGTGTGTTTCTGTGGGGAAAGCGGTTGGTATAAGTCACCTCATATGGTATTAATGTATATTTGTGTGTTTATGTGTGTACCTGTGTGTTCCAGTGATGAAGAGAAGAGTGCTTCTTCAGAGAAATACTCAGTAGGGGAGTGTGTGGATTCGGAGAGAACAGGCTTCAACAGCTCAGCCGCAACCTGCTGTCCCAAAACAGGGTCAGACACAACATACACACTCCACTTACCTACATACTGCTGAAACTGTGTGCACGGGCTCTTCAGTATTCAGTGCCATACCAGACAGAAATGTTATGCTATACCATATCTTTCACACTGAATTGTGTGAGATTTTTCCATGTCTGTAGCTGTGGTAAAATGTTCCAAAATCAGATACAGGTACAGTTGTGAAGCTACATAAACCATGAGCACAACCATCTACCAGCAGTGCCGAAGCCTGTCATTGCACTGTACCATTAGTATGGAGCTTGGAATATGCCAGCGGAATAACTATAGACTTATTGGTATTTATTATAATCAATCAATGAATTTAAAATGTGGTTGAAAATTGGCAAGTTAGATTTTCTTTTAAAGGTCTGGGGTGTGCACTTTAGGGGGATTTATTAGCAGAATATGGCAGGAATGGAATATAATATTCCTAAGTGCCATAGGAATTGTGTTTTTTTTTACCTTCGAGTGAGCCCTTTATATCTCCAGAGGGAAGGAGATGTTTTCTACAGAGGCCACCATGTTGAGCCACTATGTTTCCACAGTAGCCCAGAATGGACAAACCAAACACTGGCTCTAGGTATGGCCTTTTGCATTTTGCGCGAGACCGTAGGTTCTCCTATACACAGGGGGAGAGTAAGACAAGGTGTTTGCAACCTGTAGGTTTACTGGTAGAAGCTACTCACTTGTACACACTGGTCCTTTAAATTATGTATTACAAAGCTCTAATGTCTTTACAATTCTTATCAAAAACCTGTGCAGTGTGCATTAATTAAATCCACCCCATGGAGCAACAGAGGTCTGATCTCACATAACTGCAGGAAGAAAAAAAAAGTATATATAAAACATACATATATAATCATAAAAGCTCATAGTGTAGAAGAATACATCATTACAAAACCATATTATTAAGCTACTATATTTTTATTTTACATATAATCCTCATAATGCATTAATCGATGTATACTAGTTTTTGTATTAACAGATTATAATTGAACATTGTAGATGTCTGTAATTATTAAAGTGGTGGATTCCGAGCTCCCTACGTAAGCACAAAGGGTTTGTCCACAAAAACACATAGTATCTACAGCAGCAGTTGTCACTATCAGAAGATAAGAATCCCAGGCAACATACTGTTCTACCTAAATCTGCACCATTTACTAAGCCATGAATTGGTTTAGGTGTTGGGTTGAAAGACAAAACAAATACTTGGCCACTGCTCTATAGTTCTCGAATAGGTAACAGGCATTTAGACAGTTAGAAATAATTCATCAAATTGTCTTGAATTCCGCATCTTGTTGTATTTCTTATCAAACATTTTTCATATGCATTATATTTGTTGTTGTGCTTGAAGAAGTAAAACTCTTGAACTGTATCTTTTGTACCATCACTGGTTTCCATTAGTACATGATCCAACGAGAGTCATGTTTATATGATTCTTGGCTAGATATTTAGTGACCTTTTTTCTCTGCTTTCCCATGTGTCCTGAAAGCAGTGAGAAGTGTCGGCCCACTGTGGAACTTCCCAATGGTCCTCTAGAGGAAATGTCAGCCATAGAGGAGGCCAAGTAAGTCTGACTGCCCTTGTGCACTGTGGGTGAGAGTTGGATCTAGAGTTTTTCTAAGCTGCACCACTAAATCAGAAAACGCCTCAAACATCATATATGGGGTAATGCACTGTTGTTTCACATTCCACTGTCAGTCTAGCATGACATGATATTCAGAAGTCTCTGTAGATTACAGCTACTCCGTAATTATTTTTTCTCTTAAATAGATGTGTTTTATTTCTGTATGTCTTTAAATCAATCCTTATCTCCATTTTTGTTTTTCTTCCCAGATTGGATCAGAGTGCCGTGTCCTCAGAACCAGCTGTAAATGGGCCGGCGTGAGGGTCTCCTAATGCCAGCCAATGGCCAGCCTGTTCTGCCATGCAGGGCCTTCCTCCTGGCCAGCCAGTGGAGGCCACTGTTCAGAGCTGTACCAATCACACGCCCCCACCAGGACCAGCAATACTCCCATCGGCTCATCACTGACAGACAGACAGACAGGTGTACAGACACAGGATGAACTGAAAAGCAAAACGAGAGACATACTCAAATGGATACAGAATAATTTTTTTCAGCATTTGTTTATATACTATTGTTCTTATAAGGTGATGTGCGACTGATATCTTGCCACTCAAAATTAAATAGTAATGTTGCTATAGTTAAAGAAATGATTGTATGAATAAAATATTTTATAAAAAGAAAAATGTATACAGAAACATAAGATGAATTACCACATCAATTGCTGACTGGTGACCCAACCAACCACTAAGCTGTTGTTAGTCGCTGGATCTGTTATCCTGCAGTCTGAGACTTAATACAACAGTTGCTATATTTAAAATTCTCACCTACCATTGGTCTGTGTCTCTGAGCAAAGCTGCTCCTACAAATTGAAACACATTTTTAAAAAAATCACACTTAAAAATTTATTTTGCTGCAGGTATTATTTGTAAATGTTTTTCTCTTGTATTCTTCTGCATTGAGTAAGACAAGCTTTTTTTTTTTTTTTAATTTATTATGGAAGTAAGATGATGGTTATGTTTTGTTACTAAAGAGCCATACCAACACACCCTGTCCCCTTCTAGCAGGCTGCATTCATGCTAACTGGGTTTCTACCTCGCAGCTAGAAGGCGAAACAGGAGAGATAGAATATGTCATCACTGCAGCCTAAATTGGGAGCTGTAAATGTAAATGCAGCTTGTGTTTTTAGTCCCAACTAAACTTCTTCAGAACCACAGTGCTCTTCTTTGGCCCAAAACTGCTTTTTTAACTTGGGGGATCTCCTCTCAGATCATGGTCATATTTGCAGGTTGAAGATGCATCTAGACAGTGTAGAGAACTTCACAGGACAGTGAAAGGGCTGCCAATGACAAGCAACATGTAGAAACAGGAAATTATTTTGTAAGAAACAGATTTTGCAAATGAGTTACCCTCTGCAACATTAGCCAGTATTCAGCCATGTGGAGCCAGGTATGAACACCTTATGATAAGAATTCATTTCTGATGAGAACTAGTTAGTTGTACATTTGGACAGACACTGACCAAATTTCAACCACTTGGTCTTGTTACTGTATACTGTGTTCAGACTGACAACAGCACTGTGGAAAAAACACAGCACCTTTCTTTTCAAGATGTTGACAAAATCAGAGGTGCAGACTCAGAGGGCTCAGTGCTCTATGGTATCTCACAACACACACTATGATCCTGTTTCCACCTGGCATTAATATGCGTCTCAAGTGACTGCTTGTGATGGGATCTCGCTTCTGCTCTATATGCAAATAAATTAGCACATCATTTCTGCTTGCAAAGACCAAATGTATTGTTATTTTAACCCGCAGGAGGCAGGAGTGCACTTCCTGTGTGTAATCTGCTGGAAATGAGAAGAAGTTTGAACAAGTCCTTGATGTGTGACTGATGTGTCCCAGCAAACCAAATCACCCAAGATGTTTGATGCACTCTTAAGTATCTCAGTGGGCTTTCTGTAATTTTCAGCAGTCACAGACTAGTTCGATTTGAGAACTGAGGATGAGAAAAGGGAGGAATGGAGCTGCGTCTTTCTCGTTTGCTATGACAACCAAAGGACCTGAGAGGGAATTATCAGTGTGTGGTTGGACAGAATCTTAATTAGGACTGTCACTGACAAATGATAGTTAATCTTCATGTATGACAACATTTGATTTCATATGCGGGAAATAGACCGCCGCTAGACAAAACAAGTGCATGTTTATGTGTGCATCCATACATCCAACTGCAACTGTAATATGGTACCTCACATCAGGTGCAGACTTTACAACACTGACAGCTTATCCTGTCCCCAGAATATCAGTGGTTTGGTACCCATCTACAGAGCATCAGTGTTCATCAATTACATTTCATTAAATTGCAAAGTAAATGTAGCTAATCTGTTACAATTACTAATCAAAATGTGGATGATTACTTTTTGGTTTACCTGGTGGAGATCTGCACTCTAAGTGACCTCTTCTAGTTTTTATTTCTATGCCGTATTAATTATTCTACTCATCTACTGTTAATAATTTAAACATTTTTTGCAAGCATACAGGAGAAAACAAATGGATCTTGCCATACAAGCAAGTGGTGTTTAATTTTATGCTGGCATTGCCATCACAAGTGTAACCAGTCACCAACTTCTTTTTTTGAAATCTCCTCATAACTGACTCTTCACCCCATATGGAAATTGGAGTACTTGTTTCATGTGTTCTCCTTTCACGAGAAACCATTTTCCCTGATGTGGTTTCTTTTTGTTTTGCACTTGAAAATGATGCCGTGCACAAATGAATACATAATTCCACTTAAGCAGAGAATGTCTGAGTAGGCGGCCCTTCAGTGTGTCCCAGGAAATGTTTGCGTATACGCTGTTAAGAGACTGTGGCCACACATGATCTGAGTGATGGGATCTCATTGATGCATTCACACTTATTGTAAAGACTGTCCACCTGTGACTAGATCACCCAAGATGCATGTTAATCCCAGGTGGAATCAAGGCCTGTGTTGGCCAGTGAAATCAGTGCATGTGCACATCCCCAGTAGATTGTAAGGTGAACAGTGAAATTCTCCTGTTTACCTGCTAATTGTTGAGATAGTGATAAATTGATTGCCACAGTGATAACTTTCAGAGTTGTAAAATCCGTGCTGTGCGGTGTTTTTGCATCTGATAAGCCTTCAAATGTACGACTTCAGCTTCCTTCCTTCCTGTATTTTATCTTCTCAGCAGTAACCAAAGTAGCACACTCCTTGTGTTTTGCAGTTCGAGTAAATCATTCATGAGTTAGACATGTTTTAGTGCTGTTGTCAGTCTCAAAACACCCTTGTTCCACCTCCATTTTTTTTTTCTTTGATTCACCACCTATACCTAAAAGCTCGCCTTCACGGGGTGTTGGATTGACTTGGAAATTTGACATTTCAGACTCTTCAAACCAACTTAAAACCTGCCTTGGTTATGTTGAAAATTGTAGTTGTTTCTGTGTAAATGGCCTTTTAGCGTCACCAATTCTTGAAGAAAATCTGTCACTTGAACTCCTTGATGCTTTACTTTCTTTATAAATATAATACACATATAAATAAAGGACCAACTATTGTGATTGGCAAAATTGAATCTAAAAAAAATGAACAGCTAATTTTAATTGGCAGCAGATTTGTTGCAGCATTACTGCTGAGTATCCGTCCACATTAAATTAATTTTGGCACTGAGCCCTCAATAGGCCAGTTACCAATGCATCTACCTGCAGCTGGGATTTAAATGATTTATGTATATGTTGCTAGAAGTCACTCATCTGCAGCCTTCTTTCTCTCTTCTCTCCATGGAAGCCCTTTGTTTCCCCTCACCTGATGTGACAGGTTGTTTTCATCTTGACAACACACGATTCACTGGTTGGGATTTGGTTCCATAGAAACTGGTTTTGTAAGTTTTCTGTTCAAGTAAATGGAAAGGGATGAAGGTATTTATATATGATGGTACAACTTAACCCCACTTTTTTGACTATTAATTAAATTTCATCTTAATTTCTGAAGCTAATTGGTCTCTGTAGATGGTTTATTGGGCTTGTCTGTCATGACTAAACCTGTTGCACAATCCCAGAGATTGTTTCTGGAATATTCCCATTATAGGACATTGAAAGCTTATTCCCAGACAGGGGAACATCAGGCACTCTGTTGTATCTCCATACCATTAGCCATGTTTACGTCATCTCTTTGCATATTTCATTGGATTCTGCGTTTATGTTTGCTATAAAACTGCATTACATGGTAGTTATTCCAGTCCAGTGTCAATCTTAAAATGCAAGTTTGAGAAAAGGTGGACCACGAAGCAGTTATGGATTTTGATGGTGGCTGCAGTTGAAGAGCAGATGTCCACACCACTGCAAGTTCTTGCAATCACAGAAAACCTGGAAAAGGTCAGTAATTTTATTCATTTATTTTATTTTGAAGATAATTGAAGGTGTAAGCTGAACCCAAACAAAACTTGGAGCGTATGTTGAAGGTCTGTGTGTAAGATTTACAGAGATCAGTCGTCAGAATACAGCTTAAATGGAACATAGTATTCTTAAGTATGTTTTCATTTGTGTGTAATCGTCTGACGGTAAGAATTGTTGTTTTCACCACTTTATAATGAGTCCTTTCGTCTACAGAGGGTGCAGGCCCTCCTCCATGGAGGTCACAACGTTTCACCACCATGGTCCTGCAGTAGCCCAGAATAGTTCTTTCATGAGATTTGTAGCTTTGATTTGATGCTACATGGAATTAAATCTTACACACTGGTCTTTAAAGGTTTGTTAAATGTTTTACGAAATCATTTAGTAATGAAAAAGTATGTTATCCTTTATCAAGGCAAAGCTTCATTTTTATTAAAAAAATATATATATATACTTGTACCGTCAAAGTTAAAAATAGCTAATATTTGATTACTATTTATTTTTATTAAATAAGAATTTTGTTAATACCTTAAAGGGATAGTTCATCCAAAAATGAAAATTCGGTCATTATCTCCTCCCTCTTGCTGGATTTAGTTTTTTGGTCACTATTCACTTCCATTGTTTGGGAGATTCTGTAACACTGTTTTCCTGTGAAACTCAAGCAGTGTTATGTGGACTAACAACATAAATCTGACCCTCAATCAATATTAGAGTAAATAGATAATGACTGAATTTTCATTTTTGGGTGAACTATCTCTTTAAAAAGTAAATGTTCTGGTGTAAACAATTGCATGTGTTTAGCTGACCAGCTTAGTTTGTATTTATTAAGTGATACACCAGATATACAATTAGATAAAATAAAAATGCAGCCTATTAATTTCCATAACATATTTAGCAAAGAAATGTATTCTTTTATTTTGAAAAAAAAAAAAGAATCCCCTCCTACTTTTCAGCTGTTCCTGGACCAGTTATCACAACTCCTACCATTAAAGATATTGACTTTAGACAAAATAATTGGGGACATATCTTTCAAGAACTCTGGTCTCCATTATTTTCTTTTCAAGAGGAGTATTTCTTGACTTTTTTTTAACCTGGACTTCATGGCCTAGAGCCTTTATACACATAACATAAATTATGGATTATTAAGTTATTGTTAGCATTAATATTGGCACCGCTTTTGTGTCATCTTTCAAAATGTATTTATTTAGTCAGTTTTGTTTTGTTCTGTGCAGTTCTAAATGTACTTTTTTAGTGGGGGCTTTTTATATTATTTTTTCCATTATTTGCTCTTTTGCTTGCTTGCTTTGTTTTCGTTGTCTTTGGGTCTATGAGGGGGGAGGGACGGGATTGGGGACATGTGGAAACTCAGTTTACACTATCTGGAAATAAAAAAGATGTTGAAAAAAACCAAAAACCAAATGTGTTTTAATTTCCTGTAAGAAGTACAACAATTCCCTAATACTGATGTTTATTTGCATGAAATTGTTAACCCCGTAAGCCTACTGAGTTTTGCAAAAAGATGTTCCAAAGATTTGGGTGAACTATTCAATCCAAAGACAATTTGGATCTTTAGATATATATAAATGCAAATGATTAGCCTATGAGTGAGTGAAAGAAACATTTGTAGTTGTAAACTTGAAATTAAAAATACTAAGAGGGGAGATTTGCACTGAGGTTGTTAATGACCTCTCTTGTTCCACTTTGTCCCCGTCTGTGTGCCTTGTTGAGACCACATTTTTCCCTGGGCAAGGCCTCTCAGGCAACGTATAAATCCACTTCTCCATTAATCCTTCAATGACGGAAGTTTCTAACTAGACCACTGGCATTAATATGTATTGTCCATGTTCTGGTGCATTGATCTGTGGTATTATGAGCAACTTATTTATTGTCCAATTGGGGTATAAAAATATTCGTGCGGCATCAATTATTCCTGACAGTCTAAAGTCGGGGCGAATATATCTGTGAATGACGTCAAAACAAGTTGTGTTGACAGCTAGCCCAGCAGCTAGCTTGATGCTAACTTGTCTTGCGTCAAGCTCGAGTCTTGGCAAATCCCCTATCGCCTCTCTCATGGTTTTCCACGTCTACTGCCCATCTGTCCTTCATGCGGTGTCTAGTATCTGTGTGAGACATGCACGATAGGTATAGTGAGATAGGTTTTGTTCAGCAGATCCTCGGATTGAATTTAGTGCCGAGGAAAAATGGCACACACCGAGGGAACGACACGTCTCTCAGCGACTTCTCAGGTGGGCTGATGTTGGCTAGCTGTTAGCTACACACACTGCTGTGCTTCACTGCTAAAATACTGGGCACAGATGTTCTTTAGAAGGTGAATATCACACCAAGTTTCCCTTTTAACGAACGTGGGAAACGTAAATGTGTCCATTCCTGTGAACATGTAACGTTATCCCTGTAAGTTAGCTGTTAGCATCGTTTTGGTGAATTTAGCAGTTAGCTAACTTCCGGCTTTATCTCAGCTGTTGTATTTGTTGTTGTTGTTGTCTGATTTGTTCCAGCCGATTTTTAATAAAATCTGTGGTGTTTATTTCTGAGTGCGTAAATTGAATTAAGCATGTCAAACGTAGTTCTATTACATTATCATTATAACTATTATAGTAGGGTTATTTTGCATTGTTCTTGGCTGTGTTTTTGTGTGGGAACTTTCCTGATTAAGTTACTGCAGGAAAACTGAAGGGAGAGTTTTATTTGGATCTCTTAAATCCATTGGCTAATCGCTCAATAGTTTAAATTTTAAAGAATTTAAAAACAATTAAGCATACAATAATTAAGATGTGCTTGCATATATACAGACATTCATCCAAAAGAAATATCCATTCATATGAAATACCAATACTCAACAAACTTGTTGACAACACGATACTGTGATGATAATAACATTTAAAACTGAAAATCTTGCAATCAGCAATCCAATTGCCGCACTGCTCGAGTGAGTTTTCGTAATAAATTCCATAATTTAACAGTTCTGAAAATGAAAGTCCGCCTTCCCATTTCAGTTTTTAGTTTTGATATTATATAATGATTTTTGTTTTATCTCTTATTCTTATGTTAACTTGATGTTTTTCACATACTAATAACAATTTGTCCTTAATACTAACTAGCTTTTGAAACTTTTGAATCTTTGAAATTAGTGCAATAGAATATTGTATCACATGCTTTTCTATTGTGGGCCATCCCAGCACAATATGAAGTTCACTGTGTGAACTGCTGTATGTATTCTTTTCTATAATAGGTGAATGGGCAACAAGTTAATTTGATTTAGTAGGCTAACCCTCTGTCTAAACTCTCCTTCACAGAATGTAGGACTGAGTAGTAGCTTGTAGTCATGTCAGTGACAGAGATTGACATGATTTACAGTCAGGGTGACGCTACACCTCCTACACATGTTTTGGTTAGCTATGTAAGATACAACTGCATGAAAGTGTGCTGCAGAAAACTGCTTTTCTGAAGCTTGCAAGTGTATACTGGCTTTGTAAAGGGATTAGCAGCCAGTTCACTTATTAGAGGGGCAGTTCACCCAAAAACAACAATACACATTTTTCCCATCTAGATAATTTTGGTGTGAGTTGCAGAGTTTGGAGATATCAGCCAAATATCTTATATGCTGGAACCAGATGGCACTTGGCTTTTGGTGCTCAAAGCGCCAAAAAAATATACAGACCTTGTGAGCAGTTTCATGTAGGGACTATTTTCATTCAACTGAACTACACCTGTCAACTGCATCACTGTGCAGAAGTGTGCATTTACTCATGAAGGAGAGGTTCTTGCTTAGGATGGTACTGTGTGAATTGGTTAAAAAAGAAAAGAAATTGTGATTAGTTTGACTGAAATTGGACTGCAATATGCGATACAATCAGTGGAAATGATCAGTTTTGCATTACAAATTTCAAGTTCACAAATAAAAAATGAAATTGCGATGATGTGATATTTATTGTGGTCTGTACCAAACAAACATGTTTTCTTTCATCGGGACAACAAGATTGTTAGGACAGGTCATCTCTGCAGCACTACAGATCCTCATTATAATATTGTTTTCTCACACATTTTTCCTTTTTCAAAAGTTTGTGATTTGGATATTGCACTTGGCCATATTGCGATTAATTGTGCAGCGCTAATGTAAACATTAATGGCCTTCTCCTCAGCTGAGCTGTAGCCTCTTGTCCATCTGTGCAGTGAAATATGGCTGGCAGGTGTAGTTTAGTGCAAAGAAAATAGGTCCTAATATCCTGTGGAACTGTTTATGATGTGTACTGTGACTGGCATGAAGTCATGTGTGACTGAATGATTGTGTGTTTGTCCAGAGATGTGGTATGGAGTGTTTCTGTGGGCAGCGGTCTCCTCTCTGGTCTTCCACCTGCCTGCAGCTCTGCTCTCCCTCGCCACACTGCGCCAGCACAAGATGGCCCGATTCATGCCCATCGCCATCCTCCTCATGGGCATCGTGGGGCCAGTTTGTGGGGGAGTCCTCACCAGTAAGTCTTCTGCCTGTGTCATGTTTCAATCCATCTAGTACTTTACTTTATTTGTCTAAATGACCTAGTGCAATAAGACAAGCTAGAGCTTAATTCACTTAGAGCTTTCTGTGCATAAGAAGCTCTTTTTACATAGTTAAACTAAATGTAGGAATATAGAAGCCTAAGACAGTGTTTTCCATGTGACAAATGACAAATCAATATGACCCAGTTCACAATAGGCCTTATCAACAAATCTTGGGGGCAAATAAAATCTTGTGTGACCCACCTGTGAATCCCGACCTTGTCTTTGGGAATGACTGGCCTAAGCTGTGCAGTGTTGGTAAAGTATGTATTTGGCACATTGAAATGACAGGTAGAGCCTCTAAATTTCCACACACAAGCCATATCATTAAATTTCTCAAGGTCCTGTTCACAATTATGAAGCTGATCAGCTTAAATTATTGGTATAAATGAAGTTAAACTTGGACAGTACGTGACATGATCTTCTGACTCTTTGAGACTTATTGCTCAGGCCTCAGCTTTTCTTAGAAAATAGTAGGGGGGTAGTAATTTTGTACTTGAAAAGTGTTAGGCAAAGTCTTGAGGTTAATAATTACTAGTTTAAAAACCCGTCTTGGGACATCAGGTCAGAGGTAATAATTAACTTGTGTTGTTCTCTTTCTCTAAGGTGCAGCCATAGCAGGTGTCTACAAGGCAGCAGGGAAGAGGATGATCTCTTTAGAGGCTCTCGTCTTTGGTGTTGGACAGTCGTTTTGTGTCCTTGTCATCTCCTTCCTCAGGGTACTTGCCACCCTTTAGCAGTACTGAGGCCTGCCGGCCCTGATGCTGCCTGTCTGACACCAGTTGCACCTTCTTGTGATGGGACCTGAGATTAATATGGTACACAAGACCAGGTTTACTAGTGTAAACCAGTCAGGCCCGGGACATGATGTCATTTCCTCCTGATGGACCAGGACCAGAGCGGATGTTATTTAACTGTCAAAGAAAGAGCAGTGTGTAAGCTGGTGGTGTGTGTTATGCAGCAGGGAGCCTTGTAGGACAGCATGATGCTGCGTTCACATCACTGCACTACATGCAGTATGAACAGTTTATTTAAAAACACTGTTAACCCTGCAGTGTGTCCTAACCTTGTTCCACCTTAAAGGGATAGTTCACCCAAACTTGAAAATTCAGTCATTATCTACTCACTCTTGTGTTTATAAAGGTCTTCTTTTCTTAGTCTGCAAATCACTGCTGAAGTTTCACAGGAAAACAGTGTTGCAGAATCTCCCAAACAGTGGAAGTGAATGGTGACCAATTTTCATAAAAACATAAAAAAACATAAAATGCCTCCATACTGCTTATCTGGCATAATCCAAGTATCCTAATGTCCCAACATGCCGTTTGCACACCGTCACAACCCACCCACCCAGTTCAGACGTTGTGCATGTGAACGTGGCTACAGTGAAGATTCAGGCTAAGAACATAAGTGTAAATAAATTTTCCTAGTCAACTTGTCATGTTGGGGCTTTAGGAGAATTGGATTACACCAGACAAGCAGTGTGGATGCATTTTATGTTGTTTTTTTTTACGTTCCAAACATTTTTGGGAGATTCTGAAGCACTTTTCCTGTGAAAGTTAAGCAGTGTTTTGTGGACTAAAAAAACTTAACCCGACCTTCAGTCGGCATGAGGGTGAATATATAATGACTGAATTTTCAACTTTATGGGTGAATTATCCCTTTAAAACATTTATCCACTAAGTGTGCAGCTCTGCCTGTATGATGTGAAGGCAGCAGGAGGCTGTCCTCCCCTGTTACCAGGGGTTACAGGTTAGCAGCAGGATGACACTAACCTTTCTCAGGGGCTGTGTGTGTCTCTTTCACTCTTTCATCAGTCTGACAGCAGTTTGACTCCATGCAGTGACAGGAGGATGATGGGTATATGCAAGATTCTGGCTTTTTCCCTTGAGGCCTTAATTTCTATTTTCTAACTTCCAAAGTGGTGTTTTATCTTCAGGGCTGTCTTTCTTTAACTCCCCGTCTGTCTCTTGCTGCTCCTTTTGTTCTTCCTCATGTGTTTTTGTTCCAATTAATTTAAGTGTGACTGCCTGTGTGTTTGCTAATTCCAAATTGGTTTGCAGAACCTACAGCGTGTCCCCTCTTAGCTTCCTCAGCTGATTTCTTTTTAGACAAGCAAACAGGTGGAGAGGGTTTTATAGGTGAACTTTTAGTTTAGTCCTGATCACAGCCCTGCAAACGCAGCTTAGAGAATGTCTTAACAGTTTGCTGTTGGTGTGTCTGTGAACAGATGAGAGGTTTGAACAGGGGACACCAGGATGGTCAGATTACTGAACAAACCCAAACATGAGAGGAACTTTACATGTCTTCTTTTCTCTCTTTGAATGCTGGTGTGTTTTACATTTGTGTTATTGTGTGACAGTGAACTGATTTGTATATATTCTAAATTATTTCCAGGTCTTTGTAGCTTTTCAATCTTTATGACCAAATATAAATTGTTGTTCTATTTTTCTGCACTAAATGTGCATATTTCAAGAGAAGTGCACTCAAGTGTAGTTTTTATGGGCTCCACCAATTCCCACAGTCTTCATTGACTGCTTTTAGTTGCTTTTAGTGGCTGAGAGGTGCTTTTCAATTAGTATTGTATGTGTAACTTGCATATACACACATAGGTAAACCCTACATATGATGATTTAATTTCTTTAAAAAATAATAACACTAATATGGAGCTTGCAAGTAACGCTGTTTGCTGTTTCTGTATTAGCAACTACTTAGTAATGATTTCCAACTTGCTGCTGACAGCACTACCAGAGATGTATTAAATGTTGACAGGTGTCAGGACAGGAGCCACTTTGCTGTGATTTGGTTTTGATTTGATTTTCATGTCTTCATCTTGACGAAAAGCTGCTTCTGTGAACACTGTATAAGATCATTTACACAAATCAACAGAATTATTTCAGCATCAATTAGACAAACTTCGCCCCATAACTTAAATATAATCTCTGTCAGCATATCAAGTGACTTATTAAAGATCACTTCAGCGTCCGTCTGTAGGACATAATTAGGTCAAATTCAGGAGCCACCTTAAAGGGACAGCTCAGTTGATTTGCATTGTAGTTATATGAGGTACTTCTCCACAGTCAGTGTATTACCTACAGTAGATGGAGATTGACATGCCTCCAGTTTGGAGAAGCAGCAGGAGTACTGGTGTAGGAAGCTAAGCAATGTACTGCTGTGGACAGGGTCAGCAGCAACACAGATTTTAGACACCTAAAAAAATCTACCAAGCAGGCTTTTCTGATGGGGAAGCAGCTGTAATATAAGTCAAATATTGCTCTCTGCAAAGCCACCAAACTTTTGCTGGAATTGCAGTTGCTGTTCTACAGCTGCCTGGACCTGTTAGTTTGTTTGTGTTATTGTGTGACTTTGGTATTTTCAAGTGTTAGGGGGATTCACCAAAGTCACTGAATAACACAAACACACTGATGCAGTGGTAGACCAGCAAAGGAGTCTGTTTGGTTTGAAAAGAGTGATACTTGTCTCATATAACAGTGGTTTCCTGTAAGAAAAGTCCTGCTGACCCTGTCCACAGCAGTATATTGCTTACCTTCCTACTCCAGTACTCCTGCTCCGTCTCCTAACTGGGGGCATGTTTACCTCCATCTACTGTAGATTTACTACCTTTTAGCCATGCAGTCGTGCAATCAGCAGATTTGCAGATTTTTCTCATAATCCCCTCAAAGAATTTGTTTAATCCTCAAACCAAAGATGGCTTTAATTCTTCATGTGGGCCCTCTACTTCAGTAGCTTCACGTCAGCTCTGTTACACCTGAAAGATTATTCTCAAAACATGCATGTAAATATGCAACTAATCAAACTGAAGTTAAAATGAAGACTTCTTGTTTGGCTTAAGTTTAGTTCTGGGAGTTAAAATCATCAGTTGACTCTGATGATAACATGCTCAGATTGTAAGGACAAGACCACAGAAGATCAGCACTCATGGGACCAACAATGGGACAGGAATCAGTTACCTGAAGACTGCAGAGACCAGCAGCAGAGGATATTTTTTGCTTTTGTCTTCTTGAAGACAAATTTTAACCTGCTGGAGCCTCACAATGAGATTTCCTGTCGCACCAAACCACTAATTCCAACTCATTTAATGGAACATTTGAGTTTCATTTTCTTTTCATCTGTGAACAGCTCAGTGTGTCACATCGTACTGTACACAAGTATGTCAGACAGTGCACTCGTTTGAGGGGAGATACTGTACGTGAAAGTCTACATTTTCCTTCCCACACAGACTTGGTGATAAATCAAAGCACCTCATTGAAACGTCCGGCTGATGCAGAAACAAACAAGCCTCGTTTGAACAGAAGTCTTGTCGAGCCCTTGGCCTTGCTTTTATGCTGTACATTTTTGGAGAATGTTTATTTTTTTATGGTTGTGTAATTTAGCTCTTTGAGCCTGTGTGTGCTCTCTGGTTCTGTTACAGCAGCACATAAACAGCTCATATTTAACATTTATGTGTATAAATATTCTTGGAGCTACTTATAACCCTGATTCCAAACAGCTGGGATTCTGTGAGAAACAAATAAAATAGAATGTGTAATTTGGTAATTCTTGACTGAATTGACTGTTCAAAGACAATTTATCTAATGTTTTACCTCATCAACTTCATTGATTTTTGTAAATAGATACTCATTCTGAATTTGATGCCTGCAGCATGTTTCAAACAAGTTGATGCAGGAGCAGCAAGAGACAGAAAGCTGTGAAATGCTCAAAAAAACATTCCACAGGTGAAGTGGTAACAGGTGACAGCATCATGATTGATTATGAAAGTGGTGTCCTCGAAAGGTTCAGACGATCACAAGCATGGACGAGGTGAGGTTCACTGCTTTGTGAAACACCTAATTGTATAAAGGAATCACTACATGGGCTCGGGGACACTTCGTAAAACTGCTGTCTGTAAACAGTCTGATTGCAAATGACTGCATTCTGTTTTATTTACCTTTCACACAGTGTGGTAACTTTTTTTGGAATCAGGCTTCTGAATCAGAAGTCACAAAAATGTAAAGTCAAAAGACTGAAAGAGGATTAAGTAACACTAATCAAAGTAGCTGCACAAAACTCAGTTGGTTCATATCAGGCCTTTTTCCATTGAGAAAATAAGGAAAAAGAAAACTTTGAAATGTTAAAAAACTAATCAAAAGTCAGACTTATGAGATATCAAATCCCATTTTTTTTTGCCAACTAAGAAAAGCTATCTGATTTCATTGTAGACATGCCAGATGTATTAATGTAAGTTCTCTCTGATTGAGCACACTAAGGAGCACTGGCAAAGTAAATGTACAATAAAATCACAATTGTTGAGGTAATGCTGAGGATCTGCTGTAATAGAACCATTTATTTCTTTCCACATGGTTTGGTCCACATTCCTGGACTAATTTTGTTCCATTTTTACCTGATTCAAAAGGTTTTCAGAGTTGATTTTATTAGAGTAAATTAAGTGCCAATGGTTAATATTTTCATGGAATAAACCTGTTTCAACTATAATGATGTGTTGTGCTTTATCCTCATGTGTTTCATCCACCTCTAGAGGCGACCAGTGGAAGCTGCAGCACCAACAGCATTTAAACCCATCATGCTGTTGTTTAGAAATGTAAGTGATCGTGAATGAAATGTCCACAACAGACAGCTGATGATGCATTTTAGTAATTAATACCATTAGTTGTAACTAAATATGCCCCAATATAGCTGATAAAAAATGTGACAATGTATAGAGAGCTGTTTGTAAGAAGGCTCAGATAAGGTTAACAAGTGATAGATTTTGTCTTAGTAAAGTACGAGAAAGATTTTACATCAGATGTAACTAGTGGATATCTTAATGTTCTTGTGGATAAAAAAGGGACTGGTTACCATTTTTCTCTGGTTGAATTTAAACAAAAAAAATGTAATTTGAACATTTTATTGGATGAAATGGACAAATAATCAGGATACAGATGTTCTGTGTTTCAAAGGCAGCAAGATGGAGAAAAACCTGTAGCTGGAAAATATTACAATAACTTTTGAGTTGAGCAGGAATTTATGGCATTTCTAGAGTTTCTTGATTGTGTAGTATGCTCTTTTAAATGTATTATGTGATCAGTTTCAGAGTCACATGTTAACTTCTGGTTAATGTGATTAGTTACACCTGTAAATATCAAGGTTGGCACCTGCAGACCACTGAACCAACTTTTATCAAAACATCCTGTTACAAAGTGATAAACTATCCAGTCATGTTGGGATTCAACTTGAGTCATTATGAAATGACAGCACTCATCTGGAAATAGAACAGAAGTTGCTTAAATTATGTTTTACAAAGTTGTAACAAGGTTTGACCTCTGGCTGTGGCCGCCTCCTCCTCCTCCTCCTCCTCCTCCTCCTCCTCCTCCTCCTCCTCCTCCTCCTCTTCTTCCTCCTCCTCCTCACCCATGCCTCCTCCAACATGGCTCATGGCTGGTTTCCTGCTGTTGAAGGTACAAAGCAGATTTATTAGTGTACAATACAAATCCCATGGTGCTCCACTGTGTTACTCTCCTGCCAAGAGAACTGAACTTGCTCTGCTGATTGGCCGATGGTCTGGTTAGTACCTTACCTCTATCAGCTCTGGTTGTGTGCCCCCCTGTGGCTGCTGTGGGTATTGTAGCCTCTAAACTTAACAGTTTATTCCAGTATACTGGTCCAGCACACTAAGTGGATGATAAATAAAAATTCACATCATTTTTGTTTGGTCACAATTTTCTATTATGTGAACTTTAGCTTTAGTGAATTTTAGCTGCCTGTAGTTTTTCGTACAGGTTTTGTTAGTTAATAGTTAAGAGCACTAAATAATAAAATACTAAAAGACAGGATATGTCTAGAAATTATAAAAAAAAAGAACCAAAGAGTGGGATATTAAAAGGAAAACACCCCAGGGAATAAACAATACATAAATTAGTTACTAATAATAGTAAATAGATCGAATAAAAGTTCCAACTAGTAAAAGTGCCAAGCAGAAAAATGTAGATGAACAAATAAACACACAATAAATAAATAGATAAAGTTCAATTAAAAGCCAGACTAAAGGGGGTGGGTCTTCAGTTTGCCTTAAAAATATCATATTGCCCTTGAGTGATGTTTACAGAACAAATATTGCACAAAACAGATTATAGTTTGGACCAATAAATAATACAGTTACTCTCTGTGAAGTACAGTCAGTATCCAGAGAAATGTGTGTAAGTGTTTCAATATTTGTGGTTGAGGTCCAGTTCAGCAGTGGTGAAAGAGTACTGAAAGTCTGTACACAAGTCCTGTTACACTGCTAAAATATTAGTCAGTTACAAGTAAAAGTACTGGTGATAGAAATATACTGAAGTAAATGTGCAAAGTATTTGTCTAAAAAGCTACTGAGAGTATTAGTTAGTCATTAGAGGTTTCTGTTTCTCTCCAGATCTTCAGTCTGAGTTACTCCCAGCTGTTCTGCTCACTGCTCACAGTCACATCTGCAAACTAAGGCTGCCAATTTTCTACATTTTCCTTAACATCATCATCAATCATCAATAATTTCTAAAATACAAGACACGTTCTTTTTTGTTTTCCCACATTTTCAATTCTTTTAATTTTTCAAGCCAGACAAAACAATGTCAAATGAGGTGCAGTTACTGCCATGACTATTGATTAAATATCCATGAATATATTTTGAGTTGGTTAAATTCTTAATGGCAATTAATCGACTAATGATTAATCACTAACATCCTTCCTCCAAACCTGTGCTGCCACAGTATTTTTATTTTTCATTCATATGTTCTGGTTTTCATTGGCCTGTTTGTGATCAGATCACCTGATTGGCTACTAAAATGCAGATGAAAGGTTTGGATATTAATTCAACTTATACTCAGTACTCTACTATGATTTTAAAAGTAACTAAGTGGATTACATATTGTGATGCATACTTTGTTAGAGTTTGGGCTTTGTCTCTCTCTTTCCTTGTGTTTCCTGTTTTCCTAGCGTGTCATGTTTGTCTCTGTCTGTGTTGCTGGGTGTGACTCTTGGTTCCCTCCTCCTGCTCATCTATCTGATCCTCTGCAGCTGCTCTCCTGCTCACCAGCACCCAATCCACTAATCAAGACACTGCAGTATATAACCCCGGCTCAGACTTCCAGACTGCCAGATCGTTCAGTCTCCTATGTGGTACAGACATCTAGGCTCTAGTCTGCTGAAGATTTTGTCAGTGTGTTTTTTGGATGTTTTTCTTGGACCTCAGTAACTCCTACTACAACTATACCTCCAAGCCAGCTCTGCCAGAACACCAGTTTCCTACCAGCCTCATCTCAGACTTCAGCCTCCAGCTCCATTGCCTGCCCTGCTCAGCCCTCTGCAGCCAAACCTTCGGTCCACCATTAAGAGAGTACATAATAAACTGTCTAAACCTCTCTCTGTCTCCAGGCTGTGCTTGTTTTTGGGTCCTAATATTGAATGGTTACAACATACTTCAGTACAAGTAAAAGTGCAGACTTGAAAATCTACTCATAAAAATACAAGTACCCAAAAAACTACTTAATTACAGTGATTTGAGTATTTGTAATTACTTACTTCTACCCCTGCAGTTCAGTTACAGTAGTGGTGCTGGTGTTAGGATGTTCTGACAGCACTGGGACACTAACTGTTTTTCATTACAGTACAGTAGCAGGAGGGGGTCAGCAGAGGTTTTTCTGTTATCAGCAGCTGCACAAAGGTCCTGCAGACTGTTGGCTGCTGGTTAATCAGTACATGACACTGTGTGTGTGTGTGTGTGTGTGTGTGTGTGTGTGTGTGTGTGTGTGTGAGAGTGAGTGAGTGAGTGAGTGAGTGAGTGTGAGACAAAGGTTACTGCAGGCTTGCATTTATGATTGAACTTTTTATGTATTTAAGAACTGTGCCTTGAAAAAACAAAATGTGGATGTGTTTCTCTGGCCCCGCCCTCCCTCCCGTGATATGTTGGAGAAGTGAACACACACCAGCCTCTAAAACCAACAACACAGTCCAGCCACACCTGGCTCCAGGTGCCTCCAACGACCATCGTTAGAACAGAATGGAACACTAACGAGTGAGACCCCCCCCAACGACTGTCGTTGGCTCACGGGGGTTTCACCCCACTCAACCCAAACGACTGTCGTTAGGCCTCACAATAGGGAGTGAAACCATTCTTGGTCTGGAGGCGGCCTCTCTTAGAGGATAAATAATTGAATTCCAACTACTGTTCATCAGACTAGAGCAATCTAGTCTGATGAACATGAACTGATGAAGCCTGCTCGGATGAGAGGCGAAACGTCTTCCAAGACAATTCTACCAGTCCAGTTGCGATCGATTTAATGCCCTAAGATAACTATGACCTGGATGAATGAGAATATTCACAGGCATGTCTTAAACATGTTCTGTTTAAATGTACTGATGACCAAATGAGAAATATAATTCCCCAAATTAGGAGCCCTCTTATTTATTTATTTATTTATTTATTTATTTATTTATTTATTTCTTTATTTATTTTTAACACAGTACATCACACATCCCTCAAAAGATGCCCTTTTTTCACCCCTGAAATGATCAGTGTGTGCTTACAGATCCACACACACTCTCTCTCACATGCACGCACACATGCACACACACCTGCCGGCCCCCCGCACACACACATGTACGCACACACACATGTGCACACACACACACACATACACAAAAACACACACAAACACAAAAATCACTCTTAATAATATAATGTAATCTAATGGCAAAAATACAAGAATTTCATGCATCGGCCTACAATGGGAAAACAGTTGAATCTGGTGGAATATGGTAAAAATTTCAAATATCACTACTTTTCTTCAAAATGAAATGCTGACATTACAGAATGTATGGTTTTATACTGTAATGGCAGTGAGATTAAAAAATGTGTTTATAATGGAAGTCAATGAGCCATTTTTGGCCATGAAGGTGTCCAGAGGGAGTATCTGACACTACATAAAAAATACTAATGCAATCAAATCAATTTTGTTGATAATCTTTGACACATCCAAGTCTCTAATCACCACCAAAGTCCCATCCCCCTACTATTTATTATATGGAAAATAATTAATTTTTGTGATTTTTTGGTAAAAAATCATCAGTAATTCAAATAATTAAACTGGCATTTAAAGGGTTAAAATCCTGAAAATGATTGAATGTTTGGTAGTTTTGAGCAAGTCTTAAGTTGTTTATGTGATTTATGAAAAAAAAAAAAAGCAGAAAAAATACTGATGTATGATGATTTAATAGCAGTTTTTCTGTGCATGGCCATTTTTGCCACGAAGGTGTCCAGAGGATGCAAAATGTGTCACGGGAGTATGAATGACATGTAAGAGTAAAAGACACTGGATTTCAAAAATTTTACACAAAAGAAAAGTTCTTACAAAAAATCATGCCACGAGCTGTAACACAGCCAAAATGATCACCAAATGAAAAAAAAAAGTTGAGAAAAATGTACAAAAATGCCCGAGGAGGGCATTATAAAATATATAAAATTTTAAGACAAGTAAATGTGTTTTCATCAATCTTTATGCATCATTGAAAAATACTGAAATATAAAGAAAAATAGGGGATTTCATGATTTTCTCTGCTCCAGGGAAAATTTAGACAGAAAAGGTCAATTGTGTTCATACACATAAAATATAATATGTTGTTTTATCTGACAGATATTCAGTTCTAACCAGTAAATCATCTCAAATAATGTTTGTAAATAAATATCACATTTAATCACTAAAATAAAGCTGTATTGACATCTTGTTATGTTAAGGACACATTTTTAATGGTAAATGTTAATCATGTAACCTTTAACAATAAACTACTGTTTACATTCACTGGATTACATTGTGCTCTCACACCTACCTAAAACTGCTGCAGAAATCACATTTTTTGTTAATTTTGCAGCTAAACAGCAGCTTGTGGTGTCTGCTGTGTTAGCTTTGACTCCTCACATCTAATATCCATGAATTCAGCAGAAATATGAAGTTATTTTTAAAATGTAGTTCAAAATACTCAGTTAATAAGCTGTTTGGTGAGGACACAAGAAGAAATATGACTTTTACCTCTGTTTTTTCTTGGTCTTAAAGGTCACCTGGTGTGGACTGTCCTGTACGTCAGCTCTGTGCTCACCTGTTAGCTTCTGTTTCCACAGGAAGTAGATTTGTTTGGATTTCAAAACAAAAGTTACCTGTGGAACTTTTTCAGTGTCTCAGTAAGGACACACAAGTGTGGAACAAGTGCATTTAGATTTTAAAAAAACATATAAATGAGTAAACAAAATATGATTGTTGCATCAATTTCCAAATATTATTATTATTATTTCATGTATCTTAACATTGAGACCACAGGTGTGGGACATGAACAAAAGTGTTGTTTGGAGCCATAAAGTGCTTCATAATCATGTTATTCAGTCATAATCTTTTGTTAAGAAGTGTAAAAATATTTTAACATAAATACAACATTTTACTGCTGGGACTAAAAAGTCCCAGTTGTTGGAGAAACATCCTTATAGAGAGTTTTATACAGCCTTATAAATGCTTTAGAATATCTTATACATGTGTTCATAATGCATTATAGACATGACCTTCACAGAAAGTGTTGCCAAAATATTTTCTATGGAGATGTTTTAGTATAAAAAAGAAAATATATTAGTTCAACATTGTTAGTTATGACATTTTAGTTTAGTTTAGTTTAAGTTTTCAGGTCATAGTGGTGTTTGACACTGAGTCAGTGGAGTGGACACACCCACGGTGTTTCAGAGCAGAGAAAAGTGATCTTTTTTTTCATTATTTTGAGGCCTAATTTTATGTACTTAGTGATTTTCTTAATCATCCAAAATTGTCAGGCTGGTTAATGTTTCTGTGGTGTGACAAAGAACACACATTTATTGTTGCTTTACACGATCATTAACGACAGAATTTATGAGCTTCAGTATTTTCTCACATGTAGCAGTCTGTTTGCATCACTTCTCCCTGACTGCAGCTCACCCATCACATCCATACGACCTTTATTAGATCCTGCTTTCACTCCTCATATCCAATGCTTAACACACAATGTAATCTGTAATCTTCACTGTAAGTGAGCACTGAATAGTTCCTCCACCATCAGCTGTATACATTACAGTTGTATATTAGATCATTGGTTATGGCAGGAAACACAACAAAAGAACAAGAAAAAGTTATACAGAGGAGAGATACGAAGTGACAATATGCAGCTTAGTGGATTAAACTTTAAGTCTGTGTTGTGTCTGGACAGTATCAACTACCTGGATTAGCAGCGTGACCTGCAGATGAACCTCTGAGATCCAAATGCACATTTGAATAATGTGAGCGGGTGGCTGTTTATCACAGGGAATCTCATCTCATCACTAGCATATCTACTAAAGTCCCAACATGCCAATTTGACCAAAGAAATGTGATCTACACCATGTTTTCATCCTGAATCTTCACTGTAGATCCTCAGCTTGGAGCCACATTGATGTGCACATGCACACTGTCTGAACTGGGTGTGTGTGGTGTGATGGTGTACAAATGGCATCTCAGGACTTTAGGAGACTTGAATTACACCAGATGAGCAGTATGGAGGCTTTTCTTTTTTTTCATCTGGAAACTGGTCACCATTCACTTCCATTGTTTGGGAGATTCTGCAACACTGTTTTCTTGTGAAACTCTAGCAGTGTTATGTGGACTAACAAAATAATTCTGACCTTCAATCAGCATGAGGGTGAGTAGAAAATGACTGAATTTTCATTTTTGGGTGAACTATCCCTTTACTTTTTTGTGATGGTGATCCTAGACTTCCACTGTATATTTTTAACATATTATTCCTTTAGTGTGGTAACAATTAGTTGATTGATCCATCAGTTGATTGACAGGAAATTAATCCCCAACAATTCTGACATTCATTTAATCCTCTCATGAAGGTGTGTGTCTGCTTCTCCACTGTGAGAATCTGCTGCTGTTCTCTGTTTTATATCTTTGGGTTTTGGATTGTGAAATCAGTCGAATCAAGACATCTGAAGACGCCAACTTGGACTCTGAGAAACTGAACATGTATTTATTGGTAAGAGGCTGACAGATGCACACGTGTACATTATCAGAGGTAAGAGGTGCACAAAACATCTGGTCTCATCAGCTGAAGAAGGACGGAGTAGAGTGAGACAGCTGGAGGGACTGTGTGCCGACTGGTCTGCGCCTTCATCTGGACCGGAATGATACCCTGATCTTCCTCTACTCCCTCTTCTTGTAGTCCTCCAGGTGAGCCAGGATCCAGCCGGAGGGACCAAGGATGGTCACAAACATAGCTGTCATAGCTATGGCCTGCTCCTGAGGGACACACACAGAGACAGACACAAAGATGGTTGAATTCAAATGTCAATTACTTTGATGTAGAGAAATCTGTACGAACACAAACCTGACAAACATGAGCAAATACTACTGCTCTGTCATGCAGTACTTTGTGTATACTCTGGTTCAGTATAGTAGTTGTCTTGTGTCCATATTTGGCCACATTAAGCAGAAGGTTGCTGTTTCTTTGGCAGAAAACAACAAAAATAATTCTGTAGTCTGTCTGGACTCAATCCAAAAACAACACTCAGCTGTTTTAAACTCTACTGCTTATCTGTTTTCAGGACTCCAGCATTCTTCAAGTAATTCTGAGGACAAGAAACAACTTCAGCATACATACGATATAATACATTCAACCTGACCCTGTACTTTGTATAAGTGGAGTTCTGTCAAGATTAATTAACACAATGGACCTCAAGAACATTTTCATATTCTTATCTTAAATTTCTATTACTTTTGTTCATACACTGAGCTTGTATGAACACACCACGTCAGATTCAACCAACGCTCTTAACTTCAGATACCTGTGTAAATGATCCACCTCTGTGTATCTGAGTGCATCAGACTTGTAAATTAGCATAATTAATGCCCCAATAATACCATATAAGGCTGCACTCTCTGCTCCATATGTCAGTAAGTGTCCACTCATGAAAATGGCATCAAAGAGAAAAAAGAAGAACTTTACAAGTTCAGAGTTTGACGTCCTGCTTTCAGAGATCCATAAAGGAAAATCTGTGATTTTAACAGTGTCAGCAGTGGAATTAAAAGACCTGCTGAAGCAAAGAAATGGGAAAAGTGAGTGCTGTTAATGTTGTGTTACCTGAGGGTCAGACTGTCACTGAAATAAAGAGGAAACGTCTTGATATGAAAATGACTTCAGAGAAAAAAAAAGACACACCACAGCAAGGTGATCACTGACTGTGGTGGAAGGAGGGGACAGTTTTCCTCATGGGGACAGAGGACAGAGTGAGGATGTTGCATGAGGACGAACAGCAACTTCATAAACCTGCATTTGCAGATATACAGCCAACACGACTGACAGGTAGTAATACTACATAATTAAATTAATGATTAGAGGCTTTGTAAGTACATTTACACTTAGATTTTCATTTGAAATGTAGTCAAACAAGATCATATTGACGAAAAAGATTGAGATGCTCTGAATACATTTACTTATTATAGTATTTAATGTGTAAATGCATGTGTCAAAATAAGATACAGTGATGAGGAAATGGCAGTAGCAATGTTCATTAATGCACAAATGAACTCTCCAAAGACTTATTAATAAGACCTGTTGTGAACTGGATCATGGCGGTTTGTCATTTTTAAAAAAGCATGTCCCCAGAAAAAAGCTTGGGAAACACTGCTGTACAGAGTAGTGATATTAATTTGTATATGATGTAGGATCAAGGTTTATATATATATATATATCCCTCAATATTTTGGTATTTATATGGGTTTAGAGACATACTGTCATCTCTGAGGATATGTCATATATCATGAGTGTCTATTAAGGTGTATAGGTTTTGATTTTGTATTTTTGGTTTGTTAAAGCCTGTTGATTTATTTATTTCAAACATTAAAAAAAAACAAAAAACAAATATGTAAAAAAAAATAGAAACAAACAATAAATTGTGAACAGATTTACAGTGAAAAACATTGACATCTAGACTAATCTATCAATAATCAATCTATTACACAAATCCACACTCCTCACCACCCATCAACCCCACATTTACACCACTACAATTCTTAATACCTGATCAGCATCACCCCATATATATATATAAAATGCCAAATTATTGCAAATTATTGCAAAAATAAACTTTTTAGACTGTCTGATATCTTGATTTCTTCACTCAGAACGTTCCACAAAATCTGTCAGTGTGACTGGGTGTCTCCTAATTTATGTAATGTTTTGTTAAATTAAAAAAACAAAAGAAAAAGAAAGAACTTCAGCAGACAGCTTGTGTCTGTTTCAGCAAACAGTGCAGGTATCCTGATGAAATCAGCAAACTCATAACTAAGCATTTGTCTGGATATTTTCACAGTTCTGTCCTGATAATGAGACTAAATATAAACTATCAGAGCTGTAGCGTGGCCATGGACTGCTGTGGTTAGAGTTCTAAATGGAAAATAAACTGTCAAATATAGAGACATCTGTCAGCAGGAGGGACAGCCTCATGTGCTTTGGGCTTACATGGCGTCTGTGGAGCAGTTGGCCACCAGTGGCGCTGTGGAGCAGTGTTCAGATGAGCTGCTCACTGTCTGGTTTGTACCTCACAACACATCAAACATCAACTCTGCAAATGTTTAATGAGGAAGGAAACATGTTCACCATATTTGTTAGAACCCCAGGACACACACAGTGTGTTCTCCTGGCAAACTCTGAAGAGACACTTTTTTGCTTGACCAGAAAACTTCACAGGGGCTGTCCTGAACACAACGCTTCAGTGAGAATGACTTCAACAATGAGAGACGTGGACAGGAGGGGAGACATCAGACACCGTCTCTCTCAAAGTCTCGCAAGTCAACCTGATGAGTGAGTGAGGGTTGAGCAGTTGTGAGTGTGCAGGAAGGGGTGAGCTCTGGGCTTGTGGGACCACATTTGTCAACACGGATGTGAACGTGCCTGGTTTACATGCTGCCTTCAAATGACACGTCAGCTCGTGGAACTTTCAGGAAGTTTGCACTTACAAGGTTTTGAACGCCACAAGAGTGGGGCGTTCATATGAACTCTTGTAGTGAACACAGTAAAACACAGAGGAGCTCCAATTCACACTCTATCAGTATTTTGTCTCCTCTTTGGTGCAGCTTCCTCTCTTCAGAAAAAACAAACAAAAATGCAGCATTCAAATACTGATTTGGACATAGACTACTAAGACAATGGTAGAAGCTTAAATGGTTTGTCTGCCCTACTTTCTACAAAACTTTTTTTATTTCAACAAAATTAAATATAGTCTTCCATTCATCAAGCTTATACTAACTTCCTGAAAAATCGGAAATCAGATCAAAGAGTATCAAATAAAGGAATGAGTTTCTTAAGTAATGCTCAGTATCTGGACAAGAAATTTAAAAAATCTTAAAAAATTAATTAAAATTAAAAAATTAATTTAATTAAAAATAAAATAAAATTCCAACCAATCAATTAAATGGGAATCACACTAAAATCTCATCCTACAACTTTGTATCCTTGTAATAACACTCTTTTCTTATATAGAACCTCCTCTGTGAACACAGTTACAGAGAGTTTCACAAAGTGTTGACATTTCACAACACCAACACTCAGTCCCTCCAGGATTTCACATGCCTTTCTTTGGGATTGTTGCTGAGTAAAATGTATGATTCTAAAAAATTGCAATTAATACTCTTTTAGGTGTTTCTTACAATGAAATTGCAGGACCAAATGAAAATTGCAAAGTAAAGTTGGCTTTTTTGTTTGTTTTGTTTCTGTATAATTCATTAAAAGATTGAAGGCAACTTGTTCCAGGGAGAACGAAACCGCACTCCTTTCTGAGTGTTCTAACTAACCTCACCAAAAAGGCTCAGACTTACAAAAATTTTAAAAATCTGCTTTAGTTGTAAATAAAGAAGTGCACCAGGGGGTATTCCTGAAAAGAAGCAGAATATTTTGGAGCTCAAACTCAGTCAAAACAGCACAAAACTATAAAATAAAAGTGCACAGAGTGCTGATAAATAATAACAATGATAAATGATGTGGTTTTTTTCGGTGCATGTGACAAAATTGAAAAAATACAGATGGAAAAAAATGGTGAATTATAAAACAAAACACTGAGTAGGTTCATTGAAATGTACATGTATGATGTAAGCGTGGGGGGCTGCTGTGATTGGTGGAATAGAACGGAATGGAAGCAAAGATGATTGGTTAAATTTTGGTGGGAAAGTTGCAGAATATAAACAAAACTGCAAGGTTGCACAGAATTCATGGGGATTGGTTGAATTTGTGTTAACCGGTGTGATCGCAGCATCACAACTTCCTGGAGTGACTGAATAAAAAACCCACAAAGTAAAAACACATTTAATATATGAAAATATGTCAAAAAGAATGCATTGATAATATCACAGCTGACCTGTAATTGCACGCAGAGGACACATGTAGCAATAACTGATTTTAAAAATCTGAGACGGTGTACCTAAGAAATGTTACAACTGGCCCCAGGCTCCCCTAGTCCTTATACTTCAGTATATGAGTTGATTCTGTAGTTTGATTATTAATGGTGGTAAAGATGAATAAAAATGCTCACTGTTTTATTTATTAAGTCATTTTCAAGTATTCCCTCTTTCACATACAGCATATTACTGGAAGTGACTGAATATTAATCATCCTTGTGGCTGATGTGTCACAATGAGCAGAAACATGTCAGTTCTTTAATCAAATCATTTCTTACAGAGAGAGTTCTTCCTGCTGTCTGACCGCTGTGCAACAAGGTCACTGACTTGGCACCTGATCAACAGGGAGGGCAGCATGTTTACACAGCGACACACACATATGAAACTCACATTGTTACACTTTTACTAACCTACTATAATCAACTTCAAATGATGGAAACATACACAAAACTGACAGTAGGCTATTTGAACATTTCGGGGTATTCTCGTCTACAGGTTGTTATCTGTGTCGGAGTTGATATGATGAGGTGTGTACGTGTTGGAATTAGGCGGAATAATGGCGAGATACTGACGCACTTATCGCAAGTGTTAAAAATAAAAGTGGCCTATATGCGCCATGCCTAGAAATGAGCGTGACGCACAGAAAAATGAAATGGTACTCAATATTAAATACAAATTTTAAAGAAATATTCCAGAAGGAGAGAAGCGAGGAGAGATAAAGTTTGACGCAGTTCAGTGAAAGTCATCCTGCAGACTCATGGTCACATCAAGACGCGGAACAATTAAAACCTCCCAGCTCTAACGGCCCGGCGCAGAGTCTCCGCGTCCCCCTGCGAGCTGACACCTGCTGCGGTCAGTACAGTGGACATGGACATGGACATGGACATGGACTCACCCCTGCAGTGATATTGTGTTTGGCAGGTTTGGACGTCACATTAGCCACAGGGACCAGATGAGTCCTCAGCGCGCTCCTGAACAGCCTGGAGACGGCGGGCAGAGACATAGCGACGGCTCAGAGCTGCAGGCCCGGAGGACAGGAGGACAGGATAGGACAAAGAAAACACAACTGGCAGGAAACCGTTGGACACGGATACTACTGCTGAGCGCACTTTCAGTTTTTATCTACGTGCCAGGCAATGCACCGTGTGCGCGCTCATGTGTGCGTATCCGTGCGTGCGCGCGAGCGTGTGTGTGTGTGTGAGAGAAAGGGAGGGGAGAGGATGTAAGTTCAGCCCCCAGGCAGCCTCGGAATGTAATTGGCCGTCTCACCCCCGGGTATCTGACACCGTGACCGATGAGCGTGTCCTCACTTTACCCCTCTGTCCTCCAGTAACACGTCTGGTCTGCAGTGAAAGCAGTGCAGTGTTTAACGTTTCATATTAAACATATGTCAGCATAAACATAATTAAAGAAATATATAGTGTGAAAATTAAGAAAATTATGTCAACTCAAAAAACAGTTTAACCACATATACATACTAATTATTAATGCAACCGTAAAAACCAGTTATTCAGTAGATGAACATTCCAAAGGCTGGGTCGTGACCCACAGGTGGGTTACAGGAAATTTTATTTATTTATTTACAGCAAATAAATAAAAGATTGTGGAAGAAATTCTGCAAAATTTAATATTTATACCTGCAGTACATGTAAAATGAAGTATTTAAAGTGTGTGTATTATTTTACTTCCACCAAAGTGTACTTACTTTGTCTCATTTAAGAAGTGGGCTAAAATATCCTGCACTTTACAAATGAAAAAGTTGAGAAAACTCAAAAGTTCAAGGCAACTTACTACAACAGATTTTTGAGTTTTGAACCTAAATCAAGATCTGTAAGTTTTAAAAAATGTTTGATTGAGATAATTTACATGAAATTAAATTGAATAATGGTTCATATTCTAGCACTTTCACTTAAAAGCATTTAATTTACAAGCACTTAAATATTGACAAATCAGGTTCGCAGCATATGTGAACATTTCTGGAAATACATTTTTTGAGCTTATAAACTTCAAAGATTCATGTTTATTTAAAGAAGAAAAGTAAATGATCCAACTAAATATTATTTAGTTTATTACAAAACTTAAGAGTTTGATTCAAAACTCAAACTTCATGTTACCTCATTAAAATAAGTTGCTTTTAAATTTTGATAACTTTTTTTTTTTACTGTTTTCTTAATGAGAGGAGATAAAAACATGATATGACCTGTTAACTCAGCCTAAATGCATTTATTTTTCACTTATAAAGTATTTAATGTGTGTATATGCATAACATAAGGTGATGTGGAATTGGCAGAACAAATGAACTCTCCCAAGATTTATTGTGAAATGAGTCTTGATAGTTTGTCATCAAAAAGTGGGTCTCCACAAGAAAAGTTTGGGAAACACTGGCCCAGTGTTGTATATGATATTTTCATTTTAACCATATCCCCAACCCCTAACCTCACCCACTAGTGGAAATAGTGCATTGTTTTAAAATAATAAGTTGAGACAACTCAAAATTTCAAGACACATTACTATAACTTATTCTTAAAGGGCTAGTTCACCCAAAAATTAAAATTAAGTTATTATCTACTTACCCTCATGCTGACTGAAGGTCAGGGTTGATTAGGCGTAGTTTCACAGGAAAATAGCATTGCAGAATCTCTAAAACAACTGAAGTGAATCATGACCAGTTTTCAAACATAAACCATACTCTGCTCTGGTGTAGATCTTTAGGTTGGAGCCACATTCATGTGTGTGTCCACACTATCTGAACTGGGTGTCATGGTTTAGGTTTTTCGTAGTCACTTCTTGTTTTATTCCGGTGTGTCTTCCCTTGTGTATGTTTGTTGTTTTTACTTCCTGTCTTTGCCTGCTTTCCCGCTCCTTTTGGTCACTGATTATTTTCACCTGTCCTTCACTGTCCTCACCTGTGTCTTGTTATCCACCCTCTCCCTGGTGTATTTAACCCTGTGTCTTTTTCTCCTTAGTTGTTGGTTCATTCTCGTTCATTTTGGCTTTTCCTAGTGTGTTCTTTGAATTCAGTTTGCTCGTAATTTTTTTTTTTCCCCTGCCCGGACTGAGGACTCACCCTGCATTACATTTGTGTCAGCTTTTGTTGGTTCTTTTGTTTATTAAATATCATTTAAACTGTTCCCCTCTGTCTGCGTCGTCTGCATTTTGGGTCCTCCCCCTTGTTGGACTGTAACACTGGGTGTGTGTGGTGTGATGGTGTGTTGGGGCTTTAGGACACTTGGATTCCATCAGACGAGCCGTATGATTTCAAGAAAAATAATGTTGAAATTTCAACCCTGTGAAGCATTTTTCACTTGTCCTCTTGTTTCACTAGAGGACATGACACTGAATTGATTGTCAGCTGGTTTCACTGAGGCCAGAGTGGAATTTTGAGATTTGGAAAGTGTGGTCATGTGTTGTATATCATTCTGTGTAAAACTGTAATCCTGCTAAATAATCGCCATTTTCACTAAATGTAACTGTAATCTGATTACATCTTTTTTCTGTAACATCAGAATACCTTCCTTTGTATGCTGATTATATATAATCCCATCACATGTGATCTGTTACTCCCCAGCCTGGTTATAGTTCATACTGTATCTTAGTGTATTCATATCTAGCCCTTCCGGTTTATTCTATATCACACATTTGTTACTCAAAACTTTACTTCTCTTTGCACCTCTGGTTCGATGCTGTTATCTCAGTTAGGGTGACCAGATCCATCAAACCAAATGTGGGACAAAGAGTATGTTTGTGTGGGCCACTTTGCCAATGCTGAGGGGTAGTCTAAAATTTTGATATTAGAAAATTAACATTAACATTCTATCTCTTTGCTTTTAACCTCTATCTGCTTTGCCCTTTGCTTGATTCAATTCACACAGTAGACAACAGACAAATTGTTTCACAGTTTTTGTTGTACCTGCATTTGCTTTTCTTTGTGGTAGTTTCCATCATATTCTGCCTAAATCTGCACAGTTTGTGACTTATGGGTGAATGCAATTTTCTCTGCTAGATGCAGGGTAGCAGAGATGGTAACAGATTTACCTGCACTTGACCCATGTGTGCACAGTTTGACATCAAACACAGCCCCGTGATGACAGCCTTCCCTGCTTTCTTCACAACCATTGGATAAAAGCCAGATTTTAGAAAAGCCTCTCTCCTGCAGTGGGTTGACATTTGAAAATTAGAGCCAATAAAAATATGGGGACATGGTCTCAAATATGTGCTGTGTAGTCCCAAATAAAGTGGGACAGTGAGCTCAGTAGTGCTCTGTGCTATGACTCTAAAACTGAATCTAATCTAAATAATCACAAAAAAGTTATAACATTTTTGTTATCATTATTATTATTATTATTATTATTATTATGGGTGAACTGTGAAGGGCACAATTAGGCCACAAAAATGAATGACATTAATTTGGCAGTTAGCTTCAGCAAGACAGAAATCAGGAGTATTGTTAAACAAAAGCAATGGGATAAAGAAAATATTGATGGTTTTACAGAGCTCAAAGGAAAGTGAGAGAAATGTGGTGTGGAGGAAGGAACAGGAGACAAAACAATATGTCAAGACTTAAATTTAGGCACACGACTAAATAGTTCACTATAACAGGTCAACAAAATACAGACAGATGTGAGTACTGTGGGCAAGAAGAACATTTGAGCATGTTGTGCTACTGTCAGAGAAATGAGGAGGAAAGACAGTATGATTCAAAACCTTAGATAAAAGCATATTTTGATTTCAAAGATATTCAACTAAAGAACTCAAGTAACTATTAAACATTTTAGTGTCATAGACTGATGAATGTGACTGAGATGATATGAGTTCTTTTTGTTTAACACTAGAACAACCAAGACTGTTTTTAAATGTATATGCGCAATAACTTTGTTGAATTAAAGAATACAGTGCTCCTGGTACCTAACTTTTCCTAAAAGTGTCTATTTTCATTTAATATGCTTTTTTGTATAAATTACAGAAAATGCAAAGATAATGTGATCATTTTTACCTGTTTCAGTCATAGACAGTTGTATTGACCACACAAACTGACACTGTCATACTGTCTTTTTGCACAGGTGAAGATGCATCTTGCTTGCTTCACAACTCTCATTGCCTCTGTCAATAAAACTTCACAAGTGGTCTTGATCTTGAATTTCCCAACATTAAAATATAAATAATTAATTGGACTCATTTCAAATTAAAGTAGGAAAGACCAGGGACAGTTGTAACACTTGTTATCTCAACACCTGTCACTCACTGAATTACAGCAATGTTTCTAACTTTTTTTTTTGTTTTATTTTTGTACTTGTTTCCAGCCTTTTCCTATAGGCTGTGGTTATTTTTTGTGATGATATTTATAATCTCATAAAATACATTTACCTGTTTCTTGCCCTGAGTAATTCTAGACGAATCTAAAATTTGACTCAGATTACTGATGGTTATCCTACAGAAAAACTGCGGTGAATATATGCAATCATTACAGTTTACTACATGTGATGGCATGTATAATGATAAATATATAAATTATTTCAAAAAGTTTACATTTTGGTGTTATTTTCTTATTAAAAAGATAAACTAACAGAATAAATGCATTAGTATCTATCTATCTATCTATCTATCTATCTATCTATCTATCTATCTATCTATCTATCTATCTATCTATCAGTCCTGATCTACACTCCATACCAGGTGGTGGCGGTAATGTACCATATCGTTGTTTGCCCATAAACCTCGAGGAAGAAGACGAAGCAGAAGAATTAGAAGGAGAAGAAGAAGAACGCTGCCAGAAATAAAGCTGAAGAAGAAGAAGCTTAGCTCGTGCTTCTAGGAAGTGTTGACTTGAGCTGGATTCTGTCTGTCTTGTGGTATTTGATAACTGAGTCTCAACATATCGCGGGTAAGTCTGCTAGATCACAGCTGTAGTCAGCATGTTAGCAGTTAGCTCACATAAAATGATCCAGAGAAGAAAATAGCTTGTTAGCCTGACCTAGCCTAGCCTGTTATCTGTCTTCTCTGTATCTTTTCACCATTTAACATGAACTCATTTAAGTTCATGCTTTTTACTGATATGCTAACTAGCTGTGAGCTAGCTGTTGAAGGTGTTATCTCAGCACATTAATTTTGAACTGTGTCTACGTTAGTCGGTGTCACCGTGTTGGCAGGGGTTACCCCTCTGAAGTGAAGTTAGCTTTGGTGACTTCCAGAATTACCACACACACAATAACTAATGAGAGCTGCTCAGTGTAATGCACGACACATACGCATTAACCAACATCTAGCTCCATAAACGTGTAACTAACCCTCTGGGTGCTTCACACGGTGCTCTGTCTTTGAGTTACAGTGAATGTGAACAAACAGTTGTATTGCAAAGAGAGAGAGACAAATTACGGCATGTGCTGTTTGGTATTTAAATGAGTCTTGTTCAGTGTTAAACATGCAGATTTTTGACTGGGATTTGGTCCTGAGGCGTTCTCCTTTGAATGGAAACTTGAGTGTTGACAGAGATGGACAGTGAAGGCAGCAGACGACTTCTCTCCACGTAGACATCTGCACTGACCTTTGAATGTATCTGTTTACATTCAGGGCTGGTCGCTGTGTAAAGTTGTGCTGAAGCTGAATGGAACCAGACTTCAATGACTTAAATGACAGGGTGTTTGATATTTAATGCATTACTCCTATTAGTAAATTCAGTTTTAAATGCGTTGTACATTTAAAAACTGCGTTTAAAGGGATAGTTCACCCAAAAATGAAAATTCAGTCATTATCTAATGCAAATTGAAGGTCAGGGTTAGTTTTCTTTTTTTTTTTTTTTTTTTTAGTCCACAAAACACTGCTGGAGTTTCACAGGAAAACTATAAGCGCTCTGATAAGCAGTCCATTTTCCGCTCCAGCACTTCTATCCATAGGTGACTCTGGTTGCTGACTATTGTTCTCTGTTTGAGTAACATCACTTGATCAAGCCTTTTCTAACATTCCACACTACAAAATAAGTAATAAAAGCATGTATGATTCGTGCTGATATCGTATCTGATCAGTATCGGTATTGGCCAATACTCAAGGCTGCAATATCGGTATCATATTGGAAGTGAAAAAGTTGTATCGGGACATCCCTACTCCCAAACAGTTGAAGTGAATAGCGACCAGTTTTCACATGCAAAAAATCAACAGAATAAAAATATAAAATGTCTCCATACTGCTCATCTGGTGTAATCCAAGTCTCCTAAAGCCCCAACATGTCAAGTTGAATGAAAATAATGTTATTTATACCATATTTTTAGCCTGCATCTTTACTGTAGATCCTTGAAGCCACGTACATATGCTCAAGCACACTGTCTGAAATGAGTGTGTGTGTGTTGTGACAGTGTGCAAACAGCATATTGGGTTTTTTTTTGGGGGGGGGGGGGGGGGGGCTGACTAAATACTAGGAATGCAAGATAAATATTAGGGCAATAATGCAACATTTATTATTTATTATTCTGTTGATTAAATTATTGCCAATATTAGCTATAATAATATCTGTTTTGACAGATGGTTACAGCATTTCATGTGAATTTGGAAGGCAAAATGTTCTGTGAAAACAATGTATATTTGCAAAGTTCAGAGAGTGACCTCACTTTACTGTAATGTAGCTTTTAAAACCAGGAAAAGACAACACTGATGGCATCTCACAAAATAGCGATATCCAAAATCTAAGACCAGATGTTGTTCCATATCATAATATCAATATAACATTGATTTATTGCACAGCCTCACTGATTACATTGTATCCTTTATTACCCTCAGGTGTGCAAAAAGTACAAGTTATATGAACTTCTTATTAAAATGCAAAATGTGAAATTATGAGTTATCTTATCAGTGTCAGCCGTGGGAAGCTGGTAATTATTGTTTATGAGCTGAAAAAAAAAATCTATATTGTGCATCCCTAAAAAAATCGGCCTACATATTATATCTGCAGGTAAAAGGTATCAGAAGAGTCAATAATTTAAAACATGTTATTGTGAAATTAAAATTTGCTGTCCTGGAAATGATATGAAAAGTGAAAAGCAAACACCATGGGTCATGTGTGTGTCTCCCTGTCTTCATCTCTCTCCAGCAGTTTCTGTCTGTGTCTTTGATCCTGTCTCATGTTCCATTCCTTCTTGGTTTAATAGATCAGGTTCATTGTAATTATTCAGTGATGTTCTGGCTAAACCAGTTTCCACATTCACATGACTATCAGGTTAACTGTTCTATCCATGAAGCAAAGAAGCACATTTAAAACACAAAAATAACTGCAGCTTCATGAAATGTCTTTTATTTAGCAGCAAAAATAACTGCAATGTGCAAAGTTGTATCAGGGCTAACCCGAACCTGACCTGGTAAAAAAGTCATACTGCAATTATTTTGACTGAAATTGCACTATGTGATACAGTCAGTGGAAATGAACAGTTTTGCATTACAATTTTCATGTTCACTGGAAAAAAAGCTATAGAAATTGTGATGATGTGATATTTTTTGAGGTCTGAATCAAACAAACATGTTTTCTTTCATCTGCAGAACAAGATTTATAGGTCATCACTACAGTACCTCATTATAATGCTGTTTTCTCACACATTTTTACTTTTTCAGAAAAATGCAGTTCTGCGATTCCAGTTCTGCAATTGGCCGTATTTTGATTTTATTGCAATTACGCTTAATTATAGAGCCCTAATCTGAACAGGAGTAACTGTTATATTTCCAATTTTGCACACATGAACAACCAGCATATCCGACTCTACATGAAACACTAGTGATGTGTCATCCAAAGCAGCTGTGTATGTATGAAACTTTTCATTCTGCTGGTCACAGCCTCTCTGCACACAGAGACAGTCTAGCTTCAGCAGTGTGACTCACTAGAGGGCACCAACACACCACTACTGTCTCTGCCAGTTACAGGAGGTGATTGGAGCCTTGGTAGTGGTAGGTCTCAACACAATCAACAACCACAGCTATTTGATTTGTATTCAAAAACACTAGTGTTATGAAATTTAGCTGGCACTGTTTCTCTCGTTGCACATTTGAATATGATTTATTGAGAAAAAAACAGTAGAATATGTTCAAGGTGTGAAATCAAAAGGACATAAAAAAATCAACATAGTCAGATATCAGAAAACAAATAAGATTATTACTCAGGCAGCACTTTATGTTTAATTTAGTTCTGATTACAGCATCTGAAAGGGAGGTGTTAAAGCATTATTGTTTAACACCTCAGTATGTTTTACTCCAGGCTTTCATAACTTGAGCCTGGAGTAAAATAACATTGATAAGAAATTTCTTCCTGTTATGTAAAATCATAATGCACTTACAGAAAAGGTTTCAGGCCTTAGATGAATAAGATGAACATTAATGAATGGGGTTGCTGCCTCCACCGCACAAACTCACACTTGCACTATTCTGGACACTAGATGGCATCCATTCTACATGTTTGGCCTGTTCCTAAGAAAAGGCTGTGAGCCAAACTTCTGTCTGCTTTAAGTGTTGCTTACATTTTATAGTAAAAGGCTGAATGCTGTTTGCAGTAATTTGGGAAGGTGGGATTGTAGCACTTACTATGAGCTTTGGATGATTTTCTGCATCTCTGAAGTAGAATAATAGAGAAATATTTGCAATATTATCAAAACTGCAAAATGGAACTGCAAATGTGATTTTTTTTTTTTTTTTTTTTTTTTTTTTTAAAGGACAAATGTGTGCGAAAACATCATTATATCATCATATATATGAGGTACTGTAGAGCTGCATTAATGCCCTGTCCTAAAAGTCTTGTTCCCCAGATGAAAGAAAACATGTTTGTTTGGTACAGACTTCAACAAATACATCATTGTTATTGTTATTTTTATTATTTTTATTATTTATTTATTGTTATTTTTATTTTATTTTTTTGTTGTTGTTTTGTTTTTTATTGTACAAATGAAAATTGTAATTCAAAAATGATGATCCCCACTAATTGTATGGCATATTGCAATCCCAATTTCTGTCAAAAAAATCACAAGATGACTTATCCTGCAGCCCTACTTTGAATCAAACTTTCTTTCAAACCTACAAATATGCAGCATTAAACTGGATAATACAGACACTTTTTACAAAAGCCTTGTAGCTTTCAGTAGAATTTGTTTATACCTAAATGACTGGAAATTTTTTTTTTTTATATAAATTGTAGCCTGCCTTGACGAGGACTAATCAGACTATTTAAATGTATCAGAAAATATCAGTAATTCAAAGGCAGCTATTGAGTTACTTTTTTTTTTTACATTGCTTAGAAAAAGTATTCACCCCTTTTGATATGTTCATGATCTGTTTTTTATCCTATTGAATGAGAATAGATGTAATTGGGCATCTTTGACACTGATAAATGAAATAAAAAGCCTGTTTAATGTCAAAACAAATTTATCTGAACTTTACTTGTTTCTATGACACAGACAACTAAGAAAGAAAATGTAATCACAACTAGAGCTTTCAAGTTGTAGCTGAGATAAGTTACAGGTTCTTGTCAGAGAACTGCCTCAGTAACGAGGTCTGTGGTGGACTCTGGACCTGTTCTGGGTGATGTACCCTGCGGCCTCCTCTCACCCAGTGTTAGCTAGAATCTGCTACTCCTGCCTGAGGTGACAACTCTGATCACATTTCAAAATTTGTACGAATTCAACCAAAATTATACGAACAGCCAGTCTTACTGCTGCTGACTTTAGCGTACAAACTTTGCTGTAAATCAAAGACATGTAAAGGTATTGTATTTTATTTTGACTCAATGTCACACACGCAAAGTCCTGCTGTACTAAATACTTTACTAGTACCAGCGCACCAAATGTGGATTAATCTGCTGTTGTTTCTGTTTCAGGTGCATTAATACATGATAACAAATCTTTGATATAACAGTAAAATAAAATGTTCTCACTGTCTATTTGATACATCTGTCACAAGCAAGTTTCGCATCTCTGCATGTCAGTTTTCTTAGAGCACTGAAATGTACACAAAAACAGGTAAAGAAATCTAAAACACAAAGAGTATCTCTTCCACATCTCTAATGGCTACTTGTGTTGTTGTTTATATCTTGTGTAGGCCCAGAAAGTGGATGCTGCTGTTGTTTCCTCTCGGTCTCCATCCTCCAGTTTCATCAGAGCTTCCCTGTGTGTGTGTGTGTGTGTGTGTGGTTGTGTGTGTGTATGTGTATGTGTGTGTGTATACATTCACTATAGGCCTATGTGACTGTGTTGCTTCAAGTTAGTGTGTATGAGTGTGTGTGTCTGTGCCCAACATGTCCCTGTATCCTTCGAAGCTCCAGCTGAGTCCATTGGTGTGTCTTCACCTCCTCTGCCTGCTGCTGCTCCTCATCGACATCTCCTCCGCAGTAGCTAGAAAGGGCCCAGTTCAAGCAGCCCTCACAACCCAGCCTGACACAACACAAGCTAACTGCTCCAATGGATGTGAGTATGAGCCAGGATTTACTCAGAAAGAAGCTGTAGCTGCATGATGCAGCATAAGTCTGACATGCCTTTACAAATACTAGTGCAGTGCCTGTTCTAAATGGGATGATGACTCTGCCTCTGGTGTTGCTGCTTGCAGTTTTCTTGAGAACTACTCATCCAAACACTTGTCACTCGAGACTGGCTGTGTAGGGTAGTGAAACATTCAAATACATTACACCTTGTTGGGTATAAACAGCACCCTTGAGGGACAGGGTTAAATCAAAACCCTCTTTCTTCTTGGCTCGGGGCATAAAGTCTAAAGGCCCAAATACACTAAAAGCATCTGACGCTCGTGTTTTGAAGTATAGCCGTTGTTTTAAAAGTCAGAACACGCACTGAAAGCATCCTGACACACGCCAAACTTCTGTGACGTACCCACACCAAACTTGTTTCTGCTGATGGAGCTGCAGCTCTGTCTGAAACCAGGTAAAACAAAAAAAGCTGACCTTCAGCAGAGAGGGAGGGAGAGAGAGAGTAGGAGAGAGCATGTGAATATCGACAGATGTGTCGATGTGATACACAAACTTTTTTTGACCATAAATCAGAATATTACTGTAAAGGTCTGTACTGTACAGTTTTGTTGTTTGATTTTTTTTTACTCCAAGTCCAGTTTGTGTACTTTTAAATATTCAATTACTCCATGATTAATCATAATTGTGCAGGAGGAGAGAAAGATAGCAGAAAGGAGGGAGGGAGGGGGAGTGAGTGTGTGAAGCGTCAACATGATATAATAACTTTTTAAACAAGAATCTGGATGTTAATGTACAGTTCTGGGGCTTATACACTGCAGACTGGAGTTGCTTTTACAGTTACAGACAGACAGACACTCGTCTCCTTGCATGAAACATCTGTCACTGCACTGCATTATTGTAAACCATGATGAAATGTCCAGAGCTGTTTCTTTCACTTCATCTCCTCGGTGTGTATTGGTGTTCAGTTTGCTGTCTGCTCTGGTCCAAAACATCATCACTAATGTAAATGATCCTGCTGCCTTAATACAAAAACATGAATACTTTGCAAAACTTAATCATGATATAGACTGACCTGGAAAAATGTGAGGATTTTTTACCTCAGAAGACAATATTTTGTTAAAGAAATAAACTATTATTAACAATGATAATACTTAAGAAATAGATACATATAAAGAGCAACCTTTTCCTAAAATACTGCTTCTTCTGTGGTGTTGGCATTTTAAATCTGAAGCCTGCAGTGCGCCGTAGGAGCATCAACTGACGTGCTCCAGTAGATGCATTTGGGTCTTTAAGGCTGCACTTAACTTTTTTTGATTAGTCAGTTAATTTATTGACTAATTTATCAATTATTCTAGATATTATTTTACTATATTACTTGATTGATAGAGGCTAACAATTAATCATCATCTAATATGTACACCACCGCTGTATTACGATAATTTTTTTTAATGATTATTTTTAGGGCCTTTTTGTGCTTTTTATTTGAAAGCACAGCTGATGGTAGACAGGAAGATTTATTTTCTCACTGGACAAATATGCTGCTAAGATAATCACTGGCAAATGTATTGTTGCATGTGTGGGGAGAGGAGAATAAACTATTTACAGACTACAACAACATTTGCAAATGTTAGTTTAAGACATTTTCTGTCTCATACAGGGTAGTTAATGTAAGCAGAAAATACAGAAAAATGTTGCATGATGCATTGTGTAAAATTACATTAACAGCATCAGTGCATAAATTACTTCAAACAAGGGAACAATAAAGAAACCTTTAGAAAATTAAGAGTGAGTGACTGCTAACACAAACATGTTTTGCCTGGTGATAACCCTAATATATCCTGCTTGGATGCTCTGCTGTTGCTGCTCTCTTGACAAAGTGCTGCACTTGAAGTGCTCATGCAGAGCAGTCGTACTGCTGTGATGAGACATGTCCAGTTTGGGTAGCTTGCAGAGCACTATATCCTTGGGTCTCTGTCTAAAATACTCCCATAGTTTAGATGATTGTGAGAGAGGCTTGTAACTGCAGCTTGTCCTCTGGTGAAAACATATTTGACCGGGCACAGCCATCTTTGTGACACACCGGTGTCGTACTCGCTGACATTGTTACATTGATGCATGAAGTCGCAGCCCCTGCTGCAGCATACAGCACTGCTTACTCAAAATGTATTCATATTGAATGTTTCAAAATTACACCATATTCAACACTGCGCTTCCATGGGTCCTCAGAAATGCACCTTTCAAGTTTGAAGTAGATCAGATGAGCAGTTGTTGAGATAGGCGAGTTAGATTGTTCACATTATCTTTTAAATGTGACTAATAAAGACAGAGCCCTCCTCCTTCTCCTCTTGTCACACTGTTGTACCTCAAATCAAGCCTTTGGTTTTTTTGTTTCTTCACCCTGTTATGTCTACACACAGTTAGTGTAGATGACACTGTCTTAGGTTTGGAGCCTATAAATAAGGTTTTTCCATCATTCACTTTTCTGTGTAATATGGTTTTATTTGTTACACGGAGCTTGTCCTCTATATCTGATGTTTTTTTTTCAGAGCAGAGCAGATTGTAGCAAACAAAGCTGTTTTGACAAAATATTTTCTAAAGTCATGTTTTGGCAGAACTTTTGAGTGTTTATAACGTACTGAGTGTTTTGATGAAGAGTGGATTAGGCTGAAGGAGAGGTTTGAGAAGTTCCGGTTTGTTTATCTTTTGATCTGCAGTCAAAACTTGTCACCAGTGGAATGTTCTGTATAGTTACTGCATTTCCAACTGACCATAGCTGGTTATCTTCATGAGCGAGTAAACCACAAACAAGGTGTTTCTTTAGAACGTTTCTGGGGACGTATCACTCAGAGGGAGTGATGTGAGACTAAGCTTAGGTACTGAGTTATTCTGAGAAAAATAGAATCTTTACTTCTGTGTTCTGTGTTTGTGCATCAGAGAGAAAGAGATTTCATAGAGGATCAGAAATCAAAGCAGCAGAGATACCTGCCAATGTTATACTGACCAATTACATCAGTGTTTCCCAAACTTTTTCCCTTTCCCCTTTTCTGGGGACCTACTTTTTAAAAATGACAAACCATCATGACCCAATTTATAATAGGCCCTGTCAATAAATCTTTGGAAGAGTTAATTTGTGTGTATATGAATGTTCCTCACCATTTTTACTACAATTTCCATATCACCCAATATTGTCTGGACTAGAGCTGCAACGATTAATTAATAATGAATTGATTGATTAATTAATCACCAACTATTTTGATAAATGATCAGTTAGTTTGAGGAATTTTTAAAAGAAAAGTCAAATTTCTGTGATTTCTGCTTCTTAAATGTGAATATTTCCTGCTTTCTTTATTATGCATCACCTTGCATTATCTTGACACATGTTATGGAAATCATACACATTTTAATTGTAAATGTATTTAGGGCTTAGTTAGTAAGCCATCTTATTATTTTTATTTCTTCTCATCAGGAAAACAAAATGAGACATTTTAGCTTGCTTCATAATAAGACAAAATAAGTGCATTTTGGTGGAATTAACAGCTTCTCATGTTTTCCTCTCACCAGTAAAACAGTATACACATTTTCAATTGTAAATTTGTGAAATTTCATCCATAGTCTTTTATTTATTTGGTGGCCCAAATAAAATACTCTCTTACTCTCCTATTCCATCAATGGAGCTCAGAATAACAAGAGACAACTTTATGATGATAAATGGAATTAAAAACTGTGTTATACTGTTTTATACTTTAATGAGGAAAAATAATCCACACTCCCTTGATTATGAATGCAACATTTCATTCAGATAAACCTGTTCATTAACAACTGTCCTCTCTGCTTTCGCGGAAACAATTCTACATGACTTTTTATGTGAATCGCATGTCCATAATAGTATGGAAGACATATAATTCCTGCACTTATTCATAGCCATAGTCTTGCTTTAAATGCTTTGAAATTTCTATTTGGATTTCTGATTTCTAGTGTTTCTACAGCTTCTTATTCTCCTCCTTGTTATTCTTTTAGTTATGTGATTACATTGTACATTGTGCGATCACTGTTTCATCTCATGTCATACTAAATCCTCCACTCATGGTTCTGCCTGTGTCACACTGATATTCTGGATTGGAGCACCCAGAGTTGATGGAGGCAGTTGATAACCAGTATCCTGATACTACCTACTAGTCAGGATCACACTGTTTGTCACAGTGAGGCCAGGGGCCTGTACTACGAAGCAGAATTTGTGGCTACCATGTTAACTTTCAGGGTTAACTCTGCGTTTTCAGTACTGCGACACTGTTTCACTTCTTACTGGGGTACATCGCCGTGGAAACTTAGGCTGAATGCCCGTCCTGTTCTGGAGCAGGTGATGTTCAGTGTGGATAAAGCACCACCTGCTTGACCAATCAGATCACTTTATTGAACAGCACTGGGCGTTACTGAGATCCTGTGGAGCTTGGTGCGCTGAGTAAGGAAGAGTGTTATTTCATTGTGCTTTTATTATACTGATATCATCCAACAAGACAGACTAATTGAACCTTGTACATGTACTTATAAAGCTGTGAAACAAACCACACTGCTTTGAATTATGTTTTTATATTTACCTTTTATTTGCTCCCAAGTCTTTTTTATACTGCGCTCTGACCAATAGGTGTGTTATCCTACATGTATCCATATGAAGAACAGAGGACTGCACTCACACATATATCATTTAATACATTTAATCATCTGTCTGCAGATCAGTAAGTGTATTAAGTTTTATATTTCTCTCCCAAGACAGTTTGATAGCACCAGGTACAGCTGAAAGAATAGAACTGTCTCACACACCTTATGAATAATCTACCTATAAGCACCACATTCATTGAATTGAACACATAAATGTAATTTTAATCAGATCTAATCATGCTCTAATGATGGAGCAGTGATGTTATCACACTCTGTGTCCAAAGTGTTTTTTATCCAGCTGAAAACACGTGCCACCCTCCTGAAAACACCAAGCTGAGAGCATGTGAGAGGCTTTGGAGATGTGGAGAGGGGGCTATTAATTTATACATCGAACAGTTTTTGTGTGATTAATGTTGTGTGTAACAAATGTTTTAGTGTGTGATTCCTTTGATGATTTTAACTGATGTAAAGTGTCTTTGAGGATCCTGAGAAGCGTTCATAGAATAAATGTATTACCATTATTATTAGTCACACAGTAAGTGATATTTGCATGTGGCAGCTGCAGGAGTGTTTATTTCAGTCTGGATTATGATGATTACAATCGCTGCCTCCTTTAGTATTTGTCAAATATTGTAATTTGCTCTTAATTTGTAAAATATGCCAGTGTGCTGTCAGTAGTCTTGTCCATGATGCAATTGGTCAGATGCTGCAAACACCGGCCCGTCTATGTGAACATGCTTGTGTCTAGTTTGGGAAACCCTGACTGCTTATCCTCGATTGCCTTTGTTAGGTTTAGTTAAGCCAGATCACTTAAAGATACTCTGGGTATGATCAACCTGCTTCATAGTACAGACCCCAGACATCCCAAAGAGAACTGCGTCTCTTGTCATGGTCCAGGCCCCTGACCACACCATGTGTATGTGCATGTGTTATGGTTGAAAGAAAACATAAACAGGCCTGTTTTGTGCCCCCTGTCCAGATCAAATAAAGATGATTATAGAGTAGGCTTGTGACAAACACCAGACCAACAGGCTGAAACTGAAAGACCGCATAAGCAAAAGCAGCAGGTGTTTGACACATACAGCCTTCTGATCTTGCTTCTACTTTGTTCTTGTTTTTCACAATTTGAAATTTCCCGTTCCCTCTACGCTGCAGTCCTCATCACTGCTGACTCCACTGTTTAGCTTGGAGGGGCTGTAGACAGATGTATAAAAGCTCCATCAGCATATTAATATGTACTGAAGAAACCAGCTTATACAAGAAATCTAATCTGAGAACAAGTTTACATGAGCTGTACTAACATGGAGCCAGTTTAACTCTGACTGTAACCCTGTAACAGCTGATCAGTTAATTCAAGCAACTTGGAATTAAGTGTGTGCATAGTAAATAAAGTTAAAAACTACACGTCACCATGGCAATGGTTAAAGAAAGAGCAGAACCACCATTTGAATCCAGGAGAGTTTACAGTATTTATGTGGATGCAGCAGTGACAGAGAGAGCTTGAGTTAGCAGTATTCACTCAAACTTGAGAATGTGGACAAAAGTGTATTTTGAGGGGTTTTGATTTTTTCTCTTCAATTATGCTGGAAAATGTATTTTAAAAGACCAGACTCTGCTATTAAAACTTGTAACGAGCCAATCTCCCAGTGATAAAATTCTATTATTAAATATAGACCTTAGCTCCGTCAGATGGAGATTTGACATCTTAGGGAGTTGACAGAATGTTTTTTTTCCCATTTCACGTCATTCATAGTGAGTTGAGTTCTCTTAATGCTAATCAAAATATGCTTTTTTAAACATAATTCATATTTAGATTTTTTTTTTAGAAGGGCTACAGAGTTGACATGTTATGGTTGAGACACGTCTGATAGCAATATTATTTAATAAATACCAGTGCTTGAGCAGTATTCCCACCTTTTTTAAACCAGGAAGTGAGACAGGGGTCCTTAGGGTATAGCTGACCCTTTTTATGCCTGATTAAATCATGTTTTTGTCTAAATCTGACAGTTGATGGAAAGCTGGGACACAACTGTAAAGAGCCAAAGTTTTCATTAAAAAATCCATTTAAAAACAAGGATGATTATAATAGCATGTTTCAATCCCTATGTTATCAGTAGGTTTCTTAGTTTTAGGTTTTGAAGGCTTTTAATACATTTTTAAATTGTTGGAAGTTGTGAATTCTTGTCTGGGACAAGGCTGTTTTCTGACACTGAGCAAGTTTAGAAATTAAAAAAAATAAAAGCAAACCAAAACATTACAAACATAAGAATTATGGTGTATGTATTTTTATTAGCATTAAAAAAAACTCTGAGTATCAATAAAAAATAAAATGGCTGCTCACTTCAACTATGCTGTGAAATGAAAAAATGGAACGCCGTCATTTTCCATTTGATAGAGTTGATGTCTCCATTAAAAAATGTAATCATTAGGGGGAGGCCTGATGCAAGGTTTAATAGCCAGTTTGATCTTTTAAAATATATTTTCCAGTATAATTGAAGAGTAAAAATTGAAACCCCCTTAAAGTATGATTTTTATCCCAATTCTCAAGAATGAGTCACAATTTTGTTTTATTTTCAATTGAGCTAAGTCATATATATATAATTTTTTTTTGTTTTCCCAGGTGATAATGGTGGTGTCAGTGGAAATGCAACAGTTCAGGATTCCTCAGAGAACAATGTCACAACACAGACGAATCTGAACTCAAACAGTTCCAAATTAAATGGCACTGATACGTCCTTAACGCCTCACGACCAGTCTGAAGGTGGAAACCAGTCACATGCAGCCTCACCATCCACTCAACAGCCAGTACCCCCAGACCATGAGCCTCCATCACCAGAGGCAGCAACTCGTCCTACAGTCCTGCCTTCACCTGCTGCCACAGGCTCGCCCACGCAGGCTGCTCACACTGAATCCATCACCAGCACTGCTGCTACTACACCCACAACTGCAGAGCCTGTTAGGGATGTGCACACAACTCCTGCACTGGTTACTTCAACAACCACAGCCACAACAACGTCTACTACAACAACCACAACAACAACAACTTCTACTACAACAACCAGAACAACACCACCACCAACGTCTATGACAACAACATCTGCAATAACTACCACAACAACCAAAGCAGCAACAACAGCAGCACCTACAACATCTGTAAAACCTACCACCACACCCACAGATGTAAAGAAGTCTCCTCCACCATCATCACCAGCTGCCACACCTCAGCCAAATGCCCAGAGTACTAGGATGCCACCAGTTCAAACCACCTCCTTACCCACAAGGTCTTCTACCACAACTGTTACCACTACCATAGCTCCGGCCACTCACAATGTGCCCGTTACCTCGGGAACGAGGGTTGCGGTGGTAGAAGTAGCGGGGGCGGCTCTGACCAGGCAGCTGGTGGACACGGCATCTTTACTGGCCGTGCTGCTCTTCGGCCTGCTCTTCTTCTTGGTCACGGTGGCCGTGTTCGTCACGCAGGCCTACGAGAGCTACAGGAGGAAGGACTACACCCAGGTGGACTACCTGATCAATGGCATGTACACAGACTCTGGGGTGTGAGGGAGGGGAGGGCCTCAGCACAACTCATGGAGATTGTTTTTGCACTTGGAGAGTAGAAGATTGACTGGGTGGTGTGAGGTTGGTGCTGTGCATTGATCCAGTGCTGCTGTTTGACAGTTCAAGGAGAAGTGGGAGTGGACTAAACAGACCAGCAGCTCATTGAACTGACTCTGAAGCAATCACCGGTCCGTTTCTATCCTAACTGTTCCACTTAACGCTTTGTTCTTTCCTTTCTCTGATGGTTTGAATGGGAAGAGTTTGGCTTGTCCCATTTTTGCCACATGTTGAGCAAAATTTACCGGAATGTAACTCTAGTACAGTATAGTACAGCCCTCTAACAGGCTTTGCTATTAGTCCACAGCAGAATCTCCTCCACATTGCTGATCAGTCCAGCTGTAATTGGTTCTAGGGTGGTTGGACCAATCAGGATGCTTCTGAGGTGAGAGAAAGCTCAACAGATAACTTTGTCAGTTGAGGTTTGTTTTTTTCCAGGATCTCTGACTGAAAAATGTCCAAATCTGTCAAATAGTTTGTGTTATTGTCCCTCTGCTGTTGAATGTAGTCACACAGCTCATGAAGGATTAGGGCTGACACTTTTTCAGAAAGTCCAGACATTTATTTCTTTGGAGTTAGCAACTATATATAAGCCTGAAGAAGCAGGTGAGGGGGAAAAAAATCTGGTGATCTGCTATTCTAGTCTGTTCATTTGGACCATAAGAGGCTGAAATGAACCACTAGCCTGTGTTCTACATAGGGCTGAAACCTTTCAGTGCACAGCAATGTTACATTACTTGATAATACACAATGTATGTTGTGTTCACAGTGCATGGAGGAATTAAAACTCACCTGGAAGAAAATAAGAATGCTTTCAGTCCTGTTTAAACTTCAGCCTCCTGTGGCCAAAATGTTGCAGAACAACAAACTTAGAAAAATGATCCTGACAAAACTTTTTTCCACCTGTTATTTAACACAGGAGAGACAACAATTTAGGTCAGACCTAGAAAACTGAACACCAGGATTTTTTGTCTTACTCGCCTGTTAGGGCTTCCATACACAATCATATGGCTCAATGCACTTTTTCCCACATTCAGATGAATGGTCGAATTTCAAAGAAAGAGTCACAGCCCTGTTGAGGACCAAAGCATGTTTGTGAATACTATGTCAGAGATGTGACTTTCATTTTCTAGTAATGAACTAAGTACATATTCCATCTTAAAAAAACATAAAACTGACTGACTGACATAAAACGAGCAAATTGGTTAAAAATATAAATCTAGAGCCTAATGGCCAATTAATGGACAGCAAACAAGAAACAGCTCTCCAAGTAGTATGTCAAACATGCATCACACTGGAAATGAACCAAGATATGTACCATGAAAATTTTACACACATAGAAGAGCACATCAGCAGGACTGCTATCTCTCAGTTGTATTGTTTCATGAGTTTTTGTCCCAGTTAATAGTTTTGAGATAACTGAATTTAATGAAATACCATCAGTTATTATATTAGTCATTTTGATTTTGTTCTGCACATTTCAAATTTTAATAACAGTGGAACACACTTCATTTGATAATCTTATATATAATTTTGTATACTTTTGCCGTCTGGAAAAATATTCCTATTAATACAATGATACTGATTTCAATCATCCACCCTAAATATGATCTGTTTAGATGTGTTACCATTTCCATCTCTGTCAAATCTTTTCAAAGTAACTCTGTCCAGTGGTTTAAAGGGATAGGTTGGATTATTTGAAGTGTGGTTGTGTGAGGTACTTCTCCACAGTCAGTGTGTTATCTACAGTAGATTGAGATGGACACGCCGGCAGTTTAGAGAAGCAGCAGCACCAGTGTGCAAAGTGAAGCAGTGTACTGCTGTGGATTTCAGTGTTTTCCAGGGTTGGTTTGGTTTCACCAAAGTCACACAATCACACAAATAAACTAACTGATGGAGTCAGTGAGAGACCAGCAGCTTGTGAGTTCTGTGAGGTAAAATCAGTCCCTCCAGGAATTTGTTATGTTGCAATTGCAACAGTTCATACAAATTCAACCAATCACTGTGGATTCTGTGAGACCTTACAACTTTGTCCAAACTCTGCTACTTTTCTGCAAATTTGACCAGTCATCATAGCTGTCTTCAGTTTCACCAAATCAGGCATTTTAGGCTGTAACAATCTCAAAAAAGGCCCGTGAAATCTTGGAGGGACTGTAAAATGACAGCTAAAAGAGTTTGATTGCTTTGGAGAGAGCTTCCTGACAAGACTGGTGAAAATATTATAAATACACTTAAACTGATAATGATTTTCTTTTGAGGTGTCTAAAATACATTTTGCTGCTCACCCTGTTCGCAGCAGAACATTGCTTAGTTTCCTACACCTGTACTCCTGCTGCAGGTGTGTCGACCTCCAGCTACTGTAGGTAATACACTGACTGTGGAGAAGTACCTCGTACAACCTCACTTCAAATAATCTGAACTATCCATTTAACTTCTCACCTTGCTGCAGTGATGCAGAAATGTCCTCCAGGGTGTGTCAAGACACTATGACATCACTGTTGCCTGTGGTTACAGGAAACCACAGCACAAGCAAACACAAGCAGCCAGATGATCTCACAGGTCGGAGTAAACAAACCTTTTTGTTTTTCCTGTGCAGTGAGGGATTATTGGCAGGGTGAGGATTTTCTGGCTCAGCTTCAGGTGCATGGTGAAGGGAAAAGAGTTTTTAAACCAGCATTTCAGGGCCGACTCACTTTGTGTTTGACCACCAAATAAAGTGGTTTAGATGATCTGAATAAATCGTTGGGTTTTTCCAACCGTCCTGCCTGAATGTGATAGCCTTGGAGAGGAAAGTACAATCATGACTGATAAAGAAGCTGGACAAAACCAAAAAACAAGATGCAAGTTGTAATGCGTATGTTACAGTTGGATAATCCTAACGTAGCTGTCCCAGTTCAATCAATAGCAGTAGTGAGCCATGAAAAGGCTCTGACCTGAGTAACAGCACAGCACAGAGAGCTGGACCTGAACCAGCCCCTTCCCTCTAAATCAAAAGTAAATAACCATGTGGAAAAATGTTTTCTCAGAATTGAAAACACATACTCGTGCCAGCTGAATACAGTGGAAGATGGATTTCCCCAGATGTGGCCTGGTGTGCTGAAGCCTGATGCCGGTGTGTCAGGGCCACAGTGTTTACAGTGTGGTGTCTGGTGTAGTCAGTAGAGAGACCACCATGTGATCGTAGTCAGGCATCAAGTTGATTTTTTTCATCTTCGTCTGTCAGTCTGTTAACGTTGGCTCGTGCTTTCCTGCCGTGCGCACGTAATGGGCAGCAGACGCTTTGTTCACTCAGGCGGTTTGTTTGGATGGCAGCTGCTTTGCTTGGTGATGATGAAGACAGACAGACGGGTTAAAACAAACTGCTTCGTTCAATTCACACTGAGACGTAATAAGATCTGTTACATTTCTAACACTCGTCTCAGGAAGTTGATCAAAGATTTCACATGAGGCAGAGCAGCAGCAGCGAGGTCTTGCTCCTGTGCTAACAGCCTCTCTGCGCTCTGCAGCTGGTGGAAATAGTCGTACATCACTTTTTACTGAAGCTTTCTGGAGAAAACATTTCAATATATTTCAAATGGTGAGGAAAGGTCTGGAGATAACCAAGGAGAACACCGTTGTCAGGACAACAGGTTCAATGATCAAACTTTTGTATACCCACATGAAATATAACTGACAATGATGGTACATGCAGATCTTTTTATATGGTGTTAATAGCATTTCATTGTTGTTTTTGTTTGTTTAACACATCCTCATTTCATTACTTAAAGACACAGTCAGGTATTTTGGTGAGTGGTTTGTTTGCTGTGAAATCCACAGTTACAGCGCATGAAAATTCTATTCAGGTCATTGTTTACATGCTCCAGGATATTTGTAGCTTATCTCAGCACAGCTGCAGAATGGTTTGCCAAAAGTGTCAGTTATACTAACCATTCCAAAGCTGGCTAGCAAGCTAGTCGACAGGTAATCCCTGAACAGTTTTGTGAAAAATGATTGCAGCATTTAAAACCAGGCGTCTCCCAGGACAGTAGGTAGGATAATTGCACTTATTCTAATCTTTATGTAAAGAACAATATCAGGTGAAACCAAGCAGTAGTCTGCAGGGCTAAAAAATGAAGCAAACATTGACGTGCCAAAAACTACAGTTCCTAGAATTTCCACATGAGAATTTCCCATAGAGCCCCTGTATTAAAATGCAACATTTTTCACCAGAGTTGCAAAGTCAGGCCCCACCCCACTTTGACTTTAATTGGCTAGTAGTTGTTGCCTTCATTGGTTTTGGGTCGTCTGGGTTGTGTAGGTCATGCTTAGGTTGAGGCAAGGGTCTGCAACCTGTGGCTGCAGAGCTATGTGTGGCCCCTCAGTCCCTCTCCAGTGGATCCCTGTGTATATATATACATACTTATGTATATATATATATATATATATATATATATATATATATATATATATATATATATATATATATATACATATATATATATATACATATATATATATATATATATATATATATATATATATATATATATATATATATATATATATATATATATATATATATATTTTTTTTTTTATATATATATATATATTTTTTTTTTTTTTTTTACATTGTGAAGTGATTCTCCAACTGTAAGATAGGTAGCCTTTACACCATACTTTCACCAACTTTTAATATTTTATCAAGGAAAATGTGCATTGTAGCCTACATCCATGGCTTAGTGCCTTTTTCTTCTAAATTTTGATGATCTTTTTCATTGTTTTGGCTAAAAAAGGCTCTTTTGACTGTAAAGGCTGCAGACCCCTGAGTTAAGGCATGACGAATTGATTGGGTAGGGTTCAGCCAAGAATATCAGGGCAAGCAAATCAGAGGCAGAGTAAGGCAGGGGGGTGATTTTGTCATTATTAAAATGCTCAAATTTACAGCAGAGGTAAACATGTTTACTGCCTGGTCTCTATTGGTCTCGGTAACTGTACAGGGGCTGAATTTCTACAACTCACCCATTTAAATGACATGAAGGCTCAAAGTTCTGATTATAATTTAGGGCGTGTGCACTTTAAGTGACTGGGGGGGTACCATCACAGGCGGATAGCAGCTAGGTAGCTGCTTCATTCAGCCACAAGCTTCGTCTCTTTTTTGAATTAGCTGGAGCCTTCACACTGAGCTTCACATTAGCCCTGATGTCAGTGTAGACTGCATCTGTTTTACACAGTCTATGGATGAAAACCATCCAGATCTTCTCAATTGTGGTTAACAGCAAATAAGACCATTTTCTAAATACTGAATTATTTACTCTTGGAATTGCATCTTAAGACTTTAATTACATTCCTTTTGCTTTCATTAATGTCGATGATATTTCAGCTGTTCAATGTTTACTCTTTTTGCACACATGTCCAGCAGTGAATCATGGGAACAGGGCCATACCAGATTATTTCAATATATTTTATATTTTTGCTCACAGTGAATGTATTTCTGAATGTTCAGCTATTTTGTATATATTAGAATGAATCCACTTCTTCCACATCTAACCCTCTTCATGTCATGTGGGTTAAATTAATTTCATAACTGTTCATAGAGATGAATAATATGTGCCTCACTGTACATGTTCTCCTGTCTCTGCTTAGATGTTTAATATTTCAGTGAAGAACAGGAATCTTAAGCCATTCATCCACTTTTTAACACTTTTGGAGAAGCCTCATCTTTCCTGTTAACATTGCATTCATTCCAAGTTTCCTCAGAATTATGACTTCTGTATAATGTTTTGTGACTTTGTTTCCTCATAATTATGCTGTGTCTTATCATAATTATGGTGGAACATGGTAGCTTCAAGTTTGAATTACATTTCACAAAGTGATGAGCACATACTCTGTGTGTTCCATCTGTTTAATTTATGAACAACATATGACTTTAAGGATTTTGGACAGATGTTCCGCAAAATTGTTTTCAATGTTTTTGCAAACCCTGACGTCAGTATCCACGCTTCAGACTGAGTTACAGTTGCCTTTTCTCTTCTCTTGACCAGTTTGATTTAGCTTTGATCCTCTGAGGGTTCATGGTTGATGGACAATCGCCAAACAATCACTGAAGCACATTATTGTTTGATAAAGCCAAGGGAAACATAAAGCCATTATCAATGTGAGGCATGATGGGAAGATGTTTTCAAATACAAAAAAAAAAAAAAGTTTGTCTTATTGTGTATTTCTGCTGAACATGAAGTGTAGATTGTGACCCTATTCCTCTTTTGTATTGGACCTGCCAATTTTGTGTTAATTTTATTAATGTTGACATTGATGTCAAACAAGAACTGATTTGTTTGGTCTGGAATCTTTTTTTTTCTTGTTAAAGAAAATCCCCTAAAACAGTATTTGACTAATGTCTGGTTTTAGAAATGCAGCAACCATTAAAATGTGTTTACAAGGACATAAGAGGCCTTTGGTATGGAAGCAGAGAGCAGCTGTGTTGGCAATTATTGCTTCTTCTCAGTCACAATATTCTTATAAGTTTGTTATCCCATTATCTCAAAGACGAGCTCTATGTCCTGATCTCCCAAGAAACAACCATTTGATTTCTCGTGAAAACTTGATCTTTATCCCATTACCTCAAGAAAATATTTCCTCAGAATGATCCAAATTATTGGGTTCTCATTTTAAAAATCCTCTACTGTTACCTTACCTTACCTACTGTTCACAATACATTTTTTTTAAAAACTCTTAAATCATGATAAACTGGCCCTGTTAGCCTGAGAACTCCTGATCATGAGATAATGAGATTGCTAAAACACTTTGGCTGCTCTCAGCTTCCAGTCCTGGGGTAATGTTTTTTTTTCTCATTTTAATAATCTCAGCCATCACAAATTAATTATTTCATGTTTGCAAAATCTAAACTATCTTCTTATAGTTTGACAAAGACTGACGGTAGGTAGTCACTGCCTCACGTCTGGTGTTCAGAGATGGTGACCATGTTGGAGCTTCATGCCGTGCTCATTAAAGGTGGAGTAAGTGATTCTGGAGAATGATAGTTGATGTTGAATCTCGGTCCGAACCACCAACCAGAAGTGTTGTTATCTGATGAATCAGCCGTGTTTCTCCAGAATAGCTTACTGCATGTTTAATTGTCACAGAAAAACCACTCAACTATCTTCTCAAACAAACTGTGAGGCCTCTCTGTCCCTCTGTGAGACTGACTCGATGTCTGCAGATCAGATTTTTCTGTTGTATAACTGTATCAAATTGTCCTGATGTATGTCAGCAGAGCATTTTCAAGACTTGGTGGTTTTCTAACTGTAATTTCGAGCTTCTGATGTCAACGATTCTAAACTGAGCTGTTCATGGTGGATTTGTATTCAGGATGTCTGGTGTGTAAATGAAATGACAAAGAGAAAACACCTGCAGTGTGCCAACTCAACATTGTACAAATGCACTTTGAAAAGATATTTTTACTTGCAGAGAATAAATAATAAAAAAGAACTAAATTGATCTTGTTGGTGTTTGAGTAGATGATCAGACATTGATTGGATGTTATGTTTAATTCATGTCTGTGTGGTGTGGTGCAGTTACAGTGTGAGGAGAGCAGTCATTGATCAGAGCTGTGGTGCAGAGTGGTGCCAGGTGTAGCCAGCGGTTGTGTCTGTGTAGATGGATGGGATGGTCCCTCAGCTGTTCAGCACATCGATCTTACAGCTCTCAGGTTTCTCACAGCTCCACCTTAGCCTTGGGGATTCTGATGGATGCAAAACAAGTTCGACTCCTGAACCATGTGGTGGAGAGAGCCAAGGTAAAATATTTTTATTGGTGTGGGTTTCTAAGCCCTTCTTGTTAATTAGATGGCAAAATGCATGCTAATAAAATTCACATGCGTGTTAAACAGTGGTTCCTGCAGAAGAATTGGCAGGAGAAGTCAGTGTTTTGTTTGTGGAATAATAGTTTTTCCAGACTTAACTGAGTAATAGTTCCAATACCTGTTACAGATTAAAAATGCTCCTAACTGGGTTTTTTAAGGGCCATACTTTTTTAACTTAACTCTAAACTCAGTGATTCACAAACTTCTTCTGTCATGCCCCCTGTTCAGGGGCCGAAAAAAGTTTGCATCCTCCCACCCCACAATTTTTTATCAGTTATTAACAAAAATTTGGGATGAAACCGATCATTTGTAGTGAAAGGTTAGCAGGATAGAATGAGCAAACTCTTGTTTATTTACTCTGCATCGATCATATTTATTCAACTTTGTCTCATTCTTTATGTCTCCCCTGGTATTCCACGCCCCGCTGCACCCCGTTTGGAAACCACCACTTTAACTCTGCCTTTAACCCCTGTACCAAAATAATGACAAATCAGGCTCATAGCTCACTGTGAGCAATTTTTCGAATAGATTTTTTTGAATTTTCTAAAACTCAAAGATTCAAGTTTATCTAAGGAGAATTATCAAGTAAAGATTGCAAGTTGGCAAAACCTTTTTAAAGTTTATTTTAAAAGAAAGAAAGTGTGAGTTGGGCTCACAACTCAAAAATCTATTGTAGTATGTTGCCTCGAAAATTTGAGTTGTCTTTGTCTGTTAACTTGTGTTAACTTTTGTTTACAGTGTTAAGTGATTTTCTAACTGTAAAAATATGTAGCTTATACACCAATTTGTTTTTTGTTTTCAAGTTGTTTTTTTTTTTGTTTTTTTTTAGTCATTTTGTCAACAAAAATGTGCATCATAGCCTACATCTATGACTCGGCCCTTTTTCTTCTAAATTGTCATTGCCTTTATTCTTGTGTCTCCATAAGCTGTGGGTGCCAAATCATAAAAAAGTAGAAAAGTCTTCAGAGGAAACTTTAATGGATGTGGCTCCAGACAGAACTTCTTTTTCTTCCTCTTTTGATTGTAAAGGTTGCAGAGCCCTGGTCTAAATGCATCATGTTTAAATGACTGGATGGAAGGTTACAAAACAGCCAGCACAGAACACAAACACAGGTCAACAATCCCATCAGCTAAACCGTCCTGCAGTCCAAACACTCTGAAGCTCTGAACATTACAGATGAATCCCTCAGTGTACAGCAGTAATACGGCGTGTTGCAATAGAAGTTTGCTACACTTCACCTCTGCGCTGCTGATGTGTTTTCCAGAGGATCCTCGAGTGCTTTTCATGTTAGTCATCGTGTATAAGTCTGCCAACACACCCACAACAAAGACAACACAGCAACACATCAGTCAAGCTGCGTGGCACTGCAAACACGGCGAGCCACACACACAGACTAAACACCACACACAGTAAACACGTTCTCAGCCATCCTGTGCAGTTTACAGCCACACAAACACACAACCGTTCAGTGTAGCCTGAACGCATCATTTATACTACAGTTTTTTATTTTGAAATGTTTTAATTTCTAACATTTCAAACAGCTAAATGTTTTGTTTCAAGGTTTTATTTCAAGTTTAAAATTTAAAGTAGGAGATGAAGGCCTGTTAGAACTTTAGCTTAACTCCTTGTGGAGTATTTTTCAAGCTTGAAATGTGCCATAACATTCTCTCACCCAGTCACTGTAATGAATGTAACGGTGGTTTGGCACATTTCCACTGAATCAGCTCAATCTGTTGTACTAACGGTGACAGGAGGCCTGAGGCATCACACTGTATCACAGCACAGGTCTGCTCCTATCTCATTATTATAGATATTATGAAATGTTTGAGAGATTGCACACCTGGATGGCATGGAAGTGAAAATTACAACCATATTTGTTGATTCCATAGGTCAGGCTTTACACCCAGTGTCCACGCATGAAGTCGAGTGGCCTTTATGCAGTGAGGGAGACAGTGAGTGTGTGTGTGTGCTGGTCAGGCTGGTCAGAGACCAGAGTCTGGGCCCTATTTCACCTCAAATGTAAAAGCAGGGGTGGAAGTAAGTAATTTCAAATACTCAGATTACTGTAATTACATTGTTTTTTTTGGTGGTGGTGGGGTACTTGTATTTTTATGAGTAGATTTTCAAGTCTTTTACTTGTACTGAAGTATGCATTACAAGGTAAATACTACTTAGTTACTTTTAAAATCATAGTAGAGTACTGAGTACAATTTGAATTAATATCAAAACCTTAGTCTTCAGTAGCCAATCAGGTATCTGATCACAAACAGACCAATGAAAACCAGGACATATAGATGGAAAACTAAACAAAACACTGTGGCAGCACACATTTGAAGTAAGGATGTTAAAGATCAATCATTAATCAATTCATTGCTGTTAAGAATTCTATCAATCAAAAATGTATTGATTGATATTCAATCAGTAGTCATAGCTGTAACTGCACTTCATCTGGCATTGTTTTGTCTGGCAGAGCCATTTGTTGAATAAGGAAAATTAAAATGAGGAAAAAATTACCAAAAAAAACCCAGAAAAAATGAGGACAAGTATGTGTTTTGTGTCTTAAAAATTATTAATGATTAATCAGTTGTTGGTGTTTTCAACTGTTGGTTCAGGAAAAAATTGCAAGCCTAGTTTCAAGAAGTGACAGTGACATCAATGGTTAAAAGTAATTATTACTCTGAGTAGTTTTTGTGATGAATACTTAAGCATATTTTTAACACCCGTACTTTTACTTGTAACTGAGTATCACATTAGCAGTGTAACAGTACTTGTACTTGAGTACAGTTTTTCAGGACCCTTTGCAGCACTGTGTAAAAGTCAGCAACAGTACAAACAGTCATGGTGCCATCTCCATCAGGCACAAGTCTATTTTTATGAAATTAAAATTTTGGGTGTCATTTTCATGGAACTTCATACATTATTTCCTCTACATAATAAGATGAGTCTACAGCAAAGCTAGCAGCTCAGTGAGGCTGTACACTGACACAGCTAACTTTATTCGAACATGCTCACAATGAAAACGAGCAGTACGCTGATGTTAAGCCTCTATGATGTGTACTGTGTTTTTGTTTAGTGTGGCTCAGATTTGGCAAGCAGCAACAAATACAACAGCTGAGGACACTGACAATGTCATTAGTTTTGCAGGAATTAAGCCACAGAGCAAAACACTGAAAACAGAAACTTTGAGCTCAGGGGGGCGCTAGAGGAACAGTCAGGGGATCACAAAATGATTTAAGTTCATTCTGAGGAGAACATGAATGTCTCATCCAAATTTTCATGACATTCCATTTCAGGTCTATTTGATTAAGTTTTCAGAAGGAACGGATCTGAATAAAGGTGGAACATGTCTGACCTGTAAAGGTTCTTGGAGAAGAAACATTATGTACAAAGGTACGGGGGAAAATGGCAGAGTACCTTTGTAATTAGGAGCTTGTTGTTTTAATGATCACAATGTTGCATTTAACATCTTTTTTCATTCTCTCTGATTCTCCTAAATTCCCTCTGCTTAAACAGAGCTCAAAATTTTTCAAATAATAACCATAGACATGACCAATGAACAGGCTAATTAATCTGCTACTAAATACGAATTTACAAATTCCAATGGCAATAACCATAGTTGTTGTTGAGATATTTCAGTGTGGTCCAAAGTGATGGACCAACTGACAGACAAACTTTGTGATCATTAGATCAGAGATACTCAGCTTGTTTTCTGCAAAATGACAGGAGGTCAGGGGCCACTTAATAAACAAACATCAAGAATAAAAGTTATTTATCAGATAAAATAAATAAACATTAACAATCTTTCTTTCTGTGAAACATTTATTTTCAAACTAACTTAATTATTTATTTATTGACTAAATTCATTTGCTGCGATTTATTTTCACTGTCAATTAGAAAATCATCTGATCACACCCTATCAAGGGCCAAATTTGGGTCCACAGGCCGCAAGTAGAGAATCACTGCCCAAAAACCACAAACTGAAATCACACAGGACATTTGCTGTTTATATTATTTGGACTATTCCATTCTTATAACATTTATAGTAATACATTACAATATTCCCAGTCATGCACTTGTGCCTCTGAGGAACAGAAAGACCTCAGGTTGGGAACCACTGACCGAGAACCAAGCTGGAATCATAAGGGACATTTGCAGTTTATGCAATTTGGACTATTCCATTCTTACCATATTTGCAGTAGTACATTACACTAGTTTATATGATTGACATAGATTGACATCTAAATATATGTCTTTAATCAAAACAGAGAGTTTTTATTATCAAAGTAACTGACTTATTAACTTATTCACTAAATTTACTTGGTGCAAAAATCTGATTTTTACTGCATTTTATACCTGCAACTGCATTTTAGTTGTAAATACTTTGTTAACATTTGAAATAGTTAGTATGAAAAGTGGTGAAAGAGTACTGAAAGTCTGTACTCAAGCAAACAGTAATGGTGTCAGAAATATACTTAATATTCATCACAAAAACGATTTTCCTGAACCAGTAGCTTTTCTGTTGGGTTGGTAAAGAAAGTGTTAAATTAATAGCAGAAAAGAGACATTTACTAAAAGTGAAGGTCTGAAGAATGGAAACAATTTAGTAGATGCTGATTCTGGAAAGAAAAAAGCTTTGGAATGAATGCTTCACCAAAAGAGTGAGTGAGTGATTTATTCCAAAGCTTTACTGTCCAAAATAAACGTCAACAAATTAGGGAAAAAAACACATTTTATATTTCTTATCAGTTAAGGAAAATGGACAAAATTCACAACCCTAAAAGGAAGTCAAGTCTGTTTACAGACAGGTGACACATTTTGAAATGTTAAATGTTTTTCTTTAATTTGTCACCCATGGAATTCTGCAGTCTATGCAATTTGGACTATTCCATTCTTACAATATTTACAGAAGTACATTACAACATTCCCAGTCATGCAAGGCTACACTAGTTTATATAAACATTTGTCTGTTAATCAAATGTAAATGTGAAGGACAAAAACCCCCCAAAACTTTTATAGTGTTTTTTTTCATGCTGCAGAAGAATGTGCACTTGTGCCTCTGGTGAACAGAAAGTAGCCACATGTTGTGGCCCTGAGGTTGTGACTAGTGTAGCAGAGATAACACTGCTACAGTAGTATGGCATCCTTCCTTCAGAGTGTGAACACAAGACAGGACTAGTGAGGTTTTCACATCAGTGATAACGCAGGAGAGGTGAACCAAAGTGCCCGAGTTGTTCCACACCTCTCACTTTAATATGAATGTGTTACAGCCTGTATGGGTCACAGGCCAACATAAATAAAAATGCCGCATTGAATCCAAACCAGGGACACAACTCAGAGATCAGCTTGTCACCTGTGACAAGAACCCAGCCTGCACTGATGCCAGTATGTGTGTTTGGTATGGATTTTTATTAGGTTAGAAAGTGTTGTTTCCCAGAGTTTTAGGGGTGTTTTATTGGGCAGATGAAGTGAATCATGTCTCACAATAATCAAGCAGGTCGAGACACAAAGAGCCATCTGCACAGGCCTGATTACTTCCTGAAAGCAGCATGCTCGCCCTGTGTCTCCTGTTTGCTGGAAATCAGGCTGCTCTGAAGATCAGAGGGAGTTAATTGGCAGGAGACAAACACACATGAAGGTGTGTGTGTGTGTGTGTGTGTGTGTGTGTGTGCGTGCGTGCGTGCGTGCGTGCGTGCGTGCGTGCGTGCGTGCGTGCAGGGGGGTTGTTGGGGTCCAATGCCTTTGTAATTTACATACATACATTTTGATCGACTTTAATGTTCTACTGCATTGAATTCATTTGACATTTAAATAACATTAACTAGAACATGTATTTCTGAATTAATTTAAATTGCACCCAAATAAAATCTGAATTATTAATTTGTCGAAATGTAGTATTGATTAGCCTTGTTATAAGAATGGATAGGCCAGTAAAGATTTTTTTTTGGTGGCTACAGGGGGAGACTTGCGATTAGGCAATGGTCTGAAATTGCCACAAGGTACCTGGGGCTCTGTTAAAAGCCTCAAAAAGTTAGGGTAAAAAACTTTTTTTTTTTCTTTTGTTAACTATGTCTGTCTAAAATGGCATCATTATGCATTGATAAGTGTCTCAGGGCCTGTCCTCTACATTTAACTGCTCCATGATCTTTCTGTGCATCTGTGGAAGTGACTCAGGAAGACAGTTGTCAGCTCATATAAACAAACAGCTCGGCGTGATGTACAGTTGCAAAATGAAGCAGAGCTACACCAGCTGTGCTGAAAAAAGAAGGAAGCTGGGCGACACAAAGAGACAACACCCATCGCAGCTACAGCCTGTTTACCCTGCAATCACTACCATCTGGTAAGAGATATAGAAGTATCCGCTGCTCTATCAGAGCAGCTTCTTCCCTCAGGTTATGAGACTCTTCAATTCATCCTCAGCACTCCACCATGAATAAAAGTTTATTTTTTATAAATTATTATGTATTCAAGCATTGAAAAGGGGGAGTGAAGAGTGTTTTCCTTAGGCACCTAGACTAAAGGCCAAAATGCACTAAAGGCATCTGACTCTTGTGTTTTGAAGTACACTCATTGTTCTAAATGGCAGAAAATGCATTGAAAACATCTTGACATGCATCAGTACATGCAACAGTAATAATATTACTGTACACCTCTGTGGTGCATGTTTTTTCTACTCCAAGTCTGATTTATGTACCTCTAAATACTTAGTTACTCCATGCTAATTAATCATAAGTGTGAGGGAGGAGATGGGGAGTGAGTATGTGAAGTGCTGACCGCTATAAAATCTTCTTTGAAGATAAATCCAGATGTTAATGTACAGTTCTGTGGTTTACACACTGCAGACTAAATACCTGTCTCAATAACAGACAGACACTCATCTCCGCCACAAAATGTTTGTCATTGTGCTGCATTATTGTAAACCTGATGAACTGAAGAGTCCAGACTCTGTCTCTCCCTCTTCATCTCCTTGACGTGTGTTGATGTTCAGATTGTTGTCTGCTGTGGTCTAAAACATCCTCACTGATGAACTAATGTAAATTATCTGGGCTACCTTAATACAAACACATGAATATTGTGCACCATTTAGTCATTATATAGACTGACCAGGAAAAAAGGTGAAGACAATATCTTATTAAAGAAATAAACCATTATTAACAATAATACTACTAAAAAAATAAATAGGTGCATACAAAGAGTGACCTTTTCCTTCAATGCTGCTGGTTCTGTGTTGTTGCAATTTTAAATCTTAAGTTGTCTATTGGCAATGCATCAATTGAAGCTTTTCATGCCTTTTGGCCTGGGAGAGTGTCAACTGTCATCTTGGTATCACACTGACTATGAATAAGTACCTCATACAACCACACTTCAGATAATCTAAGCCATCCCTTTAAGCATAATTGTCCTTTAAAAGGACTGTGGGCTGAAAAAACACCACCTCCATGATTACAGTTAATAAAGTCTAAAACCTAAAGCTTTGAAAACCAGACTACCTGTCTGAGTTGCTGAAAGTTGGCATTGGCATGGTGGTGCTGATAACATACAGTACACAAGAATTACTCCCTGCATGCACACCCACATGCACTCAAACACGTGACCAGCACACCCACACTGACAGCTAAACCACACACAAACAGTCACGCAGCAGGAGGCCTTTTCAGGTTCAGGGAAAACAAAAGTTTTAAGAGGAAAACATGGGAGCCATTAAGTGTGAAAACTGTGAGAACACAACTCTCTGCCTTCAAAGGCCTGTTTCAGGTTGCCTCGTCTCCAGGCCCAGCTTGTGAAACAGATGACATTCAGTAATGTGATTACTGCACTTTACTGTGAGGCTGATGCTTTTCCAAAGCACCACAGGGCAGTTTTTTTCACTTGTTTTCAATGGTTTGGTCACAGCAGGTGCGTGTCTCCAATCAACGATTCTGGCACCTCAGCGGGTGCCAAGTTGAACTTGTCTCAACTTTTCAATGTTACAAAAGGTCTGTTCAAACAGCACCGCACTCACTAATACAACTCTGTACCTTCTCTCTGATAGTGAAGGACGTACAGGCTCCAGGTGGCTGTAACTTTCTGAACATGACTCATGTCACGCACTTACTGGTCAGCCGTGAGGAGGTGAGGTAAGCTGAGTTTGAAACTCTGTTTTTTCATTTGTTACAAAATTTCTGTCACTGTTCATATGAACAGCTGAGTGAAACACAATGAAAAAGTGATGTGTGAGCAGGGGAAATTTTAGTGATTTGGAGGCCCCAAAAACCAATATAAGGCCCCTACATTCGTGCAATCACTGCTAATGAACACAAATATATGACACAATGAACACAAAAATTAACACACACGCGCACATATTTATATATATATAGCTGTGAGATTGCAGTTTGCAAACACCTCTCCTCACCCTCCTTTTCAAGGCATACAACAGAACCCACAGTGGCTGTGAAACTCACAAAAGAAGACCTGAAGATCCAGTTCCACTCTACCACTGGAACACTATGCAACACAATACATAAATGAAGGAGCTGGAAAAAACAGAATAAATAGTGACTGATGGTGTGAGAGCTCAAGAGACAGAAAAAAACAACAACAAGGACCTCTGTACGGAGGATGGTACTGATTTGAAATGAGCTGACAGATGACATATTGACCCAGTCCTCAGACAGATCTTGTAGCTAGAAAACCACAAGCCTCATCCAAGATGTCATTAGTAGGTCCGCTCCAAACTTGACTAGCCCAGATGGTTAAGGCTGATTGATTATTGTTTCTAAATTTAGATTAGAAAACAACATGTAACCCTGCCAACACCCAGTGAGAGTGGCCCAGGACCAGATATGCTTGTTTGTTCCCTTTAGCCCCATTCCTATCATAGCCATAATCCAAGCAAGCTGTTGACAAAGACACAATGGGACAACAAGACAGGAAGTCTGAAGTTCTGTTACTGGACACAAGAGGCTGAATTACACATCATACCCCAGACAGAGGTTAGACAGAAGGAACAATATTCTGAGGATTTTGAATATATAATAAGAGTGGCACAGGAGAGAAGGCAGCAGGGTCTTGAGGTAAGATTTAAGTAACCAAAAAAAAAAAGCTCTGATAAGCAAACTGCCCAGCACCAAACAGGGTTAGCATCTAGCTGCTGAACGTAGGGGAGACAGATATTTAGTCTGGTGGACACCAAAAAAGAGACAAATGTAGGACGGTTCCTGGGAATTTTAATTTAGAGCAGTCAACTAGTTTCACTCAGTTTAAAATGATCACAGTTTATTAATTGTGAGGAAAATGTTTCACACGCCACAGTGCCTGGAGGGAGACACACATACAGGCCTGCTGTTGCACATGGAGCAATAGACCTCTGATTAAAATGCTGTCATTCATAAAGTATCTGTATTAATAAAAGGTGGCATTATATTGTGTTTAACAGCTGGGTACTATGATACCTTTCTAATATCAGTATAATGTGCAACACTACAGTGCGGCATTAGCAGTGAATTAGCAGGTTAGCAGCTGCAGTATAAACATGTCTGTTAACCTGTTAAATTAATTTAAGCATAAGATAATAATGTTAGTGTTTTTTTAATCTATTTATCTTTTTTTTTTTTTATCTTTTGTCACATTTGCTTATTTTAATTCGTAAAAAGTCTGATTAAAGTGTAGAGAACTGGATCCTTAACTCACCTAATGCAAGACTTTATGTCAGTCCCCCCCCAAAAAAGAAAAAAAAATCAGCCAGGTTGCAAATTGTGCATACTTGTCATGTTTTTACACACATTTACACACACACACACACACACACACACACACACACACACACACACACACACACACACAGCAATATACACATACAAAAACGTAGCACCAGAACAATGAAAAGCACCAGCCGTCTCCAAAGCTGTACTTTTTTATTCAACCGTTCTACTGAAATATCTTATTCAGTGTCAGCTTGTGTGTGAATGCAGGTGTTTCAGTCTGATTAATGTGACTGACATTCTGCAGTGAGCCAAGCATGAGTCTGATTAAAACCTCCCACATGTGAAGCAGTTTTGTTTAGTAAAGCGCTCTCCTCAGTGCGGCCTCAGACTCCTGGGTGCCTCACCTGGTCCTTGTTACGCACGGAGAAAGAGAAAGGTATTTGTTACACTCAGCTATATTACTCCTAAGCCTCAATCTTTATAGAGCGAAGAATGCAGACCAATGCGGAGATGGTTGTGATATTTGTAGAGAGCAGAGCGTGGATCAAAGCGAGGCCAGCGGCTGTGGGTTGCAGGTGACTGGAAAGAAAATATGTTTCATTACAGCATTCCAGGGCCAGGCTGGGAGCACAGAACCAGAATAAATAGAAGAGATGTGGTATGGCCTGGTAGATAGCTACTTAAAAGGACATTTCAACCCAAAATCCAAAATACATATTTTTCTTTAAGATTTTTTTTTTTTTTTTTTTTTTTAATTATTTTATATTATTTAACAATCATATCAAGAATGAAAAAAGAAAAGGGTAAAGAAGGAAAAAACACACAAGAAAACAACAGCAACATCAGAAAAAAAAATATATTAGTATAGTAATAACATAAGAATTAAAAATAGAAAATAGCTAAGTATTTATAAATGATTTCATAGAATATAATTAAACAAACTGATAGATTTAGGTTTAAGTTGGAGGATACATTATATATCAACTGGCTACCACACGAACATACACACACATGATACCCACATACCTATTTGTACATGCATGCATGCATGAGTGCGTGTGTACCCAAACACAGACAAATAGTTACACACACATTCATGTGAATAATAAATAACAACAAAAAACACCTTGATACTGTCACTGTCATGTCATCACCGTTGTAAGTGTTGTCAAATAAATTGTGTCCTCATGATACACTAATAAATAATTCAAGGTCAGAAATTTTTATACAGTAAATAAGTTAATAAATAAATAAATAATTTGAATTAAGGTTAAAATTTATGTATTGAAATCTGTTGTGTAAAGGGTAAAATAATATAATTTACTAAAATGTTGCAAGCACATATGCTGTAGTTCATTGTTTAAATTGTACATTTCTTGTCCGAAACCAATGTTTTCTTTTTGTGGCGCACCTACGGTCAAGTTTATTGTGGGACTGCATCAAGCGCAAGGCGAACGCCTCACTAGGCCTTGCCTGTTTTCCATTCAATTTATGTTAATGTCTGAAGCCTAAGCAGACGGTAAAGAAACTTTAAGGAACTTAAAGAAACTCGAAAGGATTTTCATGTACTTCAAGCCTCTCTTAACAACAAGCGGCCAACGAGGTATTTATTTAAATTGTAAATGTTCTTTATTTCATGTCAGTGCTGAGTGCCATGTTATATTTGTTTCATTTTCATGTCATGGTGCCTTGTGGCTCATTTGGATATTTGTACTGTGTTTATTTACAAACATAGGTCTCACGGCGTAAGTGTGACGGCAAGAAGGAGAGGAGGCAGCAGAGATGTGCTCAAGCAATAATACGCCCATTTCAAAGAACCGACCTGTGTCTGTATTGTTGTGGAGAGAGCTACAACCGTCATCTGGTCTAAGGTCATTAGAAACATCGTCTGTTGTATATCTCAGCCATTTTTTGCACTTGATTTCTAACTCTCATGGTAATTTTTTTCTATCTCATATATCTCAGTCACAACATCTTTCCATTTAACGCTGGTTATCTTTTAACCAGTTCCTGGTAACCAGAAATTATTTCATTTCTATTGAACCACACCTGCCAACTGTATCACTGTGCAGAATGAAGTGTGCATCTACTCATGGATGAGAGGTGACAGCTCAGCCCAGGAGGATGCTGTTACTGTTACATCCCCCGCCGTCATGAGCATGAGTCTCTCATCCGTGAGTAGATGGTCATGATTTCTGGAAAGGGACATTTACAATTACATTAGAGAAAAGGCAGAGGTCTCTACAGCTGATATCTTCACAACTCAGCCACTCACATCAGAACTATCGACTGATAAATAGCAGCACAGGTGAGAGGAAAAATATGTATTTTTGGTTTTGGGGTGAACTGTTGCAGAATGCAGAATGATAAAATACCAATTCACACAAACAAAAAGAGACAAAACCAAAACATGTACAATTTACACAATGTAGAGCATATGAAAAAGAATATGATAACTTTTTAAAAAACTCATATGCATTATCAGAAAAATAAATACTATCCTTTATTTTTCATAAAGTTAGTGAAACCAAAATGATGCTTTATTTTTTTTATTAACTCTACAGAAAACAAAGCCCCATCTGTAATAATGTCATTAATATTATTATTTTTATTGTTGCATTGTATTCATGTTTATAGTACAGAGATGCTGTCGTTACCACTACAGTCTGATGATTACTACTCTGTTACATTGTTGTAATAATAAATAACAACAACAACAACAACAATAATAATAATAATAATAATGATAATAACTTTATTCGTATAGCACCTTTAAAACAGAGTTTACAAAGTGCTTTGACAGACAAAGCAAAAGAGCAGGATCCCTAGAGGCAAAATAACAACACAAGGCCAAAATGGAGCAAAAAAAGATTAGCTAAAATTGAAGTAAAACTAAGACACCAGCAAAAAGACACTAAAACATAGTAAAATAAGACAAAACAGTAAAAAAGATAAGAAAAGGAAAACTAGAAAGACATAAGAATAAATGAAAACAGAAGGAGATTACAGAGACATTACATGATGTTGTCTAGTCAATATAGATAAATAAAAGAAATGAAATAAGACAACATAACTTAATGTCAATTTAAATAAGTACAAATAAAAGAAAAAGATTAAATATATCAAAAGGAGATGACATCACGTAAAAACAAGTCTATAAAAATGGGGTTGAAGAAGTGATTTAAAAGATGTCCTGATGGAGAAAAGTCACCTTTAGATTTAAGCCTCGACTTTGGAACAGCCAGGAGGGCCCCACCCGAGGATCTAAGGCTGTGTACTAGCTCATAAGGGGTCAACATTTCAACTGTGTAACTTGGGGCCAGACCCAGATGGGCTTTAAAGTCATCAATAAAATCTTAAAATCAATTCTAAAACGCACAGGGAGCCAATGGAGTGAAGCCAGGACTGGAGTGAGGTGATGTGTCAAAAGCAGTAAGAAGCCTCGCTGCTGTGCTCTGAACCAGCTGGAGCTGTTAACATCCATCCATTATTGTCTTTGGCATGTGTAAGCCTGGAGGGGATCATGTGTGCGTGACCAACATATCTGGAGCTTGTCCACAGCTTGTTGCATATGACTGGATCACTCAGTCTAATTTTTGTGCACATTCATGACTGTATACTGAAGGTCCTCTGTGAGTCACAATTTTTGAAAAACCTTAAAAATCTTTTTTATGGCTCCATGCTGTCCACACAGGTGGCCACAGACGTTTTGTTTTCAGGTCATCTTACAATATCTCAAGAACACCTTGAGAGAATTTCTTCAAACTTGGCACAAATGACCACTTTGACTCAAAGATAAACTGATTAGATTTTAGTGGTCAAAAGTCAGAAGTCATTGTGACCTCATTTTTGCCCATAACTCAAAAATCCACTCACTAATTAATACAAAATTTCACACAAATGTCTAACATGATGCTGGGGAGTAACTTAGATGTAACTGTTACATGCACATAAATTACAAAATAAATGTAATTGTAATGCATTACAGTTACTGAGAGAAAACATGTTATTCAATTACAATTACTACTGAAAATATTGGTGGTTACGAGGGGTTACATCTGAATATTCTTTAGAGGTTGCCTGGCAGAGACCTGCACTCTACTGAATTTAGTCTCTATGTGCTTCTCCTGTGTAGAGTCACAAAGCTGGAGCTTATACCAACTCACTTTGGACATGAGGTGGGCTACAGTCCTGTGGACCTGTTGCTAGTCTGTCCCATGGCTGACGTGTAGATATTAGATCAAATCTACAAGCAAATTATAAACTCCTGTCGGGCTGCCTGTCTTTGAACTGGGAACCAGCACAGATGCATAAACTTTTTAGTTTCCAAAAGAAACGAAGAAAATAAGTGCTACCACCACACCCCTATACCCCTCAAAAAGCATACGTATAATGCTTTATAAAAATGTAACATAAGACATTATACACATATGGCACCTTGTGCCCTCTTCCACACAGACAAACTGTGAACTTATCCTTTAAAGGACCAGTGTGTAGGATTAAGTGACATGTTGCGATGAGCTTGCATTTTGAAAACACCTCCTTTCACCCTCCCCTTCCAAGCATGTAGGAGAACCTATGGTTGCTGTGAAACTTGGAAAAACTGTAAAAGGTTGTACCTAGAGTCAGTGTTTGGTTTGTCTTTTCTGGGCTCTTGTTGAAACATGGCGGATCAACACAGCAGAGTCTGTGGAAGAGGATCATGGACTTATAATAGAGCTAGACAGGACACTGCTGCTTTGTCTTGCTGCCAGTTTTTCCCAGTAGCCACTCACGGTATTGCAGTGAAAAATTCTCCAGTGGCCCAAAAAGCATTTTCTTTTAATTAATTAATTAATTTTTTGGGGGACTGATCTTGTCAAGATGGCTGCCATCTTGACATTCATTCATTGTCATTTGACAAAGTGCAGACATTTCTGTGCCTGGTGGCCGATGAGAAGATCCAGCAAGAGCTGGACAAAGCAACTCAAAACAAGAAGGTGTATCAAGCAGTTGCCCAGCTGTTAGCCGCACACAGCCACTACTGAACTTTCCAGCAGTGCAGGGAAAAGTTGATAAAGGTGAAACATGACTATGGGACCATTAAGGACCACAATGGTTGGAGCTGATTGGTTCGACCAGATGGATGCAATTTATGTATGTTTATTTATTTATTTATTTATTTTTGTTTTTGTTTGTTAAAAGTGAGCAAACAAAAAAAAAGTGAGCTTCCCAACAGTTAGTTAGTATGTGTATACTGGCAACAGTGGAGGATGGTAAATGTTTTTTCTATCTTTTACTGTGCTTGAAAGCTTTGTTCTCTTTAGATGTCCAACTGTTGGGAAGCTCACTTTTAACAAACAAAAACAAACAAAACTAAAACAGTTTTGTCTTTCCTGTTATATTTTTGTTTCATAATCAGTCTGCTACACAGGTCACACATGAAGCAAGCTCATCATCCATGATTAGTTAGGAGCTAAACTGTGATGGCAGTGTGACTGTGGCTGACAACAAAAATTAATAAATAATCTTCTTAGGAAATTGGAAATGAGAAACTTATGAGCTATAATCACTTTATTGAAACATATGGTACGATTTGTTCTCCCCATTCATATAATCAGTTGAAACAAAAGATTAATTGTGAGGATACCAAACTTTTAGTATGCCAGCCAATCATAAAGAATACAAGATGGTTAAAAGGAAGAAAGATAACCAGAAGTGTATATAACTTCTATTTAAGCTCAAAATCTCTAAGAATTATTCCATATGGTGCTTATAAAAAATGGGAGGACACTTTCGATTGTCCTGTATCATGGGAACAAGTTTATCATTTGATATATAAAACAACAGTAGACAAATTTACGGTTAAAAATTATTCATAATTTTTTATCTGATAGGAAAAATTGTTAATAAAAAACATTAAAGGCAGTATTTTTTCTATTCAGAATTTTTACACAGAGGCATTGCTACTTTTAAATAATTTGAATACTTCTAACGGTGAAAGGTCCTGCCACTAGAAGTGCCACAGCTACTACCACCAGTCACCAGAACAATGCTACCTGGTCTGTAGTGTGTATTCTATGGTGAGGACTAGCTGCCTGCCTCTCTCACATGAACACGGAGAGGCAGAGCAGGAGAACATGTGCTTTGAGTTTGCAGAGCCTTTAGAGTGGAGGCCAGTTGGAGCAGAGAAACAAGGCATCCAGAAGGAGAGGAGTAATGCCAGGGTTGGCTTGGCTTTAGGTGTGTGTGAGGACAGAGATCTGGGATGTTTCATCTCTGTTTCCATCAGTATGCAAGCCGTGTGATGTTAGCCCATCTTTTGTTTTGAAGACATGAAGTCCCTCCAATTGTCTTACCTCTGTGGAGTCCAGTGTAAAACACTGACCCGATAATTCATCCTCCTTATTCAAGATGTTCTGCTGTTGTTTCGTGTTTTCCTGGAAGATGTTATAGAGGATCTATTGTTATGTACTGCAGGAAGAACGTTGCAGCCCAGATTTTCAGTCAAGCGATCATGATGTTCTTCAGGATAATGTGAACAGATGACAGGTTGATACATGAAGCTCAGGGCCCATTACACCACGATTCATTTAAACACTTTACTTCACTAACAGGGTTATACACATACACAACATAACCAAAAGTATGTGGGCACTGGGCACCTGAACAATATCTCCATTACTGTGCAGCTAAAACAGCTGCCACTCCTCTGGGTTCTGGCTTTCTACAAGATGTTGGAACCTGCTGCAGGGATTGACACCTATGTAATCTGCTATTTTCTTGTTCACATCACTTCCTGTAGGAAGTGGCATAAGATGACAAGTGTAATTTCAGTGTTATCTCTACAGAGGTCCATACTTAACACACAGAAAAAAATGTACCTTTATTTGGAAGTGGACAGCAGAGATATGTCGGGAAATGTGTTGAGAGAGAGAGAGAGACAGGGACTGACACGCAGCACAGGTCAGGATGAGGACCTGAATCCCTCCGTCACAGGCATGAAACTGATATTGATCTTCTCATTCAAGTCTCAGGAAGAAAGTGAATAATAGGAGCATCTGAAATGCTGAACTTATTAATTGCAGTTAGATACTACTACTTTATATTATATTTCATATTTCATTTATTACCACAGTACCACAGACAGGATCCAATTTTTATGGCTCTGTTTAGACTCTCACAGCACTTGGTCATGAAACGACCATGGACTTGGTGGAATATAAATACTTTAATATGTATTATTCTGTTTCATTATGATTAATATTTAACTAAAATCACAACCTTTTCCTAACCTTTGAATTCATAAAACTGCCCTCAGCTAGATACTATAGAGCTGCTGCAGCATCCAGGAATATTCACACACAATATTCAAATGTTTTGTACAAAATTCAATAACCTTGCTAAATTCGTAAACATGATTCAGACTGGAGCCATGTCTGTTATTGTTGTCTGCACTGTGCGTGTTCTGTTATTATTGTGTGTATTGTAATTTAAGTCAATGTATTTTGTAAACCAACCTGTGAAACCAAAGGCAATTTTTTGTGGAAAATAAAGATTATTATTATTATTATTATTATCATTATTATTATTATTATTATTATTATTATTATTAATCAAAGTGTTGCCCACAAAACCACAAAATGTTGACACTAAATGTAATCCAGGCAATAAGGATGTTTCAAAACAACTTAGTATTATATTAAAGGGACAGTTCTTCCAGAAAGGAAAATTCAGTCATTATCTACCCACTCTCATGCCGTCACATTTAGTTTTTTAGTCCACAAAACACTGCTGGAGTTTCACAGGAAAACAGTGTTGCAGAATCTCCCAAACAATGGTAGTGGATGGTGACCAGTTTTCAAACAGTAAAAAAACAACAGAAAAAACAAAACAAAATACCTCCATGCTGCTTGTCTGATGTAATCCATGTCTCCTAAAGCCCCAACATGCCAAGCTGACTTAAAAAAATTTATTTACACCATGTTTTTATCCTGAATCTTCACCGTAGATCCTTAGTTTGGAGCCACGTTCACGTGCACATGCACAGAGTCTGAAATCTGTGTGTGTGGTGTGACAGTGTACAAACAGCATGTTGGGACTTTAGGAGACTTGGATTATGCAGCATGAAGGCATTTTCTAGATTTTTTTTTTGGGGGGGGGGGTTGTTTATTTCATAATCCTTTTGTATCATCATCAACTGCATTCAAACTTTACAAAAACTAAATAAAACTCACCAACAATATCTTGGTTCATCTTTAAACTGTCCCAGCAATCACCAACTCTGGTTTGGTCAAAAAATAAATTCTTCATATTTAGTGATGCTGAACAGCAGCTGCAGCCTCGGGAGAGAAGAAAGGCATTAAAACACTTGTTTAACTGGTAAAACATACTCATGTAGGCTCATACAGGAATTTAGTGCGGCACACTGCACTAAAAATAGGACAAGTTGTTGAATATTTGTTTAGGACAACCAAATCTCAGTGGGGGAGAGACAGCAGTTTGTGTGTGTGTGTGTGTGTGTGTGTGTGTGTGTGTGTGTGTGTGTGTGGATGCGTGCCCTATAGGGCCCATCATAACTATTATACAACTGAAGGAAGACAAAATCTAAACAAACCAACAAAGCTGATTTTCAGTTAGCTCACACAAAGAGAAAAGTGCTCACATACAGTAAGTGCAACAGTTTGCGCTGTTTGCTGTGTGATGCCAGTTAATACTCAACACATACAAAACAAGACGAGCTTCCAACATCTCCAGGTGGTTCAAATAAACACGAGCTGAATAATCAAAGCTTTCATCTGCTCTCTGGGATCATCTAACAGATTGATGTTACACTGTTTGGCAGTGTGTGTTCTAACATCTGAACTCTCTAAAATAAATGTGTCTAAAAGAGTGAAATACCATGTGTCATGTGTATTTCCACTGAGTGGCAAAACTTGTTTTGGCTGCAGCTGTGCCAGCTGAAACTGCAGTATGGTGACAAGCTATAAGAATTTGTGGATCTGTGGCATTTTGGGACTGTGGAGTGAAGAGAAACATCCAAAACGTAATTCTCAAACCAGTGACTAAACTTTTGTTAAAGCCTAACAATTTCCGCTGTTATAACTGGAATAATACATTTCTAATAACCAGGGTTGGACGTAACTAATTGTGAAAACTCAAATTACTGTAATTAAGTAGTTTTTTGGGGTACCTGTACTTTTATGAGTAGATTTTCAAGTCTGCACTTTTACTTGCATTTAAGTATGAGTTACAAGATGTAATCTACTTATTTACTTTTACTCATAGTAGAGTACTGAGTACAATTTGAATTAATATCCAAACCTTTCATCTGCATTTTAGTAACCAATCAGGTGATCTGATCACAAATGGACCAATGAAAACCAGGACATACAAATAAAAAACAGATTTAGAGTGAGGATGTTAATCATTAATCATTAATTGCCTTTAAGAATTTAACTAATTAAAAACGTATTAATGGATATTTGATCAATAGTCATGGCAGTAACTGCACCTCATTTGACATTGTTTTGTCTGACAGAGCCATTTGTTCAATAAGGAAAATTAAATTTAGACTTAAAATGAGGAAAAAATTACAAAAAATCAAAAACAAAAACAAAAAATTAAAAATGAGGGAATAAATGTGTTTTGGGTCTTATAAATTATTAATGATTAATCAGTTGTTACTGTTTTCAGCTACTGGTTCAGTTAAGTTTGTAACCTTAATTTGGAGAGGTGACTGTGACATCAACTTTTAAAAGTAACTACAAGTAGTAGTAGTTATAGAAAATATAAGTTTTGCAGCAAATAATTTGAACTTTTACTAAAACATATTTCTGACACCAGTACTTTTACTTGTAATTGAGTAATATTTTAGCAGTGTAACAGTACTTGTACTTGAGTACAGATTTTCAGTAGTCTTTCCACCACTGGTAATAACATATAAACAAATGTAAATGTCAATATGTTATTGTACTTTTGTGATGTGATGAACAGCGCAGCAGTGTCTGAGGGTCAGGCTTGACTTTACAAAAAGACAAATTATGAGCTACACTACACTCCAGTGGTTCATGCACTTGCTGTAATAACAGCTTTGGAACAAATGATGTGAACCTCATCAGGAAAAAGGACAAACCTTCATACAGCTTGCTTCTGTAAATTTGTTGGTTTGATACAGAACAATTTAGTAGGCCTATACAAAAGATTACTCACTGACAGATCTTAATCCTCTGTATAATACCCCATGCAAGCAAAATATAAACTGAATTTATAAAACTAGACTTTTAATGGGACGATATAGAGCTCAGTGATAATGCAAGTGCCCCTGATCAGTTTAAAATGTGCTATTAATGAAATCACCACAAACTAACTGGCACACAGAGAACGACTGGGGCTTTGACCTGATGGTAACTGGTAATTAACCTGTCTATGTAAAGTATACAATGAAGACTAAACAATACAAAGTGTTGCATTGTATATTTGATGTAATTTGGAAGTCAGTATCTTCATTTTTTTTCTAGTTTTCGTTTTTTGAGAGCAATAAAGGATTTTGCTAAAATGCTGTCCTGAAAGAGCACAAACTGGATATTTCAGCATCAAAAATTGATGCACTGATGCACACTCACTTACCATACATACTTTTATAGTTTACATATACTACTGTACATTTGGACTAATGGTGATGAGTTAGTGCACACCAGGAGGAAGACTGCTTTACAACTGATTACTGTTTTCTCTACATTCCTACATGCTGTTGTGTTGAAGCGTCAGGGGGTGATGGTGTCACAAGAAAGGCAGAAAGACAGAAAGAAAACATTTTGAAGACTTTTCAATAATGGTCAATATACTGTTCAGTACATAGTTTTAAATGAAAGGAGTTTAACAGTTATCGGGGCGGATCTAGAGAAATATTTATGGGGGGCAAGAAGGTGGCATGAAAACTTTAAGGGGTAGCAAAATATGTATGCTGATTTAATCACAAACAATCACATATATCAATATATGCTTGAAAAAGCCCTTGAATAAATATATTTTTACTTAAGAACATTTCATAATTGTTGCACACAAGTAAAGCACTATAAAAGTACCTAAAGGTGTCATTAGAATTAATAAAGCAATAAATTCTTTTGTTTCCAAATCTTTAGACATTTTTCCAAATATGTCTTTTTTCACTAAACATAAACTGTATGTAACTTAGCCTAAAATGTGCAGAACAGATCGTTTAATTATACTCATGAATTTAGACTTGTTATTTTATGTCATAAAATTAATTAATAATTAATCAAAATTAATCAAAATTAATGCATTCAATTTGACAGCCCTAAGATAGACAGATTTGTGGCTCTTGAGGGCCATTGCTGCATTCACTTGTAGTTGGACATGTGAGCTTCACTCATGCACAACTTTTCATCTACATATTTTTGAATTAGATCACCCACAACTGGGGTGGGAAGGCACCTTTTAGGGGTGGCACCTGCCACCCCATGCCACCTCTCTAGATCCACCCTGACAGTTATTTGTCACTTTTCTCAGGAATATCAAACATTTCATTTTTATGTAGGTGCCATTCTATATTAACATTTATGGCAAGACATATTCATACAAATATATAATAAGTGGTAGAAATGTGTATAGGGTGATGTATATCACATATATATCCATATATCTGTAAGATATACAAAATAAAGTCAAAAACGAAAATATAACTCTTTTTTTCAATTGGTTAAAAAAAACCAATACATCACTGAGACAGATAAAACAATGACTGAGACAGGGACAAAACACACAAGGACAAACAAAAACCAAAGACAAACAAAACACAACTGAAAACATGAAAAAATAATAATTGATAATCATGGGCAAAACTTTAATGACATGTACATATTTTTAAGAATTCTGGTAATGATATTGAAATTTTGGGGGGATGGAGGGGTATTTTATATATATACTACTACTACTAATAGTAATATACAGCCCAATACCAACATAAGCCTATGAAATATGTCAGAAATATGGCCCAACCCGACCCAAACCTGTCGGGTCCTGTCAGGTCCCGTTGGGTGCAGGCACAGATCTCAAGCTCTAACATACATGTACATATACTCTTTATACGAGGGGCATTCAAAAAGTTCTAAGACAAATGACATAAATTCAAACTGAGTCAAAATAGTGTAACAAAATGACCTTGAATTGTACCACTGATGACTTATAAACAAATTTGACAAGTTACAGCATTCTAACTTTGTTATTCAATGTTCCAGGTTACATATTACAAAACCAACTTTTTTGACCGTCCAAAATGAGCCAATTTCTATCAAATTTCTAACAAAACTTCAATGAAAACCTACAGAAATCATTGAAGCTTTGCAAAATGTTTATGGAGACTCTTCACCTTCTAGAGCCGTATTTCCAAAGTTGAAGGAACGTTTGAAAGGAACAAGATTTCAGTCCATACTTGAACCGAAGAGGGAGGTTGTGACTTGGTTGACTAGACAAGCTCCAGAATTCTATCAAGAAGGAATTTCTCGGTGGAAACATCGCTTGCAGAAGTGTATTGAGTTAGGTGGATCTTATGTTGAAAAGTAATTTTGTATCTTTCATAAATAAAGTTTTTTTTCAATTTGTCTCAGAACTTTTTGAATTACCCTCGTATTAAGTTCACATATTTTGTCATATGCCTATCTCAGGTTTATATACAGGACACATTATAGTGACATTATGAGATGCTGTATGTACAGGTGGTATTACTCAGTCCTGGCAGGGTGGGGTTGGTTGAATGGGGAAAGGCACCGTACATACAGTGTGTGGGTCAGTGTGTTAAGGTGCAGAGGCAGTAGGGTGGGTGCAATGGGTCTGCCACTATCCTCCTGACCTGTTTCCTGGCTCTGGCACACACAGGTACATTTAGTTGAGTTTGTTATTATTTTAACATTGAGAACATTATTATTTTTCTAATTATTCAGGTGATAATTGTTGTTCCTGTTATACAGAGTTTGTGAAAACTGCTGTTCATATTGTCAGAGGTTTGTAAAGATAATAATAAATACCTGATAAAGGTGCAAAGGTGTTTTCAAGGATCTCAGTGATAAAGGGCAATGTTCAAGTCCTATATACACGTGTGTTTCCTCCTTTACAAAGGCGTCCCATACATAAACCTGAGATAGGCATATGACAAAATATGTGAACTTAATATAAAGAGTATATGTTCATGTATATTAGAGCTTGAGATCTGTGCCTGAACCCAGTGGGACCTAACATTATTGAAAAGTCTTCAAAATGTTTTCTTTCTGTCTTTTTTTCTTTCTTGCTACACTGTCACTCCCTGATGCTTCAACACAACAACATGTAGGTATGTAGAGAAAAGTAATCAGTTGTAAAGCAGGTCTCATCCTCACATGGATTAACTCATCACCATTAGTTCAAACATACAGTAGTGTACATAAACTTTATAAAAGTATGAATGGTAAATATTCACAGGCATGAAAATATCCTTTTATGACAGATAGATAGGTGAAAGAGAAAGAATGAGTAAGATTTGTGCCTAATAATGTTTTTAATGAATCTTTATGGTGAATGTCCTGTGTAACATATTCCACTGCTGACTTTTAAATCAAAGTGCAGAACACAAGTGTTGGTTTGTGCAAATGACAAATATCTTCATGAATGGTATAATAATTATGATGTTTTAGTTAAGAGCAGTGGTTGGTTAAGGTAGATTTTTAGGCCACTCACGCATTCAGTCATTTTTCTTATATCACAGCGGCCGTGTTTCCTTTTCTACATATTATATGATTTGCTTCCTCATAAGCTTCCATCAGTACCTGTCACTCACTGGTGTAAACTACGCAGGAAGCATCTTCCATTTCCATTTCAGCATCAGTAAATCTGTGATTCACCTTGTGGTCTTTTGAAGAAAGATGTTTATCTGAATTACTGAAACCTGGCTTGACCTAGCTGCACTCCTCAGCCTGGCTTAACCATTGTGAGACATATAAAGTCAGGATGAAATGAATAGGCGAGGTCAAACCTCACTTTTTCTCTTATCCTGGATTCTGCTTTTGTGAACTAGCCCCCCAATCATGTTTTTTTTCTTATGAGAAAAGTGTCAAATAAATGTAGTCGAGTAAGAAGTGCAATATTTCCCTCTGAAATTTAGTGGAGTAGAAATATAAAATAACATTAATTGGAAATACTCAAGTAAACTACAGTTAAGTCAAAATTAGACTTTAGTGCAGTACTTGAGTAATAATCTTAAATTAATTAATTTTATCATTCAACACACTGGTACTATAAAAGATGCCCCCAAAAATGACAGTGTCGATATCATTATCAGGATAATTAAAATATTTATATGTGCCATGTAAAATTTAGCATATCATTATTTATTATTCTTTTATTAATTTATGTATTTTTTGTTGTTGTTTTTTCTTTCCTTTAAAAAAAAACAATTTAAATCTGGGATTTTTCTTGTAATGCAGTAACTGCATTTCTACCTTTTTTTAAGTAAAAGGTTTGAACACTGTTTAACTGGTGATTTGCTGTTTCATCTTTATTTCTGTAAATCCACTTTATTGGAAGTGAGCATGTTGCCAAGGATGTAACTGTATTTTAAAGCAAAGAGCAGGATACACTCTAGTACATGACACACACAGATATCTATGGAAGCCACTGAAACAAAATATCCTCATGCTAAATCAAAATTAGGAAATGCAAAGACTAAATTATGAGATTAAAAGTTGAAATAATGACTTGTTATCTCATAATTTCAATTTTCTATGTTATAATCTTGACATTTTTATCTCAGTTTTGACTTTTTATCTTATGTCTTTTTATCCTATAATTTCTACTTTTTGTCTCATAATTATGACTTTTTATTTCATAATTGCGCCTTTTTATCTCATATTTTCGACTTTATAGTCATTATTTTGATTTATCCAATAATTTAAACTTTTTATCTCATAATTTTTGACTTTTTTTAAATCTCATGATTATGACTTACCATGGGGATGTTTTTCTTTCAGTGGCGGAAATGGCCTTCCATAGATACCAGACTGATACAAAGTAGTGATATAAAGAATTTGTTGCCTCGTGTCGGATGACGTCACACCACGTCCGCCTGCCCTTTCTCTCCGTGCGCGAGCTCGACAGTCCAAAGTATAAAGTAGCGCGAGCGCCTTAACTGGGGGGAAAAAAAGTCCAGTGTACAGAGAGGACACACAGAGACACCGAGAGGCACGCGTGGAGACACATACCGAGCAGTTCGTCCAGGCCCAGGTGTGTTCATGTCCACACGGAGCAGAGGACGTCTCTGGAGCTTCATTAAGGAGTGAATACTGGAACATGGAGTTATGGGAGTTCTGGATTTAAAGCGCAGAGGAGTTGAAATGGGCGCTCTGCTGCTACTGCTGCTGTCGGCGGTTCACGGTACGTTCACTTTTTTGTTCACAATATGGATCCTGAGGGAACAGGGACTGTGGAGAACGATAAGAACGCAGTAGTTAACACGCTACAGAGTGTGAGCTTCACCCCTCAGACGAATTATCGTCTGCACACTCAAGCGACGCTAGCTGTGATTCCTGCTCTCTAACTTGAGCTTTTTATGTCCCAAGGGTACAACAACAACAACACAATAGTTGCAGTGAAAGTGTGAAAGTTTGCACTGTTGTGTGCGGCACACTGAGGATAGAGCCAAGTGTAACTACACAGTCGTCCTGCTGTGTGTGTATGAGTGTCTGCAGTTGTGAGTTTGTAGTGAAGTTTGAAGCAGCCTGGCTGTTTGTGGGCCTCGGCAGCTCCTCTCCGCTCCGCTCCGCTCTGCTCTGCTCCAGCCATTCCTGCTCGGTGTCGGGTGTCAGGCAGACTTTGTGCTTTCACAGTGAAAAAGAAGCCAGGATGTGTGTTATGGAGAGAAAAGGCTGCTGGACACGTTAAAGATTTTCTCCCTCTGTCTGGATCAATGTCTTTAGAAGTCTTACTTTCTCCACTGGCTCATTTGCGGTCTTACTATTTAATGTGAAAGTGGCCAGTCAAAGGCGGAGCTTAGCCTCTTCTCATATGGATGGAGGGCATTACATCAGGACTCAAGGCGACCTCTTATTAGTCTGTTCGCATCTTACAACTGAAGATATATATTTTATATTCCGATATATTCCCGTGTGTAGCTCCTGCGGAGTGTCTACACCTCTGTAAGGTCACTAAATGATACACTGATCCAGATCCACATGAGAACATTTTCATCAAAGAGAATCTTTGCTTAAAATCTTAAAAGCTGTTTCCTCCTGTTTCTGCCACAATCAGCTGCTCATAAAGGTGCACACAACTAGAACACACCTAGTTAGTTTCATAGAATGTAATTCGTTACAGTTAGGGATGATAACAAGTAATCCATGCATTTGATCAGTCACGTAAAATTTAATCGATTTGTATTATAAAATAAAGATCTGAAATATTAAATTTTCATGAGCACGCTCTGCATGTTAGCCTGTATGTGTTAAATTATGTCTTTATATGTGTCATAGGCTGTGTAATGCTGTCAGAGAATATGGATTATGTTGCTGTGTAAATAAACCCTTGATTGAGGGGGGAAATGCATTTGATATTGTCTGGTGTAAGCAAAAAGTTCAGATATCATAAAATAAGATACACTTTACTGATCTCATACTGGTGAAATTAGCATGTTACAGCAGCTCAAATAGTACAGATAGAACAGGGAGTGAGTGACAAGAGAATACTTATAGAATACAAATAAAATAAAAAATATTTCTATATATCAAAGAATTAAACATTAAAAAGTACTAAATTTAAGATAGACAGAAGCTATATACACTATATAAGCCTGACACTGACACACTATGGACATATATATGGGTACATATGAATAACTGTGCAGGATAATTGCACACAAGTTGTAATACATACGTGTGTAGCATTATAATTAAAAGAAAAACAATGTACAACAGTGTTGCCTTGCATTTTACTTACTTATTTTTACTATTTTTATTACATTATATTATATTTTATGACAAGGACATTGTAGCTGCTACAAGAGATGTTGCCAAACGGAATTTCATTGTACCCCTTGCAATGACAATAAAGCTTCTTAACTTAAAAAGGCAAATTGCACAGAGAGGCAGGTTGGAATTTCAGAGAATATTAGCAGCACACATTTTACTGTGAAGATTTACAGTAGAAAACTACAAGTTTTGTTTTTTTAAATAACTATTAATTGATTAATTGATCATTAATGTTACCAATGGTCAGTTAAGGAAAGTGCTTACAATTTGCAACCCTAGTTATAATGAGTTTATCCTCCAGCCCTGCCCTGTATACTCAGATATTTTTCCACTAAATATTTATCTGGGTCTGCTTCCTGATTCAGCCAATAAAGGCTTTATCAGTATTACCATATATGAGCCAGTAAATATTGGTGTAATATTTGATTTGACAGATCATGTCAAAGCATTAAATGTCAATTCTTGGGCATAATTCTCTGTAAATGCCAAAGTATATTTGTGAAATATTTTTACTGAACTATATTAGAGAATTAGAAAAAGATTTAAAGAGTCAAAGAGTTCTTACCCTGAAGTGTGCATAAATTACAGGTCATATGAACTTCTTTTTAAAATACAAAATTGTGACACTATCAGTTAATTTATTGTGCATCATGCATCAATAGTTTAGAGTCCCAAATTGGGCTGAAATATCAAAATTACAACATGGCCAAGTGCAATATTCAAATTATGGAAGCTGCAATGTTAAAATGCATTTATATGATATGATAACAAAAAAGATAATAACCAGTAATTGTGAATCATATCACAATAGTAATATCTGTCAGAATAAATACAAATGAATTGTTTTATTATATATGTACAGCCCTAATCCCAAAGATCAGAACTCAGATCAGACCAGTGTCATTACTGGCTAAATAATCATTTATTGAAGCAAAATAGCCATTTTCCACAAATAAATACACCTGAGAAAGACAGACAGAGAAATAAAGTACTTCCCACCACTCTCCTCCCACTGTCCTGGTATGGTAGAAATTTCTTTCTTGCTCATAATTGGAAAATGGAAAAATAAAATGAAATCAGTAAGGTATGAGATCCTAACATATGTTAATCAAGTGTAGCCTATATGAGAGCACAGGGTGACATGTTTCCATACTAATTCTCCAGCCAGGGGGTGTAATGATGGTAGTAAGGCCAGAAAAAAAGCTGCATATTTTTTTCATACATTGCTGGTTTCCTCTGTAATGTATATAATGTGTTCAGGTGTACATAGGATGTTAACTCATTTAACCTCCAGCCTCTGTGAGAGAATAAAATGTTTTTTTTTAATTAAAGTCATATATATATTAAACTATATCCTCATAAACCTTCCAGATCCAGACCAGGACCAGATGGAATTTCTTTTTTTTTTTTTAAATATAGAGTCATTCTCGTGACGTATTTCTAAATTCTTACTGGTTAAATTCTTAAGGGATTTGATGACAGAATGGTGGAAATTGAAATGACTTAATGATGCTGAGGGTTTTTTTTCTCTTTTTGTGTAAATTAAGAACAAAAGAACAGAGGAAACGTATCAACTGGGTTTGTGCCTACACACTGAGATACTGTAGCCCTCAAACACACATGAAGACTGTTTCATAGCCACACTTTCAGACTTAATCAATACCCACATCACTTCCTGTCAGTCATGTGTAGTAACACCCATATTCCTGGATCAAGACAGTTTCTCTTTGTACACTGCTTCAGAATATAGAAAAGCTACATTTTACTAAGAATTGACACTTGAAGCTTCTCTGTCCTCTTTTACCTGATCTGTGATCAGATATTTCCACATGATTTTCTTAATTTCATCCTGTTTTTCACTTACATTATTGTTTTTATTTTAAGGCGGTTTGTGTTCAGATATTTTTGTATATGAAAAGTGACAGACCTATTTTCCTAATAGTGTATATTTGGAGTATGTATTGTATAATTACAGCATTGGCACTACAGCTGTTTAGTAAAACAGTTGGGTCTGGTAAAAAAAAAAATAGATCTCCTGTCTGCCTTAAATGTGGATGTATCACATATTTTCTTTTTGAGAATGATCAGGGTTGTTTGAAAGTGGACAAATATTGATGTGAATGGTCATGGTCAACATTTATGATGATTTGGCTGGAAAAGTCAAAATGTGTTTACTAGAATTCTGAAGGTGTCAGATTTAACTGCTTACTAGAGAAGCGTAATACAGAGAAAACTGTGAGGTTCTTGGTGTCAGTGACAGCAGCCTTGGACATACAACAACAACATTATAACCTTTATGAGGGTCAAGGTTCAACACCAGAAATGCATGATGAAAGCATCATAACCTACATAGGCAAGTATTAACAATATCAATAGTGAACTCTTTACAACTTCAGAACACTGCTGGGAACTGTATGCATACATTAATCATAAGACAAGATAAGTAAGATGCTTTTATTGATCCCCACAAAGGAAAGTTGGTTATTGGAGCAGCACAAGCACAGAACAAATACAGATAAATAGAGAGGTTAAAAATACTGTTAATAAGAGATATATAAAATACAAAAGCAATATAAGACGATTATAGTCTGACTCTTTCTCTCTGTTTATTTTGCAGGCCTATTGTTGGATTTTTGCAGCTAAAAATGCCTGATTTCACAACAGCTTTCCTTAAAAAATTGTGATGCATGTTGCAATGTTTTAGGCATTTTTTCAATGAAATTGCATGACCAAGAGAAACTTGCAAAAGAAAGTTGTGATTTTTTTTGGATAAGTCATTAAAAATCAAAGCTAGCTTATTCCAGGGAGAATTAAACCTCACTCTGTTCTGAGTGTTCTGACTAACCTCACCAGAAAGGCTCAGAATTACAAAAATGATAAAAATCTGCTTTAGTTGTAAATGAAGAAGTGCACCTGAGGGGTATTCCCTACAGAACCAAAATTTTTGGAGCTGAAACTCAAAATCAGCACAGATAAAAGTATACAGAGGGTTGTTAAATGTTGTTAGTAAGTGTGTTCTGAGTTGGTTCATGTCTATATACATGTAAGACGTTTACACGAGGGACTGCTGTTACTGGTGGAACTGATGATGATGAAGTGATGATGATTGGTCAAATTTGGGGAAAGGTGGGGAGTTTTTTGCAAGGTCACACAGAATTAATAGGGATTGGTTGAATTTGTGTGAATTGTTGCGATTGCAACAATAACTGCGTTAAACTTATAAAATGCAACATTACTGCACTAATATGTATAAAAATAACTAAAATAGAATGTCTTTATTGTTGTTGCACAGGTAGAACCAGAAGATGTACAAGATCTAGACCTATGTTAAATATTTTGTTTAGTTTGTGTACTTGAATTATATTTCCACCAAACCCAGATAAATCCATAAGTTAAGTCAAAGTAATGGTGCTTTTCGTTTGGTCGCATGTCAGTGGTGTCATTTCAATCAGGAGAGACTAAGAGTATAAGAAAATGGTTTATTGGCACGTGCATGAGATATGAAACATGAAAACGTCTTTGGTGGTTAGACCCCATTGAGGTGAAACAATAAGCACATATATAAATGGGGGTAATGAAGCTGTAGTGAAAAGAACCCCCCCGGGGTCTAGACACTGGTGGTGGTGGTGATGAGGTGCAAAGCAGAGACTGGTGAGGTGAAGTGGCTCTGGACTCCTGCTGCCTGGACCTGAAGGCTGGAGGAGAGGGTGTCAGGGAGGATCGAGGTGAACATCTTGTGGCTACCTGGGTCCAATGACTGGAGGAGAGAGGGATGGAGGGTTGTGCGACTGACTGAATAACAACTGATGGAGCAAAGACAGAGGCGATTTAAAGTTTGGCAGCAGCAAATTGACTGGCTACTGTGATCGTGGCAAAATCTGATTGGATAGTAAAGACGAAGTTGAACGCCCACAAACAGCTGATTAACGGGAATAGGAGGAGAGAGATGGAGTAAAGGAAGATGTGAATGAAGGCAGCATAATAGAATGTCTTTCTGATTGAACTTAGGCTGAGCTTCATATCCCCTTTACACCCTCTGTTTGTTCCTAGGAAAAACCAGGTGAGACATCAGAGAGTGAAGAATCCATGAACACACAATTTTTGTCTGAATGATTGAATCTCATAGATTTTCATCAGCAGGGTGGTTGTTTAACATTGAAAACATATATACATCTTAGGGCTGCAACTAACAATTATTTTCATGATCAATTCATTGCTGATTATTTTCAATAATTTCAATTTTAATCAATAATCATTTAGTCTATAAAATGGAAGAAAAAATTGTGCTCATCAAAATTTCCCAGAGCCCAAAGTGGCTCTAATTGCTTCTTTTGCCCAACTAACCATCCAAAACCCAAAGACTCTTCATTTACTGTCATAAGTGACAAAGAAAATCAGTAAATCCTCACATGTAAGAAGCTGGAACCAGCAAATGTTTAATATTTTTGACTGAAATTACTTTTGATTGGTTGTCAAAATTGTTTATTTATTTATTTTTTTGGTTTCTTTACTCCTCTCTGACAGTAAAGTGAATATCTTTGGGTTGTGAGCAGAACAAGACATTTAAGGAAAACTGACATTTTTCACAATTTTTTAACACTTTAAAACAAACAACTATTAATCGATAAATCAAGAAAATAATGGTTAGTTGCAGCCCTGCAGTACAGTAATATAATACAGAATATTTAAAGGTGGGGTGTTCTGTAGACTTGCACTGATTTCAACTTTCTTAGCCGATTCTGATTTCCGATTTTTGAGGGGTCTGACCTACCGATTCCGATTTTGGCCGGTTCCGATTTTCAGTCTTTCTAAGAACTGTAATTGACAGCATTCACAAACATTTTTGCAACTTTTCTTGTAAATATGTTCATAATAAGACACTGACTATTAAATATTCATTTAATACTTTCTCCAAAATCATCCAGATTACAACCAGGCCTTATTATAATTTTATATTAAGATTATGAATTGGGTGAACGTGATCTCGCGAGATCATCTCGCGGGATTTCGTGGGATGCGATTTCATGTGATCTTTTGTGGAAGCGGATGTAAACAAACCGGAGACTACCGCGTTAGTCTCCAGTTTGAAGTAAAACTTTGCCGTGAGAAAAACAAACACAGAAGTTAAAGGAGTCTGGATGAGAAAATGTTTGAGGAGACACATCAACACATGTTGTTTATTCTTCAGACAGAACAGGAGGTGAGATTTTAACTGTCCCTCTGTGAACAGCAGTCTGCTGCTAGCTTGCTAACATTAGCCTGAAGTGCTAGAGAGTTTACGGCTGTTTTGCGACATTGTCAGCTGCTCTGTCTCGTTGTAGACTGTCTGGCTTCTCTTTATCCAGTTCTTGGAATCTGTCTCTGACACCATCTTCAAGCAGACGTGTGTCTGAGTGTGTAGCTGTTATCAGCGCTGTGTTGACGTCATGGTCAGTTTGTCTGCTGCGCGCATGACATGACCATCGTGCAGAACACGTGTGTGACAATGATGGGCACAGAACCGGATTTGTGACGCTGACCGGCCGGTCACCGGTCAAGGCCGGCCACGTGAAAACCGGCCCGATTCCGAGCATTGCCGATTAATCGGTGCAAGTGTTCTGTTCTGGAGAAAGATTGTTTATATTTGAACTCAACAACCAAACAAATACTCCTTCAGAAGATTTACGTCCCTTTTACTCCCCTTCCCCTTCCTCTTGTCCTTTGCACAGGCACAATGGCAACTTAATGCTGATTGGCTGGAGTAGTGTTGTGTGGCTCGGTCCATGTCCACTTTCTGTTTACCGTTTACATAGTCAGGGCTGTGTAGAAATATCTGATTCTTTTTCAATGGGGAGATAGAGGACCGTGAGGGGATATCTGCTGAATTTGATAAAAAAGTGTATTGATTAGAATAGTACACCCCACCTTTCGAGGCCATATCATAAGGTAATGAAAAGCCTAATAATTATAGTATAAGACATAACAAAATATATCAAAAATGTATGAATGAGTGGCCTATCTGTCATCATGGAAAGGAAGAGAGAAGTAGAAAAAGTGGTCGTCCACTGAGTTCAGCAGGGTTAAATACAGGCTCAGTTGAGGTGATTTGCTCTTGCTGGTCCTGAGAGAAAGAGAATGATGTCCTGCATTTGGCACTGAGGTGACCACATGTATGCACACTTCACAACCGCTGGCCAAAAACACCAAAGTAGTGTTAGCACACTGCCAGGCAAACATCACGGCTGTGTGTGTGTGGACACTGTTGGATCGCTCTGTAAATGTTAGTGTTTTTTCATCAGCCTTTAAAAAGCTGTTTTGGTGTGTGAAAAGTCGACATGCACTCAGTTGCATCACAGCCTCCTGTGGTAAGCAGGGGCACAACCAGCTCAGCTGGCCAAACTATTACTTTGCTATTTTATTAACATTTTATTAATTCTTGCAATAGTTGTTGTCATTTTCATGTTTCCTGTCTCTGTAGTCAGATGGTGATTATGAAATAGTTATTCAGTTGCATCTCATAAATACTACATGTCATTCCCAAACTGGTGTCTTAAGCTTTACAGACAAACTGTTAAGGAAAAACTTCATTTTGGAGGGACAAAAAGGACATTTAGTCTGGAAGGACTGAAAAAGATGAGTTTACAGATTTCAACGGCTTAATGTGGACATAGTCTCAGTTGGCTCACTTAATGTAAACAGGACATTCAGACAGAAGTGGTGTGAGTTTGACAGAAGGTGGGTAGATGATGCATTCTGACAACTAAGCTGAAGCCATGAAATTTCATCTGGGCTGTCCTCTTCTATTAACTCAATATTCCCATTCAGCATTTCTTTTCATATTCTATGACAAATCAACATCCACTACAACAGCTGCTTTAAGACACTGAAAACTGATCAGTGTAGCCTTCTTCAGTTTACAAAGGAGCTGATATTCCAAGTCAACTACACATTGTATGTATCTGCATTAAACAAACATTGATTGGTTAAATTTAGAATTTCCAGTATCAATGAGGCTGGAACAACAACAAACAAAGAACTAAAACAGATTCCATTACCTGGTTTAGTCCTATCACACGTCTTATACTTTTAGGAAGACACAGCCTACTACACTTAACACAATACCAGAATTTTGACTTAAAAAATGATCCTTATCTATTTCAATACCACGGCAATAAGAAAAAAAAACCCTAGGCACAAAAAATAGGGTTTTTCCCCCCCTTTTTAAAAAAGAACAAGCTGGACAGTGCTGGTACAAAAAGTCAGTGAACACTATCTGGTTCAGGCAGGACAATACAGACTGAACTGAACTGAGGTACTGAAGGAGCATTTATAATTTTTTAATAACTTCAATACTTTAGATAGTATCAGATGCTAGTATTGTATTGTTCAAACGTGGTATTAAAAAAAGCATGGATACCTTGATACCTTTGACATCCTTACAGCCTTCATGACTTACAAAAATCAGACTGTCCTGCCAGAAGTATAGTACAAGCCGTCTTTTCACCACTACTACTTTTTAAAGTTTATTTCAAAACTTTGAGTTTTGTGAGTTTGAGCTTGAATCAGAACTCTTAAAATCTATTGAATGCAGTTGCCCTGAAATTATGAGTTTTCTCTACTTTTTTTTTAATAGTACAGAACTGATTAATTTTAAGTATAAAAAAAACTTATTTCGTACATGGTTCGTATTAATCAAAAATGATGAGTCTAAGTTTTTCTTTTCGACTGCTTATTACAATCAGTTAATTTGAGCATTTGGTTTTACAGTGTACTTACTCACATGAATACCTCTGATTTGTAGGGCTGGGTGTCATTTTAAATTAAGTGTTGACCGATTATTAACCTGGCTGATTACCAGCTCCGATTTTTCATCACTTTGACAGTTATTTAACAGTTACTGGAATTGCTATTGCCGATCAAATAAATTAATTAAAAAAATTGCTACTTTGGCTCTGATGCAGCCACCTCTCTTTGTCTGTAGTCTCTCCTAATGTTCTGGACACAGCACTATCTGACTGTTAATTAGCCGACTTAATATACTGCCAGCTAGCTTAACTGTTTGTATATGAATACTTAATAATTGTTCATAAAATAAACATAGCCAAGTGGAATAAAAAGTATAACACCTGCCTTCAAAATTTAGTGGAACTATAAAGTAGCAGAAACTGGTTATTCTAAATTTTGACACTAAGATTTTCATTTTTACCTTTCAAATGTATATTAATTCCAAATATTAGTTATTGGTATTTTTATTGGTATTGGTACTGTCCATGAATAAAACATAGTTTACCCTTATTTTAAATGTATCAATTATTAGTACATGAGTTTCTGCAGTACTTATATTCATATTTTATTTTAAGAATGAAAATCTGTTTTTCTCCAGAATTCTTCATTCTCATATGTTCGATGTGTAAACACAACACGTTTTGGTCAGTAGTAAAATAAGTATTTAGGTTCGATTTGTAGCTATTGACTTGTCAATGGAAAAAAAAAAAAATCATATTTTGGGTGTGGGTTAGTCTGTTTGGATGGGCCACCCAGGTTGGAGACCAACCAATAGGTGATTTCCACACTCCTCACCATTAGCCTGCGCTATATGGACCAATGCATTCAGTGCATTCAGGCTCCATACACTGAGCCTGCTCTTTTGTTTGGACAGAGGCACACTCAAACCTCAGTGAAACAGGGCAAGACCTGATGTCGGCTGACACTTTTCACCATACCACTTTTCAGTACATCCATTGAGACATTTAAGGGATAGTTCACGGCAAAAATGAAAATTCAGTCATGCTGACTGAAGGTCAGGTTTAGTTTTTTAGTCCATGAAACACTGCTGGAGTTTGACAGGAAAACAGCATTGCCTAATCTCCCAAACAATGGAAGTGAATGATGACCAGTTTTCAAACATAAAAAAACATCAGAATAAAAACATAAAATGCCTCCATACTGCTTGTCTGGTGTAATCCAAGTCTCCTAAAGCCCCAACATGCCAAGTTAACTAAAAAAACATTATTTACAGCATGTTTTTATCCTGAATCTTCACTATAGATCTTTAGCTTGGAGCCACGTTCACATGCACACTGTCTGAACTGGGTGGTGGGTGGTGTGACGATGTGCAAACAGCATGCTTTTTTTCAGTTGTTCTTTTGTTTGAAAACTGGTCATTATTCACTTCCATTGTTTGAGAGATTCTGCAACACTATTTTCCTGTGAAACTCCAGCAGTGATTTGTGGACTAAAAAAGATAACTCCGACCCTCAATCGACATGAGGGTGAGTAATTAATGACTGAATTTTCATTTTTGGGTGAATTATCCTTTTAAGAAATGTCATATTTTTCATGAAACTAAACAACTGGAATGACATAATCTAAAAAGCAGATTAATTTTTCTGAATTGTCCCGATTTTCAGACCTTTTATCAGCGGTGTTCAAACACTAATATAACTTACTATATTCTAAAGATAACTGTGTATGCATACAGTCTAAAATGGACTAAATGGTGATTGAGTGAGGAAATACAGTATCTAATTGTTGAGTAGCAAAAAGATAGTGAGATTTGATTCCCAGCTCTGTAGACAGCCAACGAATGAGACTGATGCACATGAATATTAGTTGGGAGGCTTGTGGAAGGACGGAGAGGGAAAGAGTTGTCTAGAAGGGGAATGTGAGGGGCTGCAGGTCAGGAGAAGAGATTTGGTGACAGTGCTGAGGAGGAATGTAAGGAAGAGATTGATATCTTTTCCTGTTTGTGTTGCTCTGGTGTGAAACTCAAGGAGGTTCTGTGCTGTTTGGATTAATACATGCCTGATGGAGGGAGGAGAGACAGAGAGAAAGAAGGCAGGACAGCTGAAAAAGACGAGTGAGAAAAGAGGAGAGGAGGAGAAGTGGGGAGGAGAGAGACCAGGCAGAGGGAGCAAAGGATAGAAGGAGCAGAGATGGAGAGAAAGAGAGGAAGTCTGTGGCAGTCTACCTTGATTTCTCTGGGGTCCCCTCACACACACACACACACACACACACACACACACGCTGTATAAATATGCTCCCTGTGCTCGTCACACACATTTTTCTTGTCCCAACTGGGGAGGTGTGAAGAAAATCTCTTCCTTCCTTGCAACCCTTCACACACACACACACACACACACACACACACACACACACACACACACACACACACACAAGATGGGGTCTGATAAGATGTAAAGCGAGGGAGCCTGTTAGCCTTCTCCAAGCAGAACAAAACAGGAGAGCTGAGAAGCAGAGTGTGTGTGTGTGTGTGTGTGTGTACAGAATGGGGTGCAGCAGTGCATTGCTTACGCTTTAGACGTCTTTTGGGACCCTTTTTTCTTTTCAAGCTGCCACCTCAGAATGACCTCCTCCCCCCAAAACACACGTGCGCATACACACACACACACACACACACACACACACACACACACACACACACACACACACACACACACAAGTCATGTCTCCCCCTCGTACTTTGATTGTTAATCCCATTGACAAACTGAAATCAAGTTTTTTGGTCTGTTCTTTTGTGTTGCAGCCTCATATGCACACATGCACTAACACCAGATGCAGTGATGTCATTTATCCACACACATTTTTCATCTGAAATTGAACATTTGTAGCATTTAAGTATAAACTTTTGGTTAGTTGAGCTGAAAGATGTTTGGTTTTTTATTTTTATGGTGTGTCATTAGTTACCAAACAAACTCAAACTGTGTTTTAATGTTGGATATGAAAATAATTAGTTTCAATAATGATTACAGTTATTTATATTTGCTAATACATCTCTGAGTTGTCCATTGTTGAAAAATGTGTCAGCAAAGAAATGTGTGTTAGTTCACTTTTTCAAAACTCTTCACACAGTCAGAAACACAGAGGTCATTGTGAACTGATCTGTGGATCACTTGTCATTGCTTTTAGGGCTGCAACTAATTATTTTCATAGTCGATTATTCAGTAGATTATTTTCTCGATTAATTGATTAATAGTTGTTTGACTATAATATGTCAGAAAATTGTGAAATATGTCTTGTTTTGTCCACAAATCAGAGATATCCAGTTTACTGTCAGATCGGAAGAAACCAGAAAATATTCATACTTAAGAAGCTGAAATCAGACAATTTTGACTCTTTTTCTTAAAAAATGACTCACACCGATAAATCAATTATAAAAAAAAAATTAAATGTTATCCACACACATTTTATTAATAATCCGTTATTCAATAATTGCAGCTCTAGTTGTGTTCACACAAAAATACTTTTGATGACCATGCATTATTTTATGATGATTAAGTTTGTTCTTAGAAGTTTTTCTAAAAACAAACTTTCACAACAATCATGTTGGAGATTATATGGAAATAGGGAGGCAAATCACACACACACACACACACATTTTATGGGAGTGCCATTGGCTACACTTTTGGGAAAATGTAAGTATTATAATTATAAGTTAAGACATTCTGGGATATCCAATACCAAAGGAATGCAAAGCTTTGTACCTTGGTAATATAATGATTATGTCATTGATAATGATAGGTATCTGACCAGGATATTGTTGGTAACAAGCAAGAAAGCAAGAACAAGAAGTTGGTAGTGTTGGTTGGTTGTGCTTTTTGCTTTCTTTAAGGGGTGTTATTTTCTGTCAGAAAAGTCAGAAGTCGACTTGTCCAGTGCCTGGGGTTAAATGTTCAAGCAAAAACCAAATAAACATTAAAGTTTTTTAACAAGTTTTTCTAAAAGTCTTGAATAGAAATTGTTTTATAGCTAAGGGTTAGTTTAATAGTTAGCAGTTAATAGTCATATGTAATAATAATGGAAAAATCTGTCAGAACTCTGAAGTGTGTTCTTGATGAAGAGAATTTTTTCATCAGAGCTCATACATCATAGGTGTGTGCGTCTCCATGCATCTAACATTCTTCAACTTTAACTGGCACCAAGGACTGAGGACCTGAGCTGATCATTTGATCGCTGGTATTATGATGTAATGACGCTTCCTTCATTTATAGTCTCCTTGTCAGTCACCAGGAAGCCTCAGCTGGCCCAAGGAGGTCAGCCCACAGTAATCCTCACTGAGCGTCTCTGTGAGGCCAGAGGTGACCTGAGGAGGCCCTCAGTGTGTGCTCTGCCCCTCTCTGCTTCTGTCCCTCTCATGATTTTCTGTCATGATTTATTTTGATGTATGTAAATAGCTCCTATGTACTGTTGCTCTACTGATAGATGAGCCTGTTGAGTGAGTGTTTATAGCTACAGCCTTGTGCAGTTATATTGCTACTTTTGTATTAGGGTATTTTAGTTTTGTAGACCTAACCCTAACCCTCTACAGGTCCTGTGTAGTAAGATAGTTGCTATAATTAATTATCACATTTTTTACATTTTTGCCTAAAAAATTACTTGACAATAGATCGATTATCAGAATAGTCAATAATTATTTTTTTGTCAGTGATTGATTGACTAATTGTTGCACCTCTATTTCAGTTAGGCCTAGATTCAGTTGTCCTTGTCATAGCTTCTCTTAGTGTGAGGAACTCTGGAGATTGGTTTTCCTTCATCTTTAGGAATGGTGATGGTGATGGTGCTGTCTAATATGTTGATCTAAAATCTAATATTGTGTTCAGTTGGGTTGACATAGTATCTCATTCACATCATTTTCATACTTCACTTTCAGGTCTGTCTTCTGAATTATGTAACCAGGTGCTCTGTTTACTGTGTCACCTGTGTGTATGACAGTAAGAGCTGTGATGGATAAAATGGACTATGTGCAGCGATGAAAATGATTGCAGCAGTTGATTCTGGTGACAGCGACAGGCAGGAGGATCAATATGTGCCTTATCATCACCAAGAAGTCAGTGGACTTTTTTGAAGTGCAATTGTATTTCTCCATCACCAGCATGTAAAAAAGCATCAACGTCACACATCAGTTAACTGATAAGAACAAACTTGTGGAGCTGCAATATTGGGCTTCATTCTCTGACAGTAACTGGACATTATGTTACCTACTTAAAATAAGTTTGTTGTGGGTATACCAGTCCCTCCAGGACTTCACAGGCCTTTTTTGGGATTGTTGCAGCCTAAATGCCTGATTTCACAGCAGCTATTTAAGAAAATTGCAATGCATGTTGCAATACTTTTAGGCATTTTTTACAATAAAATTGCGGGACCAAATGAGAATTGCAAAAGAAAGTTTGTGATTTTTTTGTATAATTAATTTATTAAGAAGAATCTTTGAAGAATCTTTGAGAAACTGAAACCAAGTCAAAACAGCACATGACATTTATTAATGCCAATAACAATGACAAATGTTGTGTTCTTCTCAGTACCTGTGGCAAAATAAAAAACAAAGAATGGTCTCACGGAATTCACATGGTTTGGTTGAAATGGCATGAACTGTGAGTGTGCATTGCAATATTGCACCTTCCTGGAGAGACTGGTATATGTTCTGTTTAAAATCTCTGTAAATTAGTGCAGTACTGTAGTCTGATAGATGTTGCTGGACAGAATTTATTTAGTTTTTCAAAGTGCGGTACTCAAATTTAGAATTTGAAATAGTATTATTAACCATCAGGAATTTTACTGGTAGTTGTTCCATCCATAGGCCAATGAATGTTAAAAGCCTCCAAAAAGACTGTATAATCTGTTGGATTTCAAAGGGATTTAAGAAAACCACAACAGGGGGGTCAATCAGTTATCATCAATCCATAAAATAAAAGGATGGATATCACTTTGCTACACCAACTTCTACCCAGTTCTTGATGTGCTCATGTTGTCTGGAGATCTGGACCTGTGTTATTTCAGTACAGTTCTGTTACACATACCAAATTTTATTTAATGAAGGAAGAGGTTAAATGTACTTCACTAGGGATTGCAGGCCTGTCCAGTGCTCTCAAGGACATGTTAATCTTGTATAAGGAGACAACTGGAAAATTAGTCCAAAATGCTGGAGCACATGGACTGAAGGCAACAAACTTTATTCAATGACTAACATTTTGACTCCAGATGCGTCTTTATCAGAGGATACATTTTGTGACCTGTGCTACATTATACTTCGTACCAATTTTTATTTTTTACAAACTGTTTGTTCTTTCAGTTAAAAGTTCCGCAAGTTTTTATAGTTCCCTTGCATGTGACTACTCATCGACACAAAGACTATGAAGTAAAGACTCCTCCCAGTATGTGTTTGAGTCTTATTATCTAACCACCCAAATGTTATAAAAACTAACTATAAAACAAAGGAATACACATTTAGAGAACAGATGGGTCTTGGTATGGAGTGAAGAGCAAAAAATTCAGTGGGTCATTTAAGCATGCCTGTAAACAGTCTAGGTCAAAGTCAACTGTTATTAAATTAATGACAACTAATTAAAAGAAATGTAACATAGTGTGTGTTGTTTCAGGACAGCAGCGTACTGCCAGAGGCAGTGTTTCTTAATGCTGTGGGATTACAGTAGGGATGGTTGTGCCAAACCACAGCGTAGCAGCTCTGCCACCCTGCCAGGCCAAAACCACAAGCTGTCACAGCACAGTGGCAGCTGCTGTCACAGTTACTGCCTCCAACAGTGGGAGGACAACATCAGCGTGAGCTCTGGAATCTGCTGGATTCTGACATGCACATACTGTAGGGTTTAAAATGTCTCTTTTCCTGCTTTATTGATGAGTAAAGCTTAACATTTCCTATATATGTCGTCCAGCTTGGTTTTGTTTTTTTATCTGATAGTGTATGAAGCATTCGAGAAGAAAAAGATCAATGTAAAACTTGTTTGTGCAAGCAGACATCTTGGCCTTGGACCTTGTCTTATTTCTTTTCGATGGCCTCTGCAAATTGCTGCCAGATGGCAGTAATGTCAGAGGTTTTATGTTTTTGACAGCACATGGTTGGGCTTTGTTCCAGTGAGTAGCAGTACTTCTGTCTGTTGTAAAGAGCTTTTGATTTTGCCAAAGCTTGTTTGGTATTTTGGTGACTTGCTGTGAACTTTACTGTGGCCCTGTGGGGGTGTAGAAGTAATGATTTGATACACTGGGCCTTTAAACTATCAGTCAGCAAAATTTAGAAGAAGCTAAACTTCTCTAGGATTGGTGGTAGACTGGTGAAAAGGTGGCTAGGTGCTTCAACAAATGTGTATTTCATTCTGAGTTTAGAAAACATTGTGGTTGTGAAGTTGATCAAATTTAATGTCTGGCAGCTCAGTCTAAAAGTGATATCTGTTTTGTGTTTATTCAATTGTTGTGTGTGAAATGTGGTGGAAATGCAGCCTTCTTCCAGTGCCTAAAGTTGTACCTCAAAAATCATCATTTCCTCTGGCCTAGTCTGTAGTTTATTGATTGACATTGTTTTGGCCTAAATTGCCAAGATTTGGAGATATTGGCTGTAGAAAGAACTATGTAATAAATTTGTGAAATAGTTCCTATCTGAAGAGCAGTTTTCAAAGAAAGAAACAAACATCAGAGTGGTTTGAGCTCTTAAAAATATTACTATTTATATTAAATCTTTTTTGTAAAAGAAAAATCTGTTGTCCCTTTAAAGAAAAGCAAAATTGTGAAGGTTATGTAGGTTAAGAACACTTTTCTTCTGTACAGAGTGTACCAAATTTTCCAAAAAATGCCGAGCTTGTGTTTTTCTCCTAAAGACCTCATCTTTTCTTAAAGATAGACAGAAGAAATTCACCTTCCAGCCGTCCCATGAACAGGCTATACACCATTTTGTCTCTAAAAGAGTATTATTAAGTAAATACTTCTGAGATTACAGCCCCCAGGATGAACAGTGATAATTCATAATTGACATTTTTTTCTATGAGTCTGAGGATATATATGACCTTTGTACTAAGAGAATTGCAATTAGTTAATTTCAAAGTTTACTAAAGTCAGAAAAATTTGATATATACGTGTGTGTGTACGTATCTATATATATATATACACACACACACACATATATGTATATAATATGGTCATCCAATAACAGGCAGTATTCAAAAGTATATACATAGTGTACAAAACGCTGTTGCAGGATGTGGGACATATATTGAGTATGCATTCTCTCTGTGGTAAAAAGATTTTGAATGTAATGTTTCAAATGTTATTTCTCTTCTCAGGCTCACCTCTCCTCCTCTTTGCCAACCGGCGAGATGTACGATTGGTAGATGCAGAGGGTGTGCGGGGTGAGTCGGCCATTGTTGTTAGTGACCTGGAGGATGCAGCGGCGGTGGACTTCCTGTATGCTGAGGGCCTGATATTTTGGACAGATGTCAGTGAGGAGGCCATCAAACAGACGCACTGGAATCAGTCATCCAATTGTAAGACTGAATGCTATTTGTCATCTGTTATCTTGCCCAGTGAAGGTTTCTCATACTGTGGCTCCTGTTCAGTGGTTTAATGATGGATGTCATTCTTCTTCTTCTTGTCACCATGTCACTGTGTATGTTTTCTGCTTGCAGCCCTCAAAGAGGCACTGGGAACCGGTCAGACTGTGGTGGTGTCAGGCCTGGACAGTCCTGACGGGCTGGCCTGTGACTGGTTGGGTAGAAAGCTTTACTGGACTGACTCGGAAACCAATCGGATTGAAGTGGCCAACCTGGACGGCACTTCCAGGAAGGTCCTGTTTTGGATGGACTTGGACCAGCCCAGGGCTATCGCCCTCAATCCTGCTCAACGGTAACACACACACACTCTGCATAATACAGTTAGACAGTAATGGACATTAAAGGCATCCCTTAGAGCAGTCATTCCCAAACACTGGGTTGTGACCCACAGGTGGTCACATGAGATTTTATTTGTGTGCCCTATAAAAGATTTTATGGAGGAAATTCTGCAAAATGTAAGATTTATATCTGCAGTACATCTTTTATAAAACATTTAAAATGTGTTTATTGTTTTACTGATGAGAGTAAAAAATGAGTCTGTTAATTCCACCTAAATTAACTTATTTTATCTCTTTTATGAAGGAGGCTAAAATGTTGCACACTATAAAAATTTCAAGGCAACTTACTTCAATAGATTTTTGAGTTTTGAGCCCAACTCAAACTCTTAAGTTTTAAAAAAAAGGAGCCGTTTTAGAAAATGCCCCAAAATTGAATTTTTTTGATTGAAGTTGCCTTGAAGTTTTGAGTGTTTTTAGGTTTGTTTTCATGTTGAGAGGAAATAAAAAGATTGAGGTGGCCTGTTAACTCAGCCTAAATGCATTTATTTTTATTAATAAAGTATTTAATGTGTATCTGCATGTCTCAGCATAAGATATAGCAATGTTGAAATGGCAGTAACAATGGTCAGGGACATTCATTAATGCCCAATTGAACTCTCCCAAGATTTATTGTGAATTGGGTCATGATGGTTTGCCATTTTTAAAAAGTGGGTCCCCAGAAAAAAAGTTTGGGAAACACTGCTTTAGATTGTTTAGTAAGAAGAAGACTTTCATTCTGTTAAGAGCCTTACAGTGAATGTTCCCACTTTGATCTTTTAAATTAAAATCTTGAATTAAAGTAGTGCAAATACAGTATAAACAATACCTAAATACCCCAGCTAGCCCAGCATACTTGAGCTGAAGCTGTAGTATGCAGTGACAATGAGATATGTCATGAAGAGAAAGTGAATAGAAGAGAGAGATGGTGGGCCTGCTCTGCAGAGTTTCCTTTTTCTGTGTTCTGACTTCACGCTGACCTCCCTTCTCTTTTACACACAACTTGTTGGATCAGCAAAGCCTGAGCTCCATAGATGATAGATTTACTGTAGTGGGTTGATTCAGTCCTGCAGACAAGAGCATTTCTGCTCATTGTTTGACATGGTATTTGACCTTGATATGTGAAACTAGGCCGGGTTTTTTTTTACTCTGATTACTTATGATTGTATTTGAATAGTTTTTGTGCTGGTTTAATAAGATGCTATACTTTAATGTCCCACTGGGGAAATTTGTTCTGGACTCATAAGAGGAAAGATAAGAAAAATGTCAATTTAAGAACAGGAAAGAAACACATCATATCAACCCATGTAACGGTTAAGAGCAATTTTTGCCCCCCTCCAAAAAAGAAAGAAAGAAAATAAAAAAAAAGAAAATAAAAAAAGCTGTTAAATTCTCTTTTTCCTGAAGACATTTCTTTTTTTTTTTTATTTGGCTAGCATAGCTAGCTTATGGAGACTCAAGAAGATGAGCCATTGCCAGAATTTATAGGAAAATGTCCAAAAAATGTCTCTCTCTTTTAATCCTGCATTGCTCAGCATTATGGCTCTATCATACTGTAAACAGTTGTCTAGAACAGCCTGACCACTGTGTCAGCTCCAGGAACAGTCAGATCGCAAATATGTACAGCTGACATTTATATAGATTATGATGTGTGAACTGTGGGTGTGTCTGTGTTTGAAGTTGTTGGTTCTAGTGCAGTGCCTGTTCAAAACGTGCGTGTTCAGAACGGGCCGACCTGCTTGACCTCTGCTGTTGCTGCTTGCAGGGTTAGTGTTAGCCCCCTGCAGTTCTATACACAGCACTTCCAGACCAACAAGTTTACACATTTATGTGTGCAACCATTTTCTTTCCTTTTTCAAACGTTATTAAGAACACAGTAATATTACAATACACAATTTGTGGGAAGATGCAGGAAGAATAACCCTGCTACTGAAATCTAACTCTTTTTCAGCTCTTCATTCAGCAGAATTTATGCTGGTGCCAGTCAGCTACCCCAAGCTATAACTGGTTCCCAGGGCGTTAGACTAACTTGCACATGCAGACATCTAAAACTGTGGGTCCAGAACTGCTGCATCAAGAAACTCTCTGGGTGATGTTTCCCAGCTCTCTCTCTCTAAATACCGTAGAAATGTGTACATGCACAGGAATGAATCCCACAGATCAAATCACACCAAAGAGCAGAAAAAAGGTGTTCTTCTTCAGCTTCATGTCCTTTCTTTGTTTCCTCTTTTCTCTCTGGTTTCCTGCTCTGTAATTGTCATCTCTAGATTACCAGCCAAAGTAATGCAAATCTGTCTGTCATTCTGAAACTGTATGTACACACATATAACTCTAATAGCATTAAACAAGTAGCATTTAAACCCATAACTGTTGGCTCATATATCAGTCATTTATTTTATTTTACCATGACCTCATCCAGAGCAGAGATAGAATGTTTCATTAATTATACTGAAGATATAATTCATGCCACAAAAAACATCATACTGTATCTACCAATTTGCTAGGATAAACATTTTTATAGATCTTTTTCCCATGAAACGCATAATACCTCACTGGTTGAGAAGTATTATTATAAAGATAACACAATTATTATTATTTTTTTTTCTTCACAGTTTTAAATAGATACCTACTCCTCAAACAAAGCCGGGAAATGGAGAATAGTAAAATACAGAAAATGAGTGACAGAGAAATGTAAAGAAATGACATAGATGAGAAACGGGAATAGGAAGGTTTAAGAAGACCATTATATATCCTGTGAGCCAGGCTTACTGGACTGTAAATCAGCATTAAAGTGACTCTTACATTAAAAAGACATCAGATAGCTAAGAGGACAAGTGTCCTGACATTTTGTGGGATGAAGAGTTTTTGTTCCAAATCACAGGGAGCTGTAAACCAATGCTTGTCTTTAATGCACAAAGTGTCCCTGTGTTTGTTTTATTGACATATATCCGTTCTGTTTTTCCTTCCAGCTACATGTACTGGACAGACTGGGGAGAGGAGCCCAGGATAGAGCGTGCTGGTATGGACGGCAGTAACAGGTACTCTAACTATAGAACCCAGAAGCAAACTTGTTTATTTGCAGTAATATTTGTATCATACAGTGTCCCAGTGCATCTAGATCTGGGGCTCTTTAACTCCTCTCCAGTGGCCCCCTGTGTGTTTGTGTGTGTGTGTGTGTGTGTGTGTGTGTGTGTGTGTGTGTATATATGTGTATATATATATATATATATATATATATATATGTATATATATATATATATATGTATATATATATATATATATATATATATATATGTATATGTCTGTTATCATTGTTGTAGGTCTACACTGTAAAATGAAAAAAAGTTGAGAAAACTCTTAGGTTAACCAACTACTAATCTTTTGCTGATATCATTTATTGAGTAAATATTGCCTATAGGTCAGCAAAACTTTATTTCAAAAGTGAAAAAGTTTGAATTGGGCCCAAAACTCAAAAATCAGTTGCAGTGTAATAGTGTAAACTAATTCTTATATTCTCCAACTATAAAAAATGTGGCCTATTCACAAAAAAACAAGTAAACTAAAATGTACATCACAGCCTTCATCTATGGCTCAGGGCCTTTTCCTCTAAATTCTGGTGATGGTTTATCTTCTTGAGTCTCTATAAGCTCACTGTGGATGCTAAATTAAAAAAAAGAAAAATCCACAGAGAAAAAAGAGAATTTAATAGTTGTGTCTCCAGACAGATTTTAGTTTCCCTTTTTTTTGCTCAAAAATGGCTCATTTGATCGTAAAGGTTGCAGACCCCTGATCTAGACATACAGAAGCAGTAAGAATTCTACAAGAATAACAAAAGTTGTAAAATGAATTTGTTTGCCTCTGTCTGTAACAGGAAGGTTATAGTGGATGTGGACATATACTGGCCCAATGGTCTGACCATAGATCTGGTGGAACAGAAGCTGTACTGGGCAGATGCCAAACTCAGCTTCATTCACCGAGCTAACCTGGACGGATCAGCACGGTATGGAACTTTGTGTATGGGAGTGAATGTAGTTGCACTGTATAAAACAGACAGATTGTATGCTTATATGTGATACAAAATATATATATAAAAGCTTGGTAAGCTTATTTTCAAATGTTACACTTACTCTTAAGATGTCATCTCAAATAAACTTAAATTTGGAAAGTGGTGAGTATTTTTACAGATACAGTTCAGTCAGCCAGCTCACATAGAAACGATTACTGCTCTGTGAATGCAGCCTTGCAGTATAGTTTGTCTCTGACATCTTGGCTCAGTTCTCATCAGTCCTGGCAGCATACACTGTAGCCAGTAAAGGAGGGAGTGATGATACAAAGTATTTTCCCCCAGATGACTAGAATCAGAGGCTGCAAGCTGCGTTGTTTTCTGCTATCTTTATTGCTCTTTTGGTCTTTCTAAATTAGTTAGATTTCTGATTACTGGTGTGTTTTGGAAGAAGGCTGAGAGGTGATTGGGTTTGGGGTCCAACAGATCAATGGTTCAGTAGTGATAAAGGGCCCGATGTATGATGAAGGCTTGCAGGCGCACAAGTGTTTCCAGTTTCCAGCTTCTGTTGCCTGGAATCACAACCTTGGTCTCTGTGATAATGGTCAATGTTCAGCATATTTCATCTTGTTAATGCTGTAACCCAGTCATTCCCAAGGACTGGGTTGGGTCACAGGAGATTTTATTTGGGTCCCCAAATAAATAAAATAAATATAAAGAAATTCTACAAATTTAAGATTTATATCTGCAGCACAAATTTTATAAAACATTTAAAACATGTACATTGTTTTACTGATGAGAGGAAATAAAAACAATGAGATGGCCTGGTATTTCTGCATAAATGAATTTATTTCTGAGGTTTTAACATCCGTGTTTTCAATTAAGTGTCAAGGTAATATAGGGTGATGTTTAAATGGCAGAATGCATGCATACATGAATGACCTCTTGTTGGACTGGGTTGTGATGGTTTGTTATTTTTAAAGTGGGTACCTGGGGGAAAAAAGTTTGAGAAACACTGCTGTAACCCAACTTACCCACACTGTAGATTAAAGATCATGTAAAAAAACAATAAATGTCTGTACTGAGTTCATCACACCAGAGAAACGTGTTCTTAACCACCCAACCAAATTTGAATTAAAAATCACTAAATATAGAAAATTAGGCCTCAAAAACATGAAGAAATTATCAGTTTTCTTTGCTCTGAAATGCTGGGGGGTGGGTGTCCGCGCCACTCTCTCAGTGTCAAACACCACTATGACCTGAAAACAACCTGAAACATGGACGCGCTGTCCAGCAGCTTTATTGGACATGTCCAGTCGTGTTTGAGCCACCAGAGCCAAAGGACAGTGACAGAATAGTATTTTTTTTCTTCTGTGTCAGATTGTTGGAACTTAAGTGAGATAAAGTGAACTGCTGGGCTTATTTGGACTGAGGGAGTCCCTGAAGGTACATTCATAACTGAAAACTGGGGAGGGTGAGGGGAGGCAGAGGTGGTTTTGCTCATGTGACCGTTCATGGAGCTTCTAATAGTGTTGGGATACCATGGCTCTGACACGTCACCGAGCCATGTTTCAGATCCACCCAAAAAATCCTGAACACAGAAATCATGAACAGCAAGTTAATGGTCTAACTCAACAGTTCAGTACTACATAGTTCTCAGTCTTTTCATGTGTTTTCAGCAACTATTTTCTAACATGTACTGTCTTTTGAGGAAAAACTCCCTCTTTCCTTTACACAACCTTTAAGGTGGAAATGAAATACACTCACAAAGTCTAGCACCTATAAAACAGTCTTCCAGGTTCCCCTATTGAAACTTTCAAGATCAGCAGAATATTTTTGAGTATTCACCCTGTTCAGCTTCTTTCCAAAAGAGAAGGGGAGGAAGGGAAGAAAAAAGAACAAGAAGAAAAAAGAGCTGCAGACAGAATGAAAGAAAAATAGAGCGAGAGGGAGAGTATGAGAGACTTGTCCAACACAAACAGAGCTGTGGTATGGAGGCCCCAGTCAAAACACACACACACACACACACACACACACACACACACACACACACACACACACACTCCCAGTGCATCTCTCTCACAGCTTCAGCTTTCCTTCTCTCCTTCAGTCCATCAATCAATCTTTTTCTCCATGTCTTATTGTTCTCCCTCTCTATTAGTCCAGTCTTTCTTCATCATTGTCTTGGTGGTTCACTTAAAATGGAAGTTTCCAGACAGACACTGTCTACTAAAGTTAAATACTGAAAAAGTTCAATTTACCTCAGGAGAAGTGCAAATGAAAAAAACTAGCCTTTTGCTCCTCCTCCTGGCTTTGTTTTCAGGCTGTAGAAGCCCATGTTGGGAGACTTCAGCCAATCAGGTCACTGCAGAGAGTGGGCGTTTCTATTGGCTGTTCTAGAAATGCAGATGCACATACACGTCCCTTCAGATGGTTTATAGCCTGATCCAACAGCAGAAAGTCCTACAGACAGCCCTACAACTGATGATAAATTTACAATAACTTCTTTGCCTTCAACTCTGTATAGTCCAAGACGTGTGATGATGAGCGATGGCAACAAGTGGCAAAGACGCACAATGAAAAACAGTGTGAAATAACCTTATAGCTGGGACAGTGGTATGTGTGTGTGTGTGTGTTGTCTTAGCTTCTCATAGATTAGAAGCCCGGGGTGCGCTGGCCTGGGCTGTGAAACACTGGAGGAGAGATGAGGAAAGTCACAGTGAGAGGGACAGGGGTGTTGACAGAAGTTTCACAGGGCACCCTTCTCTTTCTGCCATCACGGGTGATGGGAGACAGTGGAGAGAGCAGCGGAAGGTTGTGCAGTGTCCGAAAACATTGTCTGAAACTTTAAATTGCCATCAGATAAATGTACTGGGCTGCGTGTCTGAAAGGGGTTTAAGGCAGAGCCCCTGATACTATGGATTTCTTCTGCGGTTATTTAGGTTGGCTCATCAGCATGGTATGTGGTTTTAGCATTAAGGGTGTAGAAAAATTGTGATTAGGCTTGGGTGGTATCCATTTCTTTATACCTTCATACCTTCCTGACATTTTAATGATAAAGAGGAGCGACTGTATTCATTACGGTGTTGGAAATCATACTGTCAGGATTTTTTAATACCCTTTTGTACTGTGATAATTTTATACCACCCAAGCTTAATTGTGATATTATGTTTAGTGATACTGTATGGATTCTCAAAACACTATTGTGATTTTACAATCCATGCAAAGATTTCTGGCAGTGGATAATTTTGTGCTATGTTTAAACCTCTGACTGCTAGATAGCAGTGTTGTTATCTATATTCACTCTTCTGATTACATAAAAAGTTAAGTTGTGTGTTCTTCATATTGTGACCGTTTTCCTAAAATTAGATTAAAAAAACATTATATCACTATGCTTACGGTATTGCAGTATATTGCAATATATCGTGAAACATATTGTATTACCAGCTTCTTGCCAATACACAGTCCTAAGTAGCGGCAGTTCATTGCGGTTATTGCGACAGCTCTACCTGATACCAATCCTTTTTTCTTTTTTCTTTTGGGACATTTCTGTCCTTATTTGATAGTGACAGCTGAAGATATGAGAAGGGATAGAGGCACAGGGGACACCACAGCAAATGGGAGAACCAACAGTCTCAGTACATGGAGCACACACTCCACCAACTGAGCTACAGGGGCACTTCACCTGATACCAATTCTTCTTCAGCAATTGCCCAGTTAACATTACATGTGTTAAAATGTAAAGACAGTGTGTCAGACAGTGTTTGGCACACTGTTTTTCTGATACAACCTGTGAGAGTTGCCAAAATCAGATGTGGGGGCTTTGGGGTGCAGCGTCCACAGTTCACATTCAGTCAGAGACCTTTGATACATGTAATTCCATCTCTCTGTCCCTCCTCATTTCTGGCCATCTCTCTTTTGTCAGCTGTTAAAAAAGGCATAAAATACCCAGAATATATATTATTTTAAAAAAGATATATAATATTTTAGCCCATTATTCAAGCAGTCCGCAACACAGAGCAGGAAAAACTGCAAAGACAGCTGTTCTCTTGGAAATTACTGCTAGTGTAGCGTGATTTGTTACCTGCAGCTAATTTCTACAGTTGTTACAATATGGTGTCCAAATGCAAATATTAGTGGAAATGTTTGACACTGTTGGAAAAATGTGGTAACTTCAGCCAGCAACTTTGTTCCTTTTGCAGCAGCCCACTAGTTCTGCAACCACTGTATACACCAGCTCTCCGTCTTTGCTTGAAGACATACAACGCAGCATTTTCATGTAACTCATCCTGCAACCAAGACAGTGTGTGTTCATATGTGTGTTAGGAGAATGTAACAGTCACACACTCACAGCAGAGACGTACATGTACAACTCAGTTAGAAGGGAGGAAAGGATGCTTTAGTCTGAACGTATCCTACCTGACAGCTTGAGTAATGAAATCATTTGGCTGTTTGCTTATTAATTTGCACACACTCACTCACTCACTCACTTACAGACACACACATACACACACAAGCTGAGCAGAGCTTTGAAATCTGGAGTTGGTTAAATTTGTTCTTTCTTTTTTCCCTTCACCGCTGCTGGCAGCCACCTCTGCTTTTACAACACACACACACACACACACACACACACACACACACACACACACACACACACACAGGACCAGAAATGATGATTGATGAAAGGCAGTTTCTGGTGTGTTGATATTCTAAATACAAGCCTCCTTTGATCGTGTGCCTAAGTGCGTTTTTGTGAGCGCATTTTCCTGTAAGTGATTCTAAAGTGTGTTTTAGAAAAGAACCGCTCTCTCCTGATCAAATCTAACACTTCAGCCTTCATGCTTTTTGTAAGTGTCTGGCCCGAAGGAAAGAGAGAGAGAACACCTTCACCAAGCCTGCACAAGCTTCTGAATGTGTTGTTTTAATAAGAAAATGTTCAGAAAACTTGAATCTGAGCTACAGCTGATCATGTTGCTGTGGAATGCAGTCTAGGTATTCATGGTCCCTAGAGGAGAATTCCTCTTTCTTTCTCAAAACTTTCCCGAAGTTCATCCATGAGATCAAAATTTTACTAACACAAGAGATCTAATGAGCAGACAGTAGTGAAATGTAATGAGCACATTCATAGCCTCATGCCCAAACCTTCTTCCCATTCTGAAGAAGCTTTTATTTTGTCCTGCAGTGAAACTGTGGTGGAGGGCACCCTGACCCATCCTTTTGCTCTAACACTGTCTGAGGAGACCTTGTACTGGACTGATTGGCAGACCCGCTCCATCCACGCCTGTAACAAACACAGCGGAGACAAAGCCAGAGAGATCCTCAGTGGGATCTACTCTCCTATGGACATCCAGGTCCTGGAGTCCTACAGACAGCCTTACAGTAAGTGAATATCTTTGACTTAGCTGCACAGTACAGTACATATACTTAAGTGTGAGCTCAATATACTATATTGAACTAACCCAGGTGGAGTGAGTAACTGATTGATCTGAGATGATTGATAAAAAGTTGCATATTTATCATGGACATTGTGGACACTCACACAGTTATTTTCTTACATAACCATATCATTTAGAGATGCACAATAAATTTGAGGTCCAATAAATTATTAGCTGATACTGGCCTGTGCAGCTATACTAGTCTGTATCTGTATTGGTGTTTTAGCTGGTAAATTTTGGCTGTACTAATATGCAATTTGACAGATTGTCAAAGTGTTTAAATTAAATTCTTGATGCTTTTTGATGAACTTTACTCGAAAAACTAATAGTAATAGTGATGTCAGTTAGATTTAAATTGGTAAGAGCTTTGGAATAATAAAACATCCATCTTTGCTCACTACATCTGAGCCTTTCTTACCGTCAGGTGTGCACTACAGGTTATATAATCTTCTTTTTAAAATAAAAAAATGTGAAATTATCAGCTATCTTAACATGAAAAGTAGGTAATTATCAGTTATTGTATCTGCTGAAAAAATCCATATTGTGCATCCCTATTGTCATATTCAAGTAGGTCAAATTATATTATACCTTCTTTTCAGAAACAAAGAAAAAAGGGTTTGCTGTTTTGAGAAGCTTATCATATTTTCTCCTCCGCCTGTCTATTCTTCTTCCTCTCTCTTTCTCTCGTCTTTTTGTCGGTGTCTCTGCAGTCCAGACTCCCTGTAGTGACAATAATGGAGGCTGTAGTCATCTCTGCCTACTCTCTCCAGTCCAGCCTTTCTACAGCTGTGCCTGCCCCACTGGAGTCCAGCTTAAAGAAGATGGAAAGACATGCAAGCCAGGTATGGATCCCTTTCACACTAGTATGACGACACTCTAAAGAGCCACTGGTAATACCTGAGAAAAAAATAAGAGAAGCTGTGAGAGAGGCTCTGTTAAGAGTTTTTGTGGAACCAATATAATTAGTAAGTGCTTTAAAAAGACAAATAATATGAATCTTACTTTTAAATGAATTGTCAGAAGGTAACTGCACCCTGAAATTCTGCTAGAACCTAGAAATATATTTAAAAAGAGCAGAGCAGAACAGAGCCTTCTGTTTGTACTCTGTGATTGTTTTGTCCGTATTTGTGCACATTTTCTGAAAGTTTACAGATAAATACAGAAATAGAGCAATACCACTGGTAGTTGTGGGGGGCACTTCAGCAGTGTTGCCAATAGTTCAAGCGGGACATGAAGAAGTTCACATGTGGTGATGTATTTAATGACTGCAAAAACCACTGTCGCATACAACACTGCCTCCGCTTTGGTCTCTTTCCCAAGAGGTTGTTTATTATGTCCTCCTCCAGTTGATGTTGTCTGAAACTTTTGACACTTCTTCTTCCATGGGGTAACTTGACTCTGAGTAGTGCAATCTACTGGTTGCTGGTTGGCTTACCATCCATGCCGACGTAAAGGATGAATGGAAGTATGTGCAGTGACCATTTCATCAATTGAAATGAAAATATCAGTGTCATACATATAGGAGGCAGAAATTAGCCTTTAGAATACACAGAGGGACACTGACCAACCAGCGCTCAGTGGAGCATGGATAGTGACGTAGAGCTGGTATACACCAGTCATGAAAGGTAGTCTGGTAGAGCTTTGACAAGCAACATAGCTATAGCTATTTATCGTGGTTAACGTTAAAGTTTGTCAGCCATCCATCCATACTTGCCAGCCTTGAGACCACAAACATATGGAGGATCTTGAAACCAAAAAACATCTGACTTTCAGAGACTTTGTTTCCTGCACTGGTTGTAAAGGTACATCAGGATAAAGTACCAACATTTCTTGGTTGGTGAAACATCCCAAGCACAGCAAAACAATGAAAAAAAATGGAAATACAGACAGAGGGCAGGGTCTCTCAGATACAGACACCACCACACACTTCTAGTGGGTCATAAGTAATGATTGAAGGGGATTATGTAATATCTATACATTGTTTCTTTAGGAAGATGTTGCAGATTATACCTTTAAGGAATGAAAATAACAAAATAATAAGTACAGTGCAACAACATATTTGTGCAGAATTTTACTTCTAACTCTCACGAAAAAATACAGAATAATGGTATTGATATAGCTGTATTGTCCGAGTGGAAACAGTAGACTTTTAGAGCCGTATAGGGCTTATATACACACTGTGTAGTGTCAGAAAGAGGTTGTGATAATGAAAAGGAAAAACTATTAAAATTGGGAGAAATCCAGGAGAGTTGTGATCCCGGGAAGAAACAGGGAGAGGGCAATGAAAAACTGGACATCACATGAGATACTGGAGTGGGATTAGACACATTCTGTTGACACCCAACCCTTGTGTAGTATACACACAGTAATTAGGATTTGCTGTTGCTGACCCTCATTACCATTGTGTTTGGTGTGTAATGTAGTGCTGCAGCATCGAGTGGATCAGCTTGAAAACAAGTAAAAGTGACCTGTCTGCCAGCAGAGAGGGACATTAACTGACCAGCCGCCATGTTGATTCCCACGATGCTAAAACAATAGAGCTTTATTCTGCAAAACCTCAGCACTGTGTTAGAGTGCGTCTGTGTCTGTTAGCCTGTGTTATGTGATTGTATTAAATTTGAATGAAGCATGCCAACCAATCACTTAGCCACTGTTGACAATAAAAACAACAATGCTCTATTGTGTCAGCCTGCAGTTAGAGTGTGTGTGTGTGTGTGTGTGTGTCTGTGTGTCTGTGTGTGTGTGTGTGTGTGTGTGTGTGTGTGTGTGTGCGCGCGTGCATGTGTGTGCATGTGTGTGTGTCTGTCTTTGTGTCCGTGCTTCTAATTTGTTTTGCTTGGCTGGTTAAATTGAAGGCGTTTGTTATTGTGCTGGCAGCAGTGTGTGTGTGTGTGTGTGTGTGTGTGTGTGTGTGTGTGTGTGTGTGTGTGTGAGACTGTTTGTCAGGGGTCTTTAAGTGTCTCAGAATGAAGTCAAGCGAAGACAAGAGTGGAATCACAGATGCTTTCCCTCTTTCCTTGTCATTCTTTCCCTTCATTTATCCCCCCTCGCCTCAGTCATTTAGGTAACGATGGAACAACTTTCAACGTCAAACCTGATTGGTGCCAAAGCTGAGAGATGCCAGATATTGATTGGTTGTGAAAGTGCAGTTGGAATAACAGATGGAGAGAGATTTACATTATTTACAGAACCATGTGTTTTTGATATCCAAGCTACCTGATATTATTTCAGATATCGGAGATTTTATATTTTATGGTATAATGTATTAATACAGAGTGCACAATTAAATTACAAATCATTTATTATCTATGTGGGTTTTATTGATTGTCGATATTTCTGGACACAGTTGAAATGTCAGTATCATGTCTGCTGTACAGCCATTGCTTTGTCGTAAGATTCAAGTGAATTGATTTGAAATGTGAGACAAGAAGACGAGAAAGGAAGACAAGGCAGATCGGGGAATAGTAAGGGGAGACACTTTGAACTGCTTTAAATGTGAGCTCTTCAGAGTCAGAGGTGTGAGAGACAAAGAAAAACAGTTAATTGTCTCCCATGAGGTGAGTTTGGCTCCTGTTAAATCTGAACCAACAGCCAAACAGTGGAGGATCCCTCAGGACAGCAGAGCCCTTTGTTTCCAGACTGGATGGAGCAAGGAGGAGGCAAGAAGAGTGATCATAGCAGAGCTGGGTTCAGGCTGGAAATCTTTTCACCACAGAAACATCTCTGGATGTTTTTGGAATCAGTTTCTATGGCTATGTTTGATTGTAGGACATTATTGTTATGATGTTATGGTGCCAGTCTCAGCTGCTTGTTTAATGATAGATCATCACGCTGGTGTTGGAGCTCCCTCACCATCAGAGAAGGGTGGAATATAACTAAGAACATTTGCACAAATACTCTATTTAAATACCATTTTGAGGTAGCTTTACTTTACTTGAGTGTTTACAATGTTTGCTACTTCGTAATACTACTACACTATGTTTCAATGGAAAGTATTTTACTTTTTTACTCTATTAAATGTATTTCACAGCTGCATACAGTTTTTACTTTTCAGATTAAGATTTTTACAAAACACAATGATACATTTATAAAATGCAATAAAAATTTTACCACATGTCAGATGTCTGTGAGTTGTTAGTCCTACCAAGAGACATCTCCCAGAAACCTTTCAGATTGTTTCTTTAAATCATTCAACATTTCAACCAAAATAAGCAAAGATTACAGAAAACTCAAAAAAACAGTGTAGCAGTGTAGCAGAAGTTTGTTTTTTCTTCTTTCCATTTCCATTAATCATCTCTCAACCCCTCACATTTATCTTGTTACCCTTTGGAGCAGGCGGATCTCGAGGTTGGGAACAGGCTTGAAATCTTTTACACCACAGACAGATTGATACTGGACTGTGGGGTTTGGCTCCGGTCCAGATACCAAGTAGTCAGACTTGGATCTGCTGGCTGGTGCCTTGATATCGGTACTTTAATGACATGAGCTTTGAAGAATTGTACAATTTTTGCCAATGAAGGAAAAATGTCTGCTGTTTATCAAGTCTATAATGGTACTGAGTGAACATCAGAGACTTCTTAGAGATGAAGGATAGATGTCACTTGGTTTCAATAAGTCCAGACTACCGAAATGTATCTGTCAACGTGCTTTTGATTCTGTTATTGAACAGCAGGGGCTTCTTAAAGGGATCATTTACCCAAAAATAAAAAAAATCATTATCTATTCACCCTCATGCCAATTGAAGGTCAGGTTTAGTTTTTTAGTCCACAAAACACTGCTGGAGTTTCACAGGAAAACAGTGTTGTCTGTATTTGTTGCCCAGTTGGCTACAGAATGTTTTATTGCTGATGCAGGAGGTGAAAACAGGTTTTTACATGATTTCTATAACTGAGTTTTAAGAAGAAGTAGTTACACATTAATACAACATTAATGTTGTAAATATCAATTATCAGTCACAGGGACATTTTACTGTAAATTTAGCTGATATTTTACTGAAGTAGGAGTTAGATGTGAGACAGTAGTACAGTATTTTGATCATTGTTTTATTGCTGCTTCAATGCTGTTTGGATCTTTTGGAAAACTCACTACAGTGCTAGTGTGCATATGCAGCAAATCCATGAGATCAAGTTGTCTCAGAGCTAAATCAACTCTGTCACAAACCCTGCAGTGAGCACTTTCTGACTGCAACTAAGTGTTGCTAAAATGGATTCATATGGATTAACACTCAACAACTGATGAAACTTGTGTGCTTTGTTCAGGAGCAGAGCAGGTTCTGCTGCTGGCTCGACGGACTGACCTGAGGAGAATCTCACTCGACCTGCCAGACTTCACTGACATAGTGCTACAGGTAAAAATACACACATGTACACACATGCACACATGTGCACACTCTATGTCTCCCATGTACTGAACATTGTTCCTCTGCTCATGCAGGTTGATGACATTCGCCATGCCATAGCTATAGACTATGACCCAGTTGAGGGTTATGTTTATTGGACAGATGATGAGGTTCGGGCCATCCGGCGATCCCACATTGATGGCAGCAATGCCATGATGCTGGTTACCACGGAGATCAACCACCCAGATGGCATTGCTGTGGACTGGGTGGCCAGAAACCTGTACTGGACTGACACTGGCACAGACCGGATCGAGGTACATCTTAAGGCCAAAACGCACTAAAGGCCTTTACTTCACATGATGATTCTATTTATTGTAGAAAGCTGTCACTGTTTGAATTTTAAAACCACCGATTGAGTCATCTACAATGCTGGCTGCTTCCTGACCAATCACAGCATCCCTGCCCATGTTTTCCTTTAATATTGTTTGATAAATGTGAATGTAGTCCCATTCAGGTCTCAGGTGAATCTGTATAAGGAAAAAAATACATGTGAGCAAACAGGTTGGATGTTGTATATTAATATGGAATTGTGTCATGTTATTCTAGGTTACCAGGCTCAATGGAACCTCTCGGAAAATTTTGATTTCTGAGAACCTTGATGAACCCAGGGCCATCGTCCTGGACCCAGTCAACGGGTAGGTGTTAGCATGTGTGTGTATATTGGAGTTGGTCTGTTGATACCATTGTGACCATCCTGACCATCTGGGGGTTTCAGGAATCTCGGGGGAGGCTACACTCTGCAAATTAAAATGAGCTCCTGGTGGCTATCTTATAGGCTGATTTCAATATCTTTTAGACTTTTTTAGTATAATAACAGATGACTGCATAAAGTGGAGGTGAAGCAACATTTCAAGAATATCTAGTTTATGTATCATGGCGTATTTCCGAGTGAAACAGGCTATGCTGGTGGGACTTAACGTTGTACTATTTTATCAGTTTTAGAGACTGATTCTTGATGCTTCAACCCAGCAGCAGGGGCAACACCAGAGAGGGAAAACATACAAAAGATATAAATAAATCTAAAAAATACAAATAGCATTAACTCCACTGGTAAACAAGGATTGATTTTCTCTATCCATTTTATATTCGAAAATATGTGAAATATCTGTCTCTCTCTCAGCTACATGTACTGGACTGACTGGGGTGAGCATCCCAAAATCGAGCGGGCCAGCCTTGATGGGATGGACCGTGTGGTCCTCCTCAACAGCTCTCTGGGCTGGCCCAATGGACTGGCAATAGACTACACTGCAGGAAAACTGTACTGGGGAGACGCTAAAACTGACAAGATAGAGGTGAGTCTGGCAGGAGTCTATACAACATCTGTGTACCATTTCACCATGTCCTCAGCTGGGACACAGCTGAAAGACTGGACAGAAAGGAAAGAAAGGAAAAGGGAGAAATCAGAAAAAGATGAAATGGAATGAGGATAAATTAGATTAATATTCAGACGTGTGTTTTAATAATGATCCAAGGGAATGTGGAGTTATGTAACAACTGGACAGACTTACGCACGATTGTGTTAGGTTGTTGTCATCTGGTCTGTCTTCACTGGTCTGATCTGGCCTGTCTCCTTGTCTGGCCTGGTTTGGTCTGGTCTGTACTGTTCTAGTCATCTTGTATGTTTTGTCTGCTGACACACATCTTAAACCACTACGTACTGCCAAGTGTCAAACTGCTGAATATGTCTCCAACTTGGTGAGACAAAGGAAAAAAGTTAGACGCTACAACAGGAAAATATGTGTTTTGATAAAATAATTTGATTTTTTACTCTCAGTGCTTATTAGATAAATACAGTAAACTTAGTGTAGTAATTCTGTGCTGTCAGTTATATGCGGATAAACATAATGTGTGATGTCAAGTGTCAGTTCTACCACCATCCTGATAATTAGATGGAAGTATCTAATTACAAACGCTCAAATTACTATAATTAAGTAGATTTTTGGGGTACTTGTACTTTTATGAGTAGATTTTTAAGTCTGTACTTTAACTTGTACTAAAACATAGTTGAGTACTGTGATATTTGAATTAATATCCAAAACCTTTTTATCTACTAAAACCTATTTTAGTAGCCAATCAGGTGATCTGATCACAAACAGGCCAATGAAAACAATATAATAAAGATACAGACGAGAAACAAAACAACATGCTACGGCAACACACATATGAAGTAAGGATGTTAATGATTAATCATTAATCAATTAATTGCTAACCAATTAAAAATGTATTCATGGATATTTAATGAATACACATGGCAGTAATTGGACCTCATTTGATGAATAAGGAAAATTAAACTTAAAAAATGACAAATGACAACAACAAAAAAAAAGTGAAAATGAAGAAAAGACGTTCTGTTATTTTTCTGATAGATGCTGTCATTCAAAATGCTAAATACTAATCCACAGTCTGGAGGAATCCTCCATGCAGGCTGTTTAGGGACGACAGTAACCAGGGATAGAATGCATGTTTCAGACACTCTGTAGATGTTTTTGTTCACGTTACTCAGTTGACAAAGCAGTAAGAGTCACATTAACTGATTTTGAGCCCAGAGGAGGACAAAGCAGAGGGGGGGCTGGGGAGGTGGTTGTTGTTCCTCTTGCCCTTCCCCCTCTCCCAAGGCTTGTATAGCTCCTTTAAAGCAGGTGTTCTCCATTCTCCTTCACTCTGTCAATATCACACAGTGTCTTTTTTTAGACATTACAACAAGTAGCCTACATGTCCCTTGCCTACTCTTTTCTTCATGACTTATTATTTATTTTCCACTTTCAGGTGGTTACTACTGTTTGATCTGTATTCTTTTTCTTTCTATTTCTTGCTTCTGAGAATTTGTGTGTGATTTTGTGTGTTTAAATTGTCATTGTTGTGATTTGATTGTTGTGGCATCTGTAGAATCGGATGAGTTCAGTTTAGTGTTCACATATTTTCATAGCAGCAGCAGCAGCAGAGAGAGAGGAAGACAGAAGAGTAGAACAAAAAAACGTGAATGCCTGAGCTTTCTGGCTGAATGCTTACCAATTGAAAAAAGATGGCTGCTCTGTTGCCCCCCCCCCCCCCCGTCAGGGTGAAAGGACCCACCTCAAAGGGCTTTTTTCACGTTTGCAGCCTTGTTTTTATCCTGTTGAAAAGAAATTGCTGCTGGGTGTGAAGACATTTCTATTGTATGTCTGTCTGTGTCTCTCTCTCTCTCTCTCTCTCTCGTGTGTGTGTGTGTGTGTGTGTGTGTGTGTGTGTGTGTGTGTGTGTGTGTGTGTTTAGTGTGATTTTTTTTTCAGTGTTTGTTATTAGACACATGCATGAAGGCTAACACTAAAATCTCACTATAAGATTTTAAGACATGTCCCATTTTCCAGATGTACTCCTCAGTGGTAGAACAGTAGTTTCACTGACGTTGAGTTAAATGTGGACTGGACACCAGCTGACAAAGATGAAATGAAGGCTGTCATGGGACTCCTGTATCTACTAAATGTCTATCATTCACTGTCCATGAGATGTCTCTGGTCTAATCTTCAAGGTGGCATTGGGCATCAACAGGTTTGAGCAAATTGTGGCATTCCTGAGATTTGACGTTAGAAGAGAGTGGGGAATGACAAATTTGCTACATGTCAGCATCTGAGGAACATGGTCATTGAAAACTGTAGAAAAAATCATGAATACATGACCACTGATGAACTGTGCATCCCGTTCAGAGATCTCATATCACATACCAGGAATTTGCCTTGGTGCTGTAGTACCCAAAGGTCAAGAAGTAAGAGAAAAGAAAACAAGTACGGATAAAGTCCAGAATCGTGAATATAAACTAGAAATTTACATTTAAAATATATTAAATATACCATATGCTAAAATGAGTTGTACAGTGCTTGAATTGACGAGGATGGAATGTGCAAAATTTTGGCAAAAGAATGTGAAAATGTCCACCATATAAAGAAAAAAAGAGTATGTGAAACTTGGAAAAATAAAAAGCTAGAGATTTGCAAAAGTGTGTGCGATGAAATGTGTAGTTGAATGCATAGACTCTGCATTAATGAAAAATGTGGTGTCTATGTGGTGTGATGAGAGTCCTGAGCCTTGTTGATGCAGTTTTTGGTGTGTGAGGTTTGGGTCTTGAGTCACTTGAGTAACTCTTTCAGCTGCAACAATTAATCAGAAGAAAATTAATCGGAAACTGTTCTGATAATTTTTCAAGCACTTATAGTGAATGTGAGAATTCCTTGCTTTTCTTGGTCACACATTATAGTACAGTGAATATGGTTTGGAATTTGGGTTTTTGGTCAGACAAAGTAAGTTCATGGAAAACGTCACTTTGTGCTCTAGGATGTTGTGATCCTTTTTTCTTTGTTTTCTGACACCTTTTCAAAGATATTTCTGACATTGAACAGATTAGAATGTGGAACCTTTTCCTATATTTTATTGTTAAGCAAAAAAGCAAAACTTTTCATTTTTAAGTTTGTTCTAATGTGTATGTGTTGTGAATCTAATATCAGAATTAAGCCAGTATTGGGTTTTGAAGACAACAGACAGCTGGTTGCAATGTTATGTGAAGTTGGTAAACACGGAACTATGACAGATGTGAAGCATTGAGACTCAAGCTTCAAACCACACCTGATCCTTCCGTTGTTGTCGTGAAATGTTATTGCAGGTCTGATATTCAGATCTCTCTCCAGCATATAGTAAAACACAGAGTTTGGAGAGTGAATGAAATGGCTTTCAAGCCAATGAATGTAAAGTTAAAGAAAGCCACTAATGGTGAGTACTCTGTTGTATGCTCATTCAGTTTTTTGTAGAAGTTTTAGATCACAAAAGCACAAGCTTGTAATTTGTTCAGTTCTGACACAGCTCCATAAAATCTGGTCCAAACACATCAAAGCTGGGAAATGTTCACCCTGCTTTTACTTGTGAACTGATCAATTCAGATCCACTGTTACACTGTTATTTTCAGGCATTACTAACCCCCAGTCAGAGCTGGGACTGAAGATGATTTCCAGTATCGATTCATCTTTCTTCAATTAATTTATTAATTATTTAGTTTAAAAACTATTATCAGTACAGGGACTTGGAGGCCTTTGTTTTGTCGTGAGTGTTGAAAGTATGAATTGCAGTATCTTCAGTGTATCTTATTATTTAGTGTTGTAATATTTGGCTTGTACCTGTACTTCAGACAATGTGTGTGTGTGTGTGTGTGTGTGTGTGTGTGTGTGTGTGTGTGTGTGAGCCTGCCAAACAGCTGAAAACTGAACAGCGCCCAGTGTTTTACCTTTTGAAAGAGAGAAGAGAGAGAATGATAAATGACTGAGGCAGACTGAAGACTTTATCCAACCAGAGCACTGAAGGAATGCTCTCTCTCTCTCTCTCTCTCTCTCTCTCTCTCTCTCTCTCCCCCCCCCTCCCTCTCCCTCTCTCTCTCTCTCTCTCTATCTCTCTCTCTCTCTCTCTCTCTCTCCCTCCCTCTCTCTTGCTCTGTGTTTTCAAGTCTTTTTTAAAGAAATCTGACTCCCCTTCTGCAACCTCCCACCCCACCCCCTCGTCTGAGGAAAAAAAACCCTCTGAAGTTACCGCACAGGCACCCTCCTTTTGAAAAGGAGTGTGTGTGTGTGTGTGTGTGTGTGTGTGTGTGTGTTAGCTGCTTTGACTGATGTGTTGCTTCGCTCTGCACACACACAAAACGGCTGCTTTGTTGTGATTATGCAGATTGACTATGCGTAGCACCATTCAATCACACTGCGGAGCCATATGGTAACTGCTTGTGTGTATGTGTGCGTGTGTGTGTGTGTGTGTGTGTGTGTGAGGTGGAACTCAGAGAGCAGGGAGGTGTATGTGGTGGAATTTCCCCTGCTTAAGGCCTTGTACCTTGTTCCAATAGTTAGTCTCCTGGCCTGTGTCTTGTTTCTGTAGCTGTCCAGCTAAACGGGCTCAGTTTCCACAACATCAACTGAGACAAATATTACTCTTTCTACTCAAATATTATTTAAGTACAATTTTAAGGCAAATATCATTCACCAAGTAAACCTTTGCCTGCAAAGAAAAGTTGAATGAGCCAGGTGTGAATGCTGCTTTGATAAATGCAAGATCTGACACTTTATGTATGTAAGGTGGTATGTAAGTGAAAATGTCTGCCATGTCTGTGACCTGGGTACGCAAGTGAAAACAGTTTGCTGTGAGTTACAGATTACAACAGAGAAGGTTTTTCTGTGTGTTGACAAGCTAGAACAGCTGCTAGAGACCATGAGAAGAGTGGAAGAGCTTGAAAACTTTAGGTTGCATTGTGTTGCTGAAAACACCAGGGAAGATGGACACAAGGAGACCAGAATCTGCCAGAACTGAGATGAAAGAGCAGCTTGCCTGTGACATGGAAACTGCCCTTTGCCTTGGTAACATTTGTAAAGAAACATTTGTATTTTGGAACATAAGTCACTCCAGCAGAAGGCCAAGGGGATAGGAAATTGGGGCTGTCACTAGACTCTCTCTCAATCCTACTGGCTCTGATAAAGTTGTGAAAAGAAGGAAGACAAGAGAAATCACAAGGAGTCAAGAGCACTCACAAATGTGTCCTGTCTACAACCAAAAAATGTTGAGTGTAGATTATGTCTGTTATTGGTGATAATCAGACGGGCAAGTGGATCCTGAGAATGTGTGGGATTACACCAGAAATGGCTCTGTCCAGAGAGAGCAACACACATTGCTCTGCCTAGGCTGCAAATTGTACAAAAATTGTTTTGTTCAGTTACTGTTTATTGATCATTAACCTTGTGTTTATGTGTACAGTGTCAAAGAAGTAGACTTGAAACTCAGGATGTAACAATAACAAAAATCACAGTATGATAATACCACAATAAAAAGTCCATGATACAATATTTATCATAATATCAAAAATTGAAGAAAAGTGACAACTTGAAAAAAGGTCCTTTACCTACTAATAAATATGGTGAAAATTAGTTGAGAGGGGAGCCTGCAGCAGCCTGTGTAGTCAGCTGCACAGATTAACGTGAGCCTAAGTCAAAGTTTCTGTGTCTGTACTTAGTGTTGCAAAATCACAGCATCCTGATCTGTTTAACATTTCTATCTTATCTTTAATATCACAATCCAAATGATATGCATAGAATTAATTACAGCACAGAGCAGAGTGCTGATGAGCAGACATGTGCAGAACAGAGATGCTGGGTGTCAGATCCATGGAGAAGAGACAGAAAACTGCATTGTAAACATTTAAAATTCACTGATCACGTGTGCTGATTAGATCAGTAACATCACCAGAAACATCTCTAAATGCATAGTATGATGCAGATTCAGATTATTTCTATAACATTTTCTGATAGTAAGATGATTAATATCAGTTGTCTAAGATCTTGTGTCAATCAGCACAAGCCTATATCGTGTAAATAATCCATCGCCTCTTGAACATACTGTGTGCTCTTAAGTCAGTTACTGTTTACCGGCTAAAGACCTTCTCCCCACCTCTCAATAAGTGTAGTTTATTTGCCAGAAAAGTGACAAAACAGACAATAGACAAAGTTAAAGATGAATTTGACTTTCTTTTCTTTTTTCTTTCTTTTTTTTTTTCAGAATTTCATTATTGTGTCCACATTAGTCACTTAGACACAAAAACATGGGAAAGTAAGATCCAGGTTGAAAAATATAGAAGTTATCCTTTAGGGCAGTGGGCAGAAATGGAAAATAGTTCATTTGTATTGTTTATTATAGATAATATTTATGGTCCAAGCAATATTAATACCAATTTTGCAACACTGAATCCAGACCTGGAGCTCCTTCCTGTTACCTGGCTGTGTGGGTTTACTCCTGGTGATCTAGTTTTTCCTACACCACAGACACATACAGGTCATAATTATTAAAGAATTAATAATAAAAAATAATAGGGCTGTACAAAACACTTAAAAGCTTCAGGGCTTCGTTTGTTGCCATGGTATTCAACTATTTATATATACATATATAATTCCCCTCTGTGTTGCTCGTGACGCCTGTGTTTTGTCGGCCTGTGTCAAGCTTGTACTGAAGTTGCTGCTGCTGTGTTTTTTCGGCGAGTCCCCTTGCTGCTTGCTTGCCTGCTCCTCTGTCTGTCCCTGACAGAGACACCAGGCACTGCTGCAGCAGCTTCAGTGTGAGCTGGACACAGTGCTCCAACCATGGACTCATTTCTCCCTGCTGCCTCCATCATCTCTCAAACCACCAGCTGTAGCTTCAGAGTGAGGCACCATGACTCCCCAGGCTGATTCAGCAAACAGAAACACCAGGATAACATTAAACCAGGTGGTTAGGGGTTGGTTAACATTACCAAGACTATGTGTAAACTAAATATAGTTTACTGTATGACAGTATGAACATGGCTAAGTGCATCAGGACATGTGGTTGCACAATAACATTTGAACATATAAATAGGAGAAAGGAATGAAGGAAAAAATCTCACTTAATCTACAAATGTAACATAGAGATGTTGACACCACAAACGTGACTTTTTTCTTTCAGCGCTCCTGAAACAACAGTGAAGATCAGTAGTTTGGCTTAGGTCTGCTCTGCCTTTGATAGCTGCCTGGCAAATGGTGCATAGCTGAATGAATCAATTAGATAAAAGACTGAAATGAAGTTTTGTGTGGACATTGGCCTCTGAGACGCTCTGTGTTGCCCTGATGCTTTATCCCCTGTGGGGGCCGTGAAAGACGATTTGAGAAGGCTTTGTGAAATGGTGGAGCCTCTCTTTAAAACACTGGCAGTGGTAATAATGGAGCAGGCAGCCAAGGACAGGCAAACACATACATATACGCTCCAACTCCCTGACAGGCAGCAAGCAAATGTTTCTGTTCTCTGGCTTGAGCTGGAAGTGCTTGATGAATATATGAAGCTGATACTACTCTAGTAACCGCTAGTTCACTGTAGTTCATCTCTAGTTCACTCTAGAGGTAGATGTGTGAGGCAGCAGTTGCTCAGTAAAGTGGACTGCCCACCTCTTATTGGAGGGTGTGAAAATATGCATTTCATGACATAGATATGTCCCAACCTCTTAGCTATATGGCAACATTGGCCCTGTAAGGTTCAGGATGATTTAAAAGAGTAGATAGTGTGTTGAGACATTTCCATCCCATGAAATGCAAATTTTTATAAATCTGAGTTTCTTGAATTTATGTGATATTTTGTGTGGTACTTTGTGTTACATCTGTATAGCACTTCAGAAGTGTGGGCCAAGAATAATATTTTTGAATAGGACAGCTGAAATGAGGACAGGAATATGGGATGGTCTGCAGCAAAGGGCCACAGAATACTCATAGCCTCTGTATATGTGGTGCACGCTCAAATGATCATTTTCTAGAACTGCTGAGTCCTATTTATGTGTTTAATCTTGTCCAATGATGTGGTTGGTTGTAGGCCACGTTTTATTGCTTTGATTGGTTCTAGGTCTGTCCAATTTGCAGAGGGATTTTGGTCTGGACCTGTTGATAACGGCCCTGTTGGTGTTTAAGGGATCTCACAGATAACACAGCCAGAGCTGCAACTAACAATTAACAATTGATTAATCTGTTGATTATTTTCTCAATTAATTATTTAATTAATCCAGAAATGGTTTATTGACATGTGCATGAGATATGAAACATGAACAGTCTTTGGTGGTCAGACCCTATTGAGGTGAAACAATATGCACATATGTAAATGGGGGTGATGAAGCTGTAGTGAAAAGAACCCCCCCGGGGTCTAGACACTGGCGGTGGTGGTGATGAGGTGCAAAGCAGAGACTGGTGAGGTGAAGTGGCTCTGGACTCCTGCTGCCTGGACCTGAAGGCTGGAGGAGAGGGTGTCAGGGAGGATCGAGGTGAACATCTTGTGGCTACCTGGGTCCAATGACTGGAGGAGAGAGGGGTGGAGGGTTGTGCGACTGACTGAATAACAACTGATGCAGCAAAGACAGAGGTGATTTAAAGTTTGACAGCAGCAAATTGACTGGCTATTGCGACCGTGGCAAAATCTGACTGGATAGTAAATATGAAGGCGAACACCCACAAACAGCTGATTAGAGGGAATAAGAGGAGAGAGACGAGTAAAGGAAAGTTGTGAATGAAGGCAGCACAATAGAATGTCTTCCTGATTGAACTTACGCTAAGCTTCATTTAAAAATGTTTTCAGCCTTTGACCAATTGATGTATTTTTCAAAGTCTTTCCTTTAATTATTTTCATTATCAGTCAATCTGTCACTCATTTTCACCATTAATCCATCAGTTGTTTGGTACATAAAATTGTTGATCAGTGTTTCCTGAAGTCCAAGATGACTTCAAATGTTTTGTTTGGTCCACAACTCAAAGATATCCAGTTTATTTTCAGAGAGGAGTAAAGAAACCAGAAAATATTCACATTTAAGCTGAAATCAGAGAATTTAGACTTTTTTTTTTTAAATGACTCAAACTGATTATTCCATCATCAGAATAGTTACACAGTTCATTTCAGCTCTAAGTACAACATTGCTTTTAACCTCCAAAACCTGAAGCAAATCCACATATCTCAGTCAGAAACATATTTTAGTCAAGTTGCTCCCAGATTAAGTCCCTGTCAGTCAGGAATGATGCATTCAGCACTGTGTACATTTAAATAGCCATGAACTTGGTTTGGGGTGTCTCAACGTCTCTCAAGTCCTCAAACTACTGAGTGACATGGTGTCTATGTTAATGCAGTCTATGGCCCACCAGTTGAACCTGTCAGACTTTATCATATACAGAACAGTAGAGTATCAGACACAATAATCCATCACAACCATGTCATCTATTATCCTATATAAATAATACCATGATCATCAACCAGAAAGTTGAGAAGTTTTGGAGTTTTTCCTGGTCATGACATGATGACTGATTGATTTCGCCTCTGACATATTTCCATAACTCCTGATTGAGTTTACTGTGTAAGGAGCTCTCAGGTTAGAGAAATGACAGAAACACCTGGTGTTGCTCAGAGTTTCCACAGTGTCCTGCCAGCTTACTCTCCTCCCTGCTTCTTCCGCTCGTCTCTGTCTCTCTGTCTCTCTGCTGTATGTGCTCCTCCATCCCTGTTACCACAAAGTGACAGTAGCTGCATGTCTCATTTCCTCTGGGAGCTCAGCCTTTGGCCCACATCTGTGTGTGTGTGTGTTGTGGCTGATCTTATGTATCCCATTAGAATGGTAATATTGTGGTCTGATGTAAGTACTGTTGTGGTGAGCAAGAAACAGCAGCTTCAAGCACACAGCTGTGTGTGTTTGTTTCTACTGTGTCCCGTGTGGGTGAGACACACAATGGAAGGTCAAGTCAGCTGATTTTCTGTACAAACTGCTTAAAATCCTTAATATTGCCTTAAATGTTATTACTAAAACTAAAACAATCTATATATAAGACATGACGAGACACTTTATCATCTACTACCTATTCGTTTTTTGATACTTTTTTTCTTGTTACTTTAATTATTTAACAATAGCACTTATACCATTTGTGCAAGCACAAAAAGTTAAAGTAGTTATTTAAGCATTGAACAATGGTCAAACAAAATGAAATACTTCATTTTTGGATTCAAACATTAGGTGTACATCAGTATATAAATCAAATAATCTTTAGCATGACAAGGATCCTCAGTATGTGCCGTTAGCTCCATCAGAGTCTGTAAAAACACAGTTTTACTTTCCAAACATTGTGTTAGAACCAAAAACATTTTCTGTCATTTCAGTGGACTTTTCAGGGGGACTTCTGTGAGTTCTGTCTACATGTAATCATTTAAGTGCCCATGCTGTTGTAGTAGTAACATTATTAAGTGTGTATAAAGTGTAAAACACAGTACCACTGTCATGTGCTTCCTATGCACAAATAGCACCAATACACATAGCACACTGTACATAGCTCAGGATATGTCTCAACCTTAACAACTAGTTTCTCCCAATCCATTGTTCTGTATACATGAGAGACAGAGGTTAGGACAGGAAGTCCAGCTACCAGGGGAGCAGAGAAGAAGAAAAGCTGCTGGGGGAGCTGGGATGTGCAGTAAGCAACAGGCAGGGAGTGAATGGACTTCATGTATATATTTAACCCTGTGTAGGGTTACCATCCATATTCTGTCAGGTACTGACTTGTGTGTCACTCACACCGTTTGTGTGTCTTTTTACTAGCCATTACTGAAAGCAGCAACAGAGACTTCAAACTATTACCTTGCAATCATGACGATGATAATGAATTATACAATATAGCATCATTTCAGGGTGCTTCAGAGTAAAACATAACCAGTCACATATCTGCATGACTTTTCGTTTCATGTATTGTATTAGTTTGTATAAGCATTAATAAACTGGTTACACATTAACCAGCTTTGGAGACGTCCTGGTTTCTCCGTTTATTATGCATTCTTACATGTTCACTCCTCGAACCAGGAGATCTGGCTCTCCACTTGAAAATCTGTTCTTCTTGTTTCCTCCTGGTAAATCGGCCACTGATGGCAAAGGTGGGTTTGGACACACCGTAAATAAATCACATCCATTACGCCTCGCGCTTCAAACTTGCTCTTTAAATCAGCTTAAGATAGGGCCCATAGTGTTCATGTTATTTTTTTCCTTACATGACAACATGTGGAGAACAATTGCGAAACTAAAGTAATTCTGTTTTCAACTTAACTTCCATGATATGTTGCCTTGCCAGGCTGGATACCTGAGGCTTGTGGTGGGTGCACATTGAACGAGGTGCAGCAGTGAAGCTTGGCTTTCTCAGACTATCTTGTGTAGTTTGTTCGAATAGACTGCTAGTGATGAAGACAGAAAAGTCTGTTTAATAACTTTATAGTCATGACTTGAATATGCAAATACAAATTAGATGGCAGTCTGCTTGAGAAATAGAGATAAACAAAACAAAACAATTTGGTCATAGTGCCTTATGGTGATCAACTAGATTTCCACTATATTACTTTTTGAAGATGACATGCTATACAGCACTATTTGAAGGATGCACATACATAAAATATTACGTTTGACCTCTTACTTATAAACAGGACAGGAATTTTTAGAAAAATTTAGAATGGAAAATTCATGAAAAAGAAATCATAGCTATTAGCATTTAAAGCTTACTGGTAGAGATAAAGATGCAGTTAGAAACACAACTAGAAGTAAGTGGAACTCTGTGTGGCTGCTATTATTACCAAACACTTCTTCTTGGATGATGGACTGACTTGACTGCGTCATCTGTCAAACATTGGTTAGTGTCAGGTTACACATTCTTGAGAATTGCTCCCATTATGAAACACACACAAGTAAACACTCTCTGAGTATATTTACCTTCTTTATTTGCTTTTGTAAGAAACTGATAGCACTGTGTGTTTATGGATGTGTGTGTTCTAACCACAGATCTCCACAGATTAGAATTATGGTCAGGTAATTAATATGTTTCTAGTTTAGGGGCTAAGTACTTTGGATTCCTCTTTTATCAAGTGTTAGTGAGCTTAGGTGGAATAAAAAATGTTTTAAGACCCACAAATATGAGTGTCAGCTGAGTGAAGTTGAGTCATATTAGTAAGTCTGTCACTATAGACTGGCCTATTTGACAAAATCTAGCAGTGGAGCACCATAACACATATAACAAATATAATCACAACTTCACACAGATGAAAATATATAGGTTAACAGGTGACAGTGCACCTGCATACAGATGAAAACAGATGACAGTGCACCTTAACACAAATGAAAATACAGTAAGCTACAAGAAGTGACCTGCACAGATGAAACTTTGTTTATATTTAAGAATTGCAATACATATTGAATTGGCACCCAAGTGTCATGATAGTATCTCTTGAAAAAAAGATAAATGTATTGTCCTAGCCATACAGAGCAGCATATATGTTTTCTTGCTGCAGTCAAAAATGTCTAAATAGAGCTCTGGAAGTAGCTAGTAAGTGGACTTTGAGTAAATGAATATTCTGTCAAACAAAAGAAATTAAGGAAATTATAATGACATTTTTTTTTCATGTTCTACAGAAAATACAACTCTAGAAAGTTCTCTGTAAGCCTCCCAGATCTTGAAATTATGTAGTTTATTTGTACAAATGTACACAAAATTGTTATTGCTGAAGTCAGGTGATCTTGTTCTTGAGAATGGAAAATATAGTGAATCTAGACACACAGTAAGCAGTCAAAGATTCAGTGAATCCCTGGTTGGTGTGAAGTTTCAGTGTTCAGCGTGATAGACTGTGTAACCCTCTTGTTCTCCATTCATCCTGTGTGTTTCATTATGTTTATTAAGGAAGTGTGTGTGAGCGTATGTGAACTGTCCTGCGATGGTCCGACTTCTCCCTGCGTGTCCGATGAGACCTTTGTTACTTTTCTGTTTGCTCTCTTTCTGTCTTTTTGTCCTTTTTTCTCTTGCGTCCATCAAGAAATGAGATGTTCTCACACCCAAAATGAAAAAAGACGAGGGAAAAAAAATCACTCTCCCAGTGCATAATTCTTCCTGAAAAAGCCAGTGGGGAGAAAGAGCGAGGAAGAGAGGAGGACAGGGCAGAGAAAGGGAGTCCCTCTGCCATCTTTTCACTGGGATGGCCATGTCTAATTGTGTCACAGTGATAAATGAATAGGTTTTTTGTGGAGGGGTCAGGAACCTCCCTTGGATCAGAGGCCCATCAAAGTGAATGGTTTATTTTTTCTGTTTGCTCACCCCCACCCTCTGAATGGATATTTAAATGAGTATTCACTAAACAGATAGCTGGATACACTGCTGCTCATCACAGCAACAACATGAATTCTTCTTATTCTGCAGTTTCTGTTCTAGATGTTCTCTTCTGGCTCATAGCAACACAAACATGTGCGTTGCAGAGTTAAAACTTGATGACAAAAAGAACCCAAAAGATGTGGTACATTTGTTAAGCGAAGTCAGTGTGAAATCCAGCTTTACCAGACTCAGTCCTCTGTACAGTCAGTTCCCTGTGTTTTGTGTGGAAGTACATTGGAGTGTATTTTGAGGTCTCTGTAGTGGTTTCCTCAAAGTGGAGAAACTGGAGTGTCAACCCCCAATGGACCATTTCCTGTGTGTGTGCGTGTTTGCGCGCGCGCCTGTGTGTGTGTGTGTGTGTGTGTGTGTGTGTGTGTGTGTGTGTGTGTGTGTGTGTGTGTGTGTGTGTGGACAGAGGAGTCAGTGTCTGTAGGCATCCATCTGTTGCTGTGACTTTCTCTCTTCTTTTTTTGTTTCTTTTTCTGTAGTCCCCTGTTCTCCCCTTGAACTTCTCATTTTAGTATACTCACTTTGTCCGGTCTACTTCACTGTTCCATTTCTCATTTCAAAGGGTGTAAGCGAACAGTGTAAACACTTCTTAATCATTCTTTATCTGCAGTTAGGGCTGGGCAATGCAAGCCATCATAAGAAGTTTACAGTTTTCTACCTTTACACTTACTTTGTATGTAACGATACTTTTGACAACAATGTCTAGGAAGTCGGAAAGAACCTGTGCTGTTCTGCTGCTCCAACAGTCAAGTCAAACTTCAACTTTGGAAAAAAAGAGAATGCAAAATTCACTAGCCTCTACATCATGAAGAGAGCTGCTGTCTGAACAGAGACTGTGCAGAGATTCATCGAGTGTACAGAGCACCACAGTGTGTCATTGTGGATCAAAAATATTAACAGAAAAGAACTTTTTTTCGTGAAAATCTTGAGTACCTGATGAAAAATGTGAAGTCATATATATTTTTTAATATATCCAATCCAATTATCCATCTGTCACTATTAGCAAGCAACAGCAGACACGGTGTCTAGAAGGGAACCCCAGATCTGCAAGATCTCACCTTAAATAGTTTTATGTACAGACATTTATATACATTGTTATTAACAGCATTTTGAAAACCTCAGAGCAGACAAAGCCTTGGGAACCCCCTGTGATCTTGGGGCCCGGACCACATGTTGGGAACCAATGGTTTAAGTGTAAACCACTGTTAAGTGTTTTATCTTTTAACCAGATCTATCTATCTATTCTAGTTCCACTGCAGTGTTGCCCCACATTTAGTCACATTTGCTTTGGAAGCCTGTCCTTCAATCAGGTTTAAATAAACAGGTCAATGTTGTGTAGCAGAGAGGTGCAGTGGAAGTGTGCTGGGCCCATAACCCAGAGGTTGATGGATTTAAACCATCCTCCGCTACATCAGCAGTTTTGGGGCGGCAGTAACTCAGTCTGTAAGGACTTGGGAACCAAAGGGTCACCAGTTCAGATCCCACACAGACCAAAGTACGGAGTGTGGACTTGTAGCTGGAGAAGCGCCAGCTCACCTCCGGGGCACTGCTGATATGCCCTTTAGCAAGGCACCGAACCCCTAACTGCTCAGGGTGCCTGACTATATGTATGTGTGCAGCCCCTTCACTCTGACATGCATATCTACACGTACTGTTTGTGCATGTGTGTGTATTTCAGGCCTGTGTACATATGTACAAAATTACAACAGTGAAAAATGTAATTTCTCCTCGGGGATTAATAAAGTATGTTGTCTTCTTCCTGATGATGACATATGTTCACCCAGCTGTTGTATTTTATTTCATTTACTTACAAGGACAAAACACTCAACATTTCTGTAAAAGTTCCAGCTGTCTAATTTTCACTTGCAGTCTTTAGTAAGATGTTTTGAAACCTATAAAGTGATAAAATGCATTGTGAACTACAAATCTACTAAACTACAAATCCATAACATTACCAAGGTATTGACGTAGGACAAGTCTTGGAGAGCGTGTGCTTGTAACATTTTGTTAAGAGACAGCCACCCACAAGAAGCATGCCTGTCAAATATCAGAAACTCACAAAAGATGCTGAGAATGAAAATTAAAATCAGAAAGATGTGGGTGGGTGTTATTCAAAACAGAAGGAAGGTCTGAAAACAACAACCTAGCTATTGTATTTAGTATGACCAGCTTGGCATTGTCAGTGCATTTACTGACTGAGAGGTGAACTGTGGTAGATTAAGGTTTTATTTGGGACCACACAGTGGAAGGTTAAGAAATTATAGAATCTCAAAAGGGAAATAACTGCATGTTGAAAGAAATTGAGCCAGTGTACTGAAGGCACACTCATCAGCACACTGGCGCCCAGAGCCTTTCAGGCTACAACGATGTGGTAACGCTTTATCACCATGTCACAGTCTGGTGATTGTTCTAACATGGTGATATTATCTCTACAGTCATACTTTTCAAAACAAAAGTAAAACGACTTACAAACATTACGCCTGCTTATCAACTCCTTCAAGCTAGACAACTTTTCTGTCAGCTTTCACCCAGAGGTTAGCTCTGCTCTTCTGGAATTTGCTTGAGTCACACAGAGGTGAACATTTCTGACATGACAACCAGACTGTAGATGGCTGCAAAAGACATTTTCTTTCTGTGTTTTTCATGGATGGAGAACACTGGACATGTTTGAATTATTGAACAAATTGAGTGAAACCATGCTGAATTTATGGATTGATAGGATCATGCTTAGATCTGCAATGATTGATGGATTAATTAAGTATTAAAGATACCCAAACCAACTATTTTGATAATCATCTAATCAGTTTGATTCCAGCTTCTTAAATGGAAAAATGTTATTTTACTCCTCTGTGGCAGTAAAGGGAACAGTTCTGGATTGTGGTGAAAAGTAGTGGAAATCTGTACTCAAGTACAAGTACTTTTTACATTGCTAAAATATTCCTCCATTACAAGTAAAAGTACTGGTGTTAGAAACATACTTAAGTAAAAGTACAAAGTATTTGTAGCAAAAACTACAGTTACTTTTAAGTGTTGATGTCACTGTCACTTCTCCAAACTAGGGTTTACTAGGGTTTAGGCAATATTGTGCCTTTTCCTGAACCAATAATTTCCTGAACCATGTTTCCTATTATTATTATTATTATTATTATTATTATTATTATTATTATTATTATTATTATTATTATTATTATTATTTACTTTTCCTTATTCAACAAATGGCTCCATCAGACAAAACCATGTCAGATGAGGTGCAGTTACTGCCATGAAAATTAATGAAATATCAATGAACACATTTTTAATTAGTAAAATTCTTAATGGCAATTAATTGATTAATGATGAATCTTACACATCCTTACTCCAACTATGTGCTGCTGCAGTGCTTCTTTTTTGTATGTCCTGGTTTTCATTGGCCTTTTTGTGATCAGATCACCTGATTGACTACTGAAATGCAGATGAAAGGTTTGGATATTAATTCAAATTGTATTCAGTTCTCAACTATTTTAAAAGTAACAAAGTAGATTACATCTTGCAATGGATACGTAAGTACGAATAAAAGTACAGACTTGGATGTCTACTCATAAAAGTACAAGTACCCACCTTAATTACAGTAATTTGAGTATTTGTAATTAGTTACTTTTTCACAATTTTCTGACATTTTACAGGCAAACAACTATTAATTGATCAGTCAAGAAAATAATTGATCTAATAAACAACTATGAAAATAATCGTTAGTTGCAGTCCTAATCATGATGCATTGCATTGCAGCAATCAACATGTCCATTATACCCTGTAGTACTAGTAGGAGTTCTGCATGACACAGACCGCAGTAAGAAAGAAAAACTCTTGAACAGCAGTTACATATCATAACATGGCCTATGATTTCACTGTGTGTGGTCTCTTTCTCTGTGCTGTAACTTGGAAAATAGCCTGTTAGCATCTCATTCCTGGTTCACTCAAACCAACAGACCCCACCAGCTGCAGTCTTTACACACTCTGCACTGCACTCAGGCAGTCTGTATGAATCCGTCCATTTGTCATGCATAGGCACTGTCACAAACTGTCCAACAGAATTCTTCCTATTTATGAAATCTCTGGCATGGCACACTGAAGAACTTCAGGCAGCGTGTGACAGGCACACACACTCACAAACACACACACCCTTGCACAGGCTGCAGATGACCGTAGTGTGTCTAAAATAAAAGCATGTGTCTATTTCAGTCGACGCCAGTCCAGTAATAGCACAGGCGGTGAGGAGGAGGGCTGGACTCAAGTTCTAATTGCAGCCTTGTCAATTGCAGCTCTCACTTTTCCCTCATAGAAAAAAAAATGCACACACACCCAGACACACACACACACACACACGCACACACACACAGCGGGGGATTTGTTGGCAGAGGTGCCAATATCAGTTTTCAACGGCCTACTAATAGATGCCTTGTGACTGATATGCACACAAACACACACGAGATAGAGGGACAGGTTGTGAGAAATTGCGTGTTGTTCATTTCTGTGTGTGTGAGTGTCTTCATGTGTGTCAGCATGGAAATTTAAGGCTTAAACAAAATGTCGTCATTCCATCTGTTACTGAGAATGTTAAAGAATGTGTAATTTCACCATGACTGTTGTGCAGACAACAATAAAAAAACGTGTTTTGTGTACCTGCAGCACCTTTATTTCATGTTGTAAAAATTCGTGATTTGATGTCTAAATGAGCTTGTGTTATGTTAATTTGAGGCTGTCTTTTCTCTCAATCTGCGTTGTCAGAGGGGTGAAGTTGTGTTTTTTCATGTAATTGTGTTTTGTCTATTTTTGTGTTATCTTAAGTTGGAGTGTATTGAGGTCTCTCACAGCAGAGTGGGGCTAAATGTTGGCTCTCTCTTGGTCCTGCTTACTTTCCATTCAGATGGAAACATTAGAAACACCTCAGTAGTCTTTCAGATGACGAAGTTCAGGTCTTAGCTCCCAGTTTTCACTTTTTCCTTTGATTCTTGTGATTATAGTTGAACTTTTAGATGGTCATCAAGTTAAGCATCTGGTGGCAGAGAACGGAATATGTTGTAGTGTTTATTTTCAATTGTTAACAAGCATCAGTCAATACTGAAGCCAAAACTGCCAAAACATTTCATACAGTCTGCATTACTAACATGCATCTTAACAAACAGTAACCGTTTTTCTCGTTCACTTTGGCTCAATTCTCAAATGAGAACTATACTTTTCCAAACAGCCAGTCAAAATCTCACAACACTTAGCTTGGTTCTCACTGCAGATTGGAATTTATCATTCATTCAAGCCATTTGCACATGTTTTGGCACACGTGTGCAAAAGAGTAAGTACAATTGTATACAACTTTGCATAGTAACCACTTGCACATGGCTCACTGATCAAAACTAATGAGCTGATTCTCAGTGAAACTGTCAAACTCTTCACAGCTTCTAAACATTCTTTCATCGTTTGAGCTGTCACATGCAAAATGATCCATTCAGTTATCAAAACCTATGGAAATGTGTGTATCCTTTCTCTGTGTACTACAAACTGAAATTTGAGTCTAGCTGAGTCTAACTCTACACAACAACATTCATGGACAAATCTTACATTCTTTACTAGCTGAAAGCTGTTGTGTATCACACAACTCAAACTTTAGACTTTAGAATCAAACTATATGTGAGCAGTCAGTATCAACAAAAGTAAAACTAAACAGAGATTTGTATAAAAGAAACATTTCCAGCTTTGACTGTCGTGGTGAAAAAAACATCTAAACATTTTGAGCAGTGTGGCTCACACAGTGATAAAACAACTTTTCATTTTGGTGGCACTGGACAGTTTACTGACACAAAAACTAGGTTTTGAAACATGAATGAAATGTTTTGGGTGAGTTACTACCTTTTGCAAACATGCAATAGAGATTTGATGTCCCATGAAACAGTTGTGACAATTGCACTTTACAATTTAGAGAAAATTAAGATTGTTGTGAGAAATGAGCCAGTATGCCAATAATGTCCAAAACTCACTCAGACCACCAAAACACTTCCTACATGTCTCACAATGTGCTCATTGGGCTAACTACATAACTACAACAGTTGTCAATCAGAAAGCAAACACTGTCACACACTGACCTAAAAAACACTAATAACAGGCATAATAACACGATTGTTTCACCTAAATACATATAACATTATAGAATAAGAATAACCTTTATTAACCAAATTAAAGTAACAAGAATGAATCTCAAATGCAGTAATTTGCTTCAATATAAATAGAAAATTGAGACAAACAAACAAGAAATCCCTGAAATTCAATGGCTTCAATGATAATCATTAAAAAAAAAAAAATCATAGTATTGTGTACCATCCCCTTTAGTCTGAAGGACAGCTGGGTTTTCAGATAAAGTTGGAATCAACTATGTTTTGGAAGGGTTATTATTTAATTTTTGAAGATTTTATCTGTATTCAACATGGTCTCTGTAGAAATGCAACAAATTTACCATCTTCCTGTTTTAAATGTCTTTTTAACAGTCTTAAAAAGTAGTGTGTTGGAGTCAAAAAATGTGCTGCAAATCAAATATACAGTGTTTTGCAAGTGGTGGAGTATGAATGAGAAAAAAGTTGATGGATTTTGGGAAATGTGGTCATTGAATGCCTTCTGTGTAAAGCAATGAGAAATATTTCATGGTCCACGCAGACTTGTTTCACTGGCTGTATGAAGAGTTTTTAAAATATGACCAATGCATGTTGAAATGACTGGAAGTCCCCTTTAAAATCATGTTTCAGCTGAAGTTTTCATTATTTTGTCCTACTCTCTAGATGTCAGGTATTTTTGGACACATTTGGGCACATAACTTCCCGTGGACATCCCCGTTTTCTGCATTTTGTCCTTTCAGTGGGTCTCTCCCTCCATCCTGTTTCCTCCACCATGCTTCCAGCCCTCTCTACCCACAACCTCTGTGTCATCTGTGCTCTTCTTTCACTCCCTGGGTGGAAATGAACCCCTCCCCAGGGAGGTCAAATGTCAGGGACACCTAAAGAATAGCAACAATGGAGCTGGTGGATTTGGTGTATTGCACAAGGACACTTCAGTGAAGTTGTTACCATATTCTTTGGGATGTTAGAGGATGTGTTTTACCTTTACAGATCATTTATATATGCATTATATTCAACCATAGCTGGCATTTGTTTTGACCATGAAGAATGCAAAGCTGTAACAATGAGGTCCAGTTGTGGAAAAGCTCTAAAAGTTTCCCCTCTGTCCTCTGTCTGTCATGTCAGGTGATCAACGTGGACGGCAGTAACAGACAAACTCTGCTGGAGGACAAGCTGCCTCACATCTTTGGTTTTACGCTGCTTGGGGACTACATTTACTGGACTGACTGGCAGAGACGCAGCATTGAGAGGGTCCACAAAGCCACAGCGGTACGAGAGATCATCATCGATCAGCTGCCCGATTTAATGGGACTGAAGGCCACTAAAGTGACAGAGACATACGGTAAGGAGGACAGGTCTTCAGCTCAGCTGAATAACAATGAAAGTAAGAAAAAGACGTAAAATTGAAGATTGAAAACTCTAAACTCTGTGTCCAGGTACAAACGGCTGTGCAGCAAATAACGGCGGGTGCAGCCATCTGTGTTTCTGGTGTCGGCAGGCTGTCAGCTGTGCCTGTCCCATGGGGATGGAGCTGCTCTCAGACTTGCAGACGTGTGTGGTGCCAGAGGCCTTCCTGCTCTTCACCAACAGGTACACCTACCTGTCAACCTACAACGGAGCTCAAAAGATCTGATCACCGTTTCACTGTCTGTGTTACCTGCTAACCAATCATGTTGTCCATATACATTAAAAAACACAAAAGTAAAAAAAAAAGGACATGAATGGAGTCAAGGACATAAAACACCTGAATGACAGATGTGGACTACAGTCCCCTGCTACCTAGGCGAGGCGAGGCTGCAAAGAGGTAGGAGCCTCGCCTAGGTACAGTCCCCTGCTACCTAGGCGAGGCTCCTACCTCTTTGCAGAGCTGTAGTATTCAAGTCTGATTTCGGTCTAGAGTGATTCTTATGTTATCTCAAATCTGACTTGATCTGGTTCAGAATTTTCACTCTGACCTGTCGTGGTCTCAGCCAGTGGTCCAGTCTGTTATAGCTCATCCACAGAGAAGGCATTTTAGCAGCATTTTTCAGTTTGTTTCAGTCAAAGTGCTACTATTTTGAAACAGTACAGCTATTTACACAGGCCGTGCAACAGCTTGCATTTTATGATGTACTTAGACAGAAAGCGAACCAAATTTTCACCTAGCATTACTTGCATGAGTTTGGCAATGGGATCTGTACCTCCACCCTAACATGCAGTGGGAGCCAGCTACAATGAAAGCAGCTCTTCATTTATTGAATACTGTTTCATGCTATTTTTTCCTCCTCAGGGACAACATCAGGAGTATCTCCTTGGGGACCAACAGCAATGACGTGGCCATTCCTCTGACAGGAGTGAAAGAGGCCTCCGCTCTTGACTTCGATGTGTCTGAAAGAAGAATATACTGGACAGACATACAGGCCAAGGTGGACATTTACTCTAGTTTGAATTGAGAGTGGGTCAGATTAAGTTAAACACAGACACAATTTGATTTATGAAATTGTATATAAAATTTGTCAGGTTGTATATGTATATAAATTCTCTCTCTATAAAAAATATGTTCTGTAATTCAGCCAGAATACATGTTATGAGTAGTTTGTTGTTTGTTGTTGTATTTTATGTGACCTTAGTTGGAAAATGCATTTGATGAGATGAGAATCAATTTGAATATAATTGTGAGGCTTTAATCAAGAGGAAAGCTGTGATTACCTCAAGTTAATCGAGTTGTTTCTTTCTGTTGCTCCTGTCACTTTTCTTAGACGATCAGCAGAGCATATATGAATGGCAGCTCTGTAGAACACGTCATAGAGTTTGGACTGGACTACCCAGAAGGTATGGCAGTTGACTGGATGGGTCGTAACATCTACTGGGCTGATACAGGCACCAACCGCATTGAGGTGGCCCGGCTGGATGGCCAGTACCGGCAGGTTCTGGTCTGTAAGGACCTGGACAACCCACGCTCACTGGACAACCCGCGATCACTGGCATTGGATCCAGCCAATGGGTGAGAATGGGAACATTTAAAAAACACATATTGGCCAGATTTACTTAATTGTGCAACATCTGCAGCCTTAGAAGCCTCAGCTGTGGCTGCAAACAGCTGAACAGTTAATAAGAACAGTTTGTGGAGCAGATTCACTGTCAGACACCTGTTTGATGCTGGAGGTCCATGTCTCTCAAGGGTATGAAGTGGTGCCGATGACTTCATGTAGCGTGCCTCTTCACCCTGTCTGAGGTAGTGAGGGAGTGTAGCAGTGTCATAGCGTTGGTATGTTGGTACAACAGCCAGCGTCCTGCCTCTATTCCCCCATAACTTCCAGCTGAGAGAGGCATGATTCTATTAAACCTGTTTGTTAAAGAGGCCGACATGATCAGTGTTCATCCTGGGCCAAACCACCCCAAGACATGCTGATCTGCCTCTGTGTATGTGTTTGTGTGAGTGTGAAGTACCTGTGCCAGCGTGTCAGATTCCCTACCACATGTCACTCACTGGGTGATGTCTTGATGATGTCATGGCCCAGAGCTGTCAACACGCTCGCCTCGAGGCATCTTATGTCATTTTATAATCATGTACAATGCTCACGCATTAATAGAGACAATAAAAACAAAGTTGTCTTAACAAAACAAAAGGTACAAAGTGGAAACAGGTTCCCTTTCTGGAATAGATGATCCAATTCAATAAATATTGTATGGGAAAAAAACAGCATGACTCTTTGATAAGTGTTACATACACAGATGGATATGTTGTGCATGTGTTTCCCAGGCTGAAGCAGTGTTTTGTCTCCACAGCTACATGTATTGGACAGAGTGGGGCGGTCGGCCTCGTATAGCCAGAGCTTACATGGATGGCAGCACCATCACCACCCTGGTGGACAAAGTGGGCCGGGCCAACGGACTGACCATTGACTATGTGGACCACCGACTCTACTGGACTGACCTGGACACGTGCATGATTGAAAGCACCAATATGCAAGGTTAAGACATGCACAGACACACTCTATCAACCAGACAGTAACCATTTAACTTAACAGCACACTTCTTTGTAGACAGGGTGTCCATGAGGTCTTAAAAAGTTGATCAGTCAATTTAGCAGCAGTTAAAAAGTATTACAAAAGGCCATTTTCTGAGGCTGTATATTTTGTAACTTCTTTTTAATGTATATGTGTCCAAAGAGTTGAATTCTAATATTTGTGTGATTGTAATCATTGCAAAGATGAGTAGTGCTGCTCTGTGTTCTTAATTTATGGAATCCTGTTCAACATCATCCTGTTTGACATCATCTCAAAAGGACAACTGTACACTCACTGACCCACTTACTTATTACTGATTGATAACATTACTCAAATGTCCCTTTACACCTGGGTGTTAAACTACCTAACTATTGGGGAAATGTAAGTTTTTACTCAAAGTGGTGATGAGGTCTTAAAGTGTATGAAAAAAGTGTCTTAAAAGGTATTAAATTTCTTAAACTTAAACTTCAGGATTCCTACATATACTCTGGATAACAGTTACACCCTTTAAATGTTGTGTTTAACGTTTAAAGCTCATCTACTGATGGTCCTACCACCACTAAATTCTGCTCCTCCTCCTTCTCCTCTTCATCTCCCCGAGCCGTTTTTCATTAACAGCAACTTCAACACATGGAAAACACATTAAGCAGCCCGAAGCCTTCTCCCTCTAGATTGTCAAGTGACCACAGAAATATGAACACTTAAAATCATTAGAATTCAAAGTCTACACTTTTTGTTTGGTAGCTTTTCTATCAAATCATCCACATAATCACATTGGAACACAGTTGTGTCACATCTACCAAAACTTGAATGCATCACATAGAGCTTTTATGTGTAGAATGTCAAAGTCACAGTGAAACAGCAGTTAGACTGGCCTTATCAGATTCTCTGTCAAGTGGAACATGAGAACAGACTATAGTTATGAGAGTGTTTGATAGGATCAGTCACAGTGGGCGTGGCTTAGCAAATACAGAGGCACAATGCTGAGTAGAGGAGTGTTTACCTCCACCCAGACCTGCTGCCTCACCTGCTTTGTTAGATCAGGAGGAGAAGGAGAAGGAGGAGGAGGAGGAGGAGGAGGAGGAGGAGGAGGAGAAGGAAGGCAAAATGAATACATTGGATCTCAACCATGCTCTTGCTGGCTTTTATCCCAACACACACCTCTGACTCATTATAAACTGCACTGGCTACTAGGGCTAGTTGCTAAAAACAAGATAACTGAACAACTGACATGAGGGCACCGACACCTGAAACTTGTTTTTTTGTTATTCCGTCACATCTTCAGCATATATATCAGCCTGGTTACTAATGAGTTTGCTGAATTGAGGTATATTTGTTTGTGACCTTGGAAGTAGTTTAACAGATAAAAAATTAATTTCATGTCAGGATTCTGTGTTAAGATCATTATTATATAACAAGATTGTGTAATGGTATATTTGAGTTTGATATATGATACATTCAAAGCGCAAATCCATTCATCAATGTAATGATGTAGTTGCCTTGATCAAGACCCATTGAATACCATGTATTTGTTACACAGCCTCTGAGTAGTTGCTGCTGACTTTGTGGAATATTGCTCAGAAAATACCAGAAGGTATATAAACACTAAGTCTCAATTTATCTTCAGGACAGTTGTTAATATGACCAACAGCAGCTATCACCAACGGGTTGACTTGACTTGTTAAGTTATTGTTTAACCTCCACCAAGGAGTGCAGATTATTGTCTTTGTTTCTTTGTTTCTTTGTCTTTGCCAGATTCATTTTTAAATCTAATGCCTGGATTTGTATGAGATTCCTTATTCACATTCTCATGCTAAAAAAAAGGGGGCAAATGTACTGATTTTGGAGACCCTATGACCATTCGTCCAGTGCCACTGTCAGGCCAACTCTCAGCTGTCATCTGAGTCAAACTCCTGACTCCAAAGTTGTATATTTGTTCTGCAACACAGATGCTGCCATCTGTATCCCAAATTATTAACAGTACCAGTAATTCTTCTTATTCTGTTATACACAGTTAATCTACGTGAAATTGAATACAGTTCTAAAATGATGGTGGGAGCATGATGCTTGGATGATGAAATTGCTGTAGTTCATGATAAATGCAGACACTGTCATATCGTTTGCAGGCCTTCAGAGGGAGATCATAGTGGATGACCTCCCCCACCCCTTCGGTCTGACTCAGTACAGGGACTTTATCTACTGGACAGATTTTAACCTGCGCAGTATTGAACGAGCAGACAAACGCAGCGGCCTCAACCGCACTGTGGTGCTACAGGTATGTAACCAGTTTGATTTATGGGTCAGTAACCACATTGTTTGATTTACACCCGTGTTCCTAGTTTGATCTTTTAGACACTTCTATCATAATCACAGAGAGACACAAAACAACATCAAAGTTTATTGATAAAATATATCAGTCAGTCACAATATATTTAATCCAGAGACTCTATTCCATCTATGTGTCCTCAGGGCCAGCTGGAGCTGATGCTGGACATTCTGGTGTTCCACTCCTCCCGTCAGGAGGGAACCAACGAGTGCTCACACAACAATGGAAACTGTGCTCACCTTTGCCTCGCCACACCCGCTGGTGCCCAGTGCCGCTGTGCCTCTCACTACACTTTGAACACTGATGGACGAAACTGTAGCTGTAAGTACAGAGCTGCTGGGATTCAGAGAGAAAGTGTGTGGGAATGGATGGCCAGTGGTTTGAATCCCAGGACTAGCTGTTAAAACCAGTGAGAAACATCAACACCTTAAATAAGTCTGGTTGTTGTGTCCTTGAACACTAAATTGCAGTACTGCTGTTCTAAAATAAAAGCTGCTATTCAAATAACCACTGAGTAGACTGCAGAGGGCTTAAAGAAAACTGGGCATGTTCTTCAAAGCTTCCTTAGCACTACATGCATCATAAGTTTTACCTTAAGCTCTCCCTTTAACTTACGGGCTGTTTCCCAGAGTCTCCTTGGCTAAGATGTACCTTCTGAAAAGTTTACTTTCAGAAGGGCTGTCTGAACCACTCGTAAGCTGATGCACTCTGTTCATCCTGTCACACTTTTAGCTTTATTAGACCAACATTATGCTTTTCAGATGGACAGTTGCGGTATAGTTCACATCTAGGCTACTTGTGGAAATTACATCATTAGTTTAAAATTAACTTCATGAAAATTAATGATGAAAACAAAGTTTCTTTGCAGAACACGTCATGAGAATGTTGTCATTTAATCTGTCTGTTTTTATCATGATAGTAGCCTAATGAAACATATAGACTCTCTCCGTTGCACTAATCCAGTTATTAAAAATTATGGTATTTTATTTCATTAAATGTAATGGAGCTAATTGAGGATATGGCTTTTTTTGACTGTCTGGTTAGTCTATAGTAGCCTGAATCCCAAACTGACCCTGAGAGCTGAACACTACCAGCAGAGGAGCACAGTGCTGACAGAGAGCACATACACATGGGTGCATGTGTGCATGCACACACACACACACACACACACACACACACACACACACACACACACACACACACACACACACACACACACACACACACACATTGCAATTAAACATGGAAGTGCCTCCACAGGTGCCTATTGTTTGATGACAACAAATTTGTATTAGATCTTTTGTTTGTATGAGAACAAAATCCTTCACCCATTTAGCTCCAGGCCCTTCAGCAAGTCTCAGACTGTGGCATATATGTCTTGATCCATACTCTGTTTTATATTTTGTTGGCTGTAGGTTACATATTTATGGGAACTATCACAAGGTCTCGTCTAGACTCTTAAATAGATAAGCAGGCATATCTTCCTTTGTTGTAATATTAGATTGAGGTAAAATAATTTTGACAACACTTGTTATATTAAAACATAATTTATGAACCTTTACATGTGATCACTTGATGTATGCACTGCAGTGAATGACAGCTTACAGCTTGCAAAGTACTTTAGCAGTTCTTCCTTTAGGACACCCGCAAAGGGACAGACTGAGAAACATTCGTAGCAAAAGAAGTTCCTTTGCTAAGGTATACCTTCGAAACCTCCGTAGAATGCTAAGGTACATTGAAACTGGGAAGTGTGGCTCAGGTCCCGAAAATATTAAGATTTGTATATTTTTATACTTTTCTGGACTGGAAAACAAATTCAAAGTTGAAGGGTATTTGGGGGAAAACAACTAACAATCAGTTCTTCCCTGACATGCAACACTGTACATAAAAAGAAAAATGTAAATTTCAATGCTTCAAACTTTCTGTTTTCTTTTATTGCAGGTAGGTTAAAAACCTCTGAACACTTTATTCATATGCAGTATTTTACATTAAAATAATCCTATAAAGGGATCACTTATGCCCTGTGAGGCTCTGGAGGGCCTTTAATTCTCAACATCTGTGCAGGAAGTGTTGATGGATGGAAGTGATTGGAAACAAGTGATTGTGTATGTGGTGTCATGATTCTGTTGTTGTACTGATGGAGTTTAAGAGAAAACAAGTCAACATGGAGGCCTGGTTCTCTCTGCAGCTGGGCTAAATAAAGCCCACTATTACAGAATTCATCGTACAAATGCAGCTGCTCGCTGGCCAACAGTAGAAGACTGTGGTTGAACACAATAAAAGCACAGCCGTACAGGAAGCTTCATCATTTTTTACATCAGTGAGAAAGCATTTAGAAATGGACTGGTTTATACTGGAAACAGATTAAGTCATTTCACCTCTGTGTTGCTTTACAGGTTCAGGCACTTTGAACAGTTCACAGTTCACATCAGCCGTGAAATGGTAGAAATTTGTGTGTTTATGAAGTATTGTGGGTTTTCCCTCTAATGGACATGGCCACGTATTTCAGGGGTTTCCAGCCTTTCTGCCTCCATGCAGCTTTATCTGAGAGTCAAAAACAAATAGAATAGAAATGACTGAAGTGAAAGGAGTCACCTCAGTTGACTTTATGTGGAAATCTCTACAAACACATATGCAACACACACACACACACACACACACACACACACACACACACACACACACACACACACACACAGCATACTTTTGTTGTTTCCAAAGAGTGGAGGCCCTCCACACTTCCTCAGCTCCTGGGACCATCATTCAGAGCGGTTTCAGCTGTTCTGATGTGTGTGTGTGTGTGTGTGTGTGTGTGTTTATTTTGGTGCTCTGAACAATCTGAGTGTTTATCTTTATATTTCACAATATGCATTGAGCAAACTTGAGCCTCCTTTTGTCAGACAGAACACTATGTCCACTGAGTGTGTTCTCGCCTTCTCTCCATCCATCATCCTCTGCTCTGCCTCTGTGTCTGCAGCTCCCTCTAGTTTCCTGCTCTTCAGTCAGAAGGCTAGTATCAGCAGGATGGTTTTGGGAGAGCAGAGTCCTGATATCATCCTGCCCATCCACGTTGCAAGGAACGTCCGAGCTGTCAGCTATGACCCACTGGACCGGCTGGTCTACTGGCTGGATGGACGACAGAACATACGCAGGGCCAGAGATGATGGAGCCATGGTAAAACACACACTGAAACATCTGATGTTCTACTGTAGTAAATAATACATAATTAGCTATGTCCCAGTCTCCTTTCAAGTACACGGCCTATAAGGGACTGTCCTTCAGAGGAATAAAAGCCCCAAAGAATAGATTTATAGAGGATTGTTTTTACAGACACCAAAAAATTGTGCAGTCAGGTGGTTTTCATTATTTGGATCACCTCATCGTGGGTCTGTACTCTGCTGCCAAAAATGAAACATATGTGATGAGATGTAAAAATATGTGCTTTGCTATATTTGCTTAATTTGCTTAATTTGCTCAGTGACTCACTTCTATCCTACCAGAGGTGAATCACAGTAAAGACTAATATCAGCCATGGGGATCGTCCTAACCCAGTCGTAAAGCTTCACATGACTTTAAATCAAACTTGTGACCTTGCTGTGTCTGCCTCCAAGTCCTCCACGATAGTAAGCAGCAGTGTTCAGCCAGTGGACAACCAGCTTCATGACTTGAGCCTGGACCCCTACAGCCGCCACATTTACTGGACCTGTGAGACAACCAACACCATAAATGTCCAGCGGATGGACGGACACATCGTGGGCGTGGTCCTGAAGGATGACACAGACAAGCCACGGGCCATCGTGGTCAATGCTGAGAAAGGGTGAGCTCATTTTTATCTTGGTGGCTGCAGTTTGTTCCACAAAGTAAAGTCTTGGTTACATCAAGGTAATGTTGTACTCCATATATTTATGGAGTCACACAAGTGACAGCCAGTCAGTGAGTATAACAGTGTAATTGTGAATTTGCACAGGCAATCACAGTGTCCTTTCTAAATGTGTGTGTGTCCGTCTGCAGGTACATGTATTTCACCACAGTGCAGGAGCGCTCAGCTAAGATTGAAGGAGCCAGTCTGGATGGGACGGAGAGAGAATCTCTGTTCACCACTGGTCTAATCAGACCAGTCGCTTTGGCTCTGGACAATAAACTGGGAAAACTGTTCTGGGTCGACGCTGACCTCAAACGCATCGAGAGCAGCGACCTGACAGGTAACTTATCATGACTATAAATAATTCAAATAAAGGAAGGTAATAAATATATATGAATGCACATTTTAATGAAATTAAATAGCACTAGCAGACAAACCAGAAATGTAGATTCTATACATACAGTAGTATGACATGGGATGACAAAGATGACTAATGTGACACACAAAGATATACTAACTCAAAGCACCATGTTAAGGGAAATGCTGTCTCTGTGGTTAGAGAAATCAGTTGGATAATAGTTAAATAGCATATTCATCATAAAACAACCTGAATTTCCAGTTCAGCTCCTCCTCTGCCCTGGTACCTCCCTGTCTGACCCTGAGATGCTCCATAGACTCCAGTGGCTTATTTATAGCCACATTCAGCCACATTGAAAACATGACCAAAAACAGACGTGCTGAAGCCATTCCACACACAGATTGATATTATTTGTTGAATTGAGACCAAAGAACACAGACAGAGACAGATACTGCAGCACTGCTTTGTCTTTTTTTGGTCAGATGAGTTGAGCCAACTCCATACAGACATGTTTCATATTCAAATGCTGATTAGCTCCTGCTGATGATTTTTTAAACTTCTTAACTGGACTTTTTGACTCTAAAAAAGCAAATCACAATTTTTTGACATACTCCTTACATCACTTCGTGACTTTTCACACTGCATATTCTTAGGCCAGGGCTATCCTTAGCCCTGCTAAGAGTTAACCCTGGGATAACTTTCACACACACATTGTTAATCCAGGGTTAAGCTATGCCCAGGACTATATGATTCACACTGCCCTTCTTCTAGCCTTGGGTTAAAGCCTCTGTAAACCCATACGGGTGTTTTGCATTAACCTGGTTGATTATCTTCTTTTAATCATTTAGCCCTATTTCACACTGGCACTTTTAGGCCTGGGTTTAGTCAGTTTTCGAGAAATAACCCCAGATACTCTGGGCTAACCACTCCGTAGCCAGGCCAACTAGCCCTAGGCTACACTTTGGAATGTTCTAGGATTGTGCCAATGTGAGAACTCTTTTAGCCTAGGTGAACAGTACACTTAGCCAGGGGCTAACTGCTCTCTTAATCTGTAGATAAATGCAGTGTGAAAAGCCCTCTCATGAAGAAAATATTACAGTGCAGCTGTTTATAATGTGTCACCAGAGCAGTGCTGTGTTGAAGTGAGATGCTAAAAATCTTTTTTAAGAAAAGTGTTTCATTATGTAACATTTACGCATTATGTGTAAAATGTTTCCAACAATGGTCAAACCCAGAGAAATCTGCAATTAAGTCAAGGTAATGGTGCATTTCCTGGTTGCTAGCTAGTCGTTGCTAGTTGCTCTAACCTCTGGGAAAACACAGGATACGTCATATATATCAGAGTGAGGAAGGAAGTTCGCAAACGTAACTAATCATAACATGAATAAAATTTTAATACTTTACCTTGTACAGGAACATGATTTCTGAAAATCACGTCAGATTTTCAGATTTTCACATCAGCCATGGTGGTTGTTAAACAATGTAGATAACAATTACCATGATCCCACACTACTTTTTGACATCATCACTACATCTTCTGTTATTGTTTTAATGTGAGAGACCCCTCGTGGCAGAACTTATATATTGCGTGTTTGAATGACAGTCAGTCAAGATGATGTGACAGTCACACAGATATTAGACAAGAGAATATCATTCAGTCTACAGCAGGTGATGATCCTGGAGACCTGCATAAAAACCCTGAAGTCTACTGAATGTTAGAAGCTACTGTACCAAAATATGATGATTATATGGGAAACAGAATATTAGTTTGTTGTAGGTGTCTATTTCAGTTCATTTTGGTATAATATAGAAAACTGAGTGGTTTTTACATGACACCTATTGTATCCATTATCATTGCTCATCAGAGAGCACTGACCAGTTTATTTATAAATGTATGCCTTGCTTAGAGCATATAATTCTTTTAAAAAAAAGTAAATTTAAGGGATGTTTATCTTTAGTTATTTTAAAAAATAAATAGTGGTTAATGATGAAACATCAAATCAGTATTAATATCAGCTCATAATTGTTTGAGATATATGGTTTTATGATACTATTCCATTTCCTCCAGGAGCCAATCGCATTGTCCTGCAGGACTCCAATATTCTGCAGCCGATGGGCCTGACAGTTCTTGGAGACCATCTGTACTGGATTGACCGGCAGCAGCAGATGATAGAGAGAGTGGACAAACTGACCGGAGATGGACGCACGCGCATACAAGGACGGATATCATACCTGACCTCCATCCACGCTGTGGAAGAGATGGATCCACATGAGTTTGGTATGGACCTTTGTAATCTCTGTTACTGACATACACATACACAGAGCAGTACATTGCACTGGCTGTTTGTGTGCTCCGTTTTAGTAATGACTGTTTTTTTTCTTCAGCATCCCACCCTTGTTCCCGTGACAACGGTGGCTGTTCTCACATCTGCATCGCTAAAGGTGATGGCACACCTCGCTGCTCCTGTCCCATGCACCTGGTGTTACTGCAGGACCTGCTGCACTGTGGAGGTGAGCAACACAACCCGACACACAGACAGGGTACTGGATTCACTTCAGGATGTAAACTGAGCCCCCTTTTCTGCTTCACACAGTTCAACTCGTGAAATTATGAGGTTCTCCACAGATCAATAGTTTGAGAGTGGGGGTAGGACTGAGCTGTCGTTCAAGAAATATAGTTTTATATCGTTGTTTTATACTTCATCAGAGAAGAAGGGATGCTGTTTAAAGACAGCGACAAGTTACTTAGAGTAAAATGTTTACAAAACAATGTATAAGAAACAACTTTTTGTACTGATGTTGTAAAAGCTAACAAGCTCCTCCAGTTTATATCTACAACCACACAAGGAAATTTCACCAGATGGATTTCAGTCCAACTGCACCAGGATACTCACATGCTGAAGGCTGTGATCTCTGAACATAAGTGTTCACAGTGTTCGCTCCTCCCTCTTGGTCTTGCTATTCCTCTTCCTCTCCTCCTCACACCTCCCTCTCTCTCTCTCTCTCTCTCTCTCCCTCCCTCCCTCCCTCTCTCTCTCTCTCTCAGAGCCCCCTACCTGCTCCACAGAGCAGTTCACCTGCTCCACAGGGGAGATCGACTGTATTCCGATGGCGTGGCGTTGTGACGGCTTCCCTGAATGTGACGACAGCAGCGATGAGGAGAACTGCCCCGTGTGCTCAGCCTTCCAGTTCCAGTGTGATAAAGGAGGCTGCATTGATGCGCAGAGGCGTTGCAATGGTGAACCTGACTGTGCTGATCACTCTGATGAGCAGGACTGTGAAAGTAGGTTCAAAATTACTTACTGAACACTTGAACATGCTCAAACAGTCATTATTATGTGCAGCTTCTAGCAGCTACAATGTCCACTTAGTAGTTCTATGACTAATACATACAAAGACAATTTAAAAGCAGCTAAGTGAAAGTAACAACATTAACAGTAATATAAATGATTATTTGGATCAAATCTGCCATCAGCTCATTTGACTATTACATATTACATATTACAAGTAGTAATAGTTGGTGTTCATTCTGTGAGGCACCACCACAGTATTACCATGTCCACCTGAATCATAAGTGACACAAATGTACAAAGAAATCAGTGTGTTAAGTAGAGAAATACTGCTTCTGTCAGATACTGGAGAAGAGCACCCCAGCATCCCTCACCTCATTATTTAATAATCAGGATTAATGAGACAAATGTAGTTAAATTATGATAGCAGTGCTTTTCTAGATTTTGTTGGTCATAAGTCAGGACAGGATTTCACACACATATCTAATAGGATAAAATAATGAAGTGATGACATTTTATATCCTGAAGGTCAAAGGTCAACTTCACTGTGACATCATAATGTTCTGCTCTCTATCATCCTGTGTAAAAATAGTCTCTAAGTGAAGACAGCATGTTTCTACCTGGGAATTATTCACTGGAATCATACATGTAAAGTGAGAACTTCCATTTTTCCAACAAATACTCTTAATACATCTTATAGGTAAGTCCAGTTAGAACTGTTGGTGGCTATCCATCAAGTTAATTAAAAACTTTCATGATGGGGGTGCTCCCATAGCTCAGTTGGTGGAGCATTTGTCCCATGTACTGAGGCTGTTGGTCCTCTGCAGCGGTCGCTGCTTCAACTCCCTCCTGTGACCCATTTGCTGCATGTCATTCCCTCTCTCTCTACCCCGATTCCTGTCATGTCATCAGCTGTCCCTATCTAAAATAAAGGCAAAAGCCTAAAAAATTATTTAAAAAAACTTTCATCATAACATCCCAAAAAATTGAGAACTGATTTAATTAATCCAACATCAAAAAATGTAAAAATACATTTAAGATTAATGATAAAGAAATGGATGAGCCAAAAAAGAAAAAAATGCCACTTCATTCCCACTGATGACTCTCACATGTAGATGAAACACTTGTGTTACAGTGCTATCAGAGTCCAGTCAAGGTCTTGAGGTCACTCTGTACTTTATGATGGGTCTGAGAAACACTTTCCCTATTGTTTCTTTTTATAACTACAGGTGCATACTGTGGGCCTGATTTATTAAAGGTTTGTGTGCACAAAAACATGTGCAAACTTGATATCAGCCACAAACAAATGTGCAAATTGATTTACTAACAGTGTGCACTGAGGATTGTGTCTTTCAAATGTACAAGACAGCACGCACTGTCCATTTAGCAGGTTTGAAATGAATTTGCAGTATGGGGTGTTTCTCCCCCAGTATTAAACATGAATTCGCTAACATCACATTTTTAACTGGGGTTTTTTGGCAGATTGCTCATCTTTGCCCCACCATGCTCCTCTCATCCACTGTGCTCCTCTCCAAGCAGTGTGTGCTTGGATTGAGATACCTCACCGCTGCCTGTAACCCGTCTTCCATGCCTCTTGTCAGGTTATTTATGGCCACTGTCAGACCAAATACAGGCTGATAGAGGCCCGAGTGTCCCACCTGAGCGCTCAGGCCACAGAGGACACAGCTTGCATATTTATTTATTTATTGTTTGTGACATTTTTTGCTGTACCTCAACAATATGTGTATTTCCCTCTTACACTAACACCTCCATGGGGTCAAATTTCATTTTGTGCTTGCAGTCATTTTGTTTTCTGTCCAAACTCCCCATGGTGGAAACCTGTAAAACACACAAACCCCTTATTGATACAATTATTCTTATTTGATTACCAACAAAACACCCACCAATCAAACATGCAGTATGTTAGAATTAGAACAAAATTTACTCTTTATTTGGGATCTTAGTAAATCAGGTCTTATATACCGTATATATCCTTTGTTGTCAAAAGTAAGTAAGTAAGTTTTTGTCAGAGCATTATTTTTGTAGATGATCAGACATTTAGAAATTGTGCAAAGCATGTGTTAAATGTAACATGGCTTTTCCTCTAATGGCTCATTTATGCTCTAGATTAGATACACATACGGATACTGATGCAGCCTTTTGTCCATACATTCATTTCATTCATACTTCTGCACATTTTCTGAAAACTTACCAATACAGACTGAACAGAGCAGTACCTTCAGTATCCATGGAGGCAGTGTAGCAGTGTAGCCAATAGTCCAATAAATGAAGGTTTAAAAGGTTTAAAAATCTGGTAGTATTGAAAATTACGTTTGTCGTTAAATAGGCAGTGAAAAAACTTATCCACCCACATGTCATGATGCATTTGATGGTGCGCAGACCATCTCTGTCTACAACGCTGCCTCCGCTTTCACCTCTTTCTCAAGAGGTTTATTATTACTGTCTCCTCCAGCATCGCCATGTTTGGTGCTGTCAGAAACTTTTGACTCTTCTTCATTGTTGACTCTGAGCTGTACCCTCTAGGGGATTTATTGCTTAACATCCATGCCACTGTAAAGGCAATTTGTGGGCAGTGATGGTTATATTGTTAAAAACATACATGTTTATTTTCATATGTAAAGGGAGCATAAATGAGCATTAAGATGTTACCATATAAAACTTTACGGTTAGTAAGAAACTGACAGGGCTGTTTCTTGCTCTCCTCCAGACATCTGCCCTCCTAACCAGTTCCGCTGTGGTGACAACCAGTGTATCACCAAGAAACAACAGTGTGACAATTACTCTGACTGTCCCGATGGATCAGATGAGCTCGCCTGTGGTAAAAACACTGAAACATTCTCGCACACTTTTATTGTTTCTGGTGACGCGTTTCATTTACCTCTTAACTCCCTCTGCCTCCCTCTTCTCTTTCTCTTTCAGAGTATGTGTCCCCTCCCTCCAGTGGCATCCCCAACACTGGGCCCAACACCATCGGCCCGGTCATCGCCATCATCCTGCTGGTCTTCGTTATCGGGGGAGCTTACTTCGTCTGCCAGCGTGTAGTTTGTCGACGCTACAAGGGCCCCAGTGGCACTTTTCCTCATGAGTACATCAGTGGTACGCCCCATGTACCCCTCAACTTTATCGCCCCCAGCAGCTCGCAGCACGGCACCTTCCAAGGTACAATCAGACAGCAGCAGTGGTGCCATGCTTACAACATGACTCATGTGTGATGGGGTGTGTAACATGTGACTTTGTGTGTGCAGGTATCTCCTGTGGGAAGTCGATGATGAGCTCAGTCAGCCTGATGGGAAGCAGCAGCAGCGGAGCTCCTCTCTATGACAGGAACCATGTGACCGGAGCCTCATCCAGCAGCTCATCATCTACCAAGGGAGCCTTCTACCCCCAGGTCCACACACACACACACACACACACACAGTCTGCACACACATAGTCTGTTGTTTCCTGTCCACAGTCAGATAACACACAGATGTTTTGTGTTTGTAGATCTTGAATCCTCCTCCGTCCCCGGCTACAGACCGCTCTCTCTACAACACAGAGGTCTTCTACTCCTCCAACAGTCCCTCCACCACCAGATCATACAGGTAACACACACTTAAACAGTTGGACCATTATTATTATTATTATTATTATTATTATTATTATTATTATTATGTAAATGTGATTTCTGTACTTAAAATGTCTTGCAGACCTTTACAAAAAAGTACAATGACAAAGAAAAGGCCCATTAGATATACCAGGCTTTGATACACACACACAGTTCTTGTTAGTATTAGTTAACTAAAGTTTCTAAGTAAATCTGTGGTCCATTGTGATGCCTCAGATTCTTTACCAGAACCACTGAGAGTAGAAACTTCAATGTTTTTTGGCTCTGCACATGGGAGTTTGTTGACAATAAGAAAAATCTAGAACACCACCAGCCTTTAAATCCACAGAGCCTGATCAGACACGTATACTCTGTGTGGAAGTGAGATAGCTGATTGGCTAATGGATGGCTTCTACCTGTCATACCTCTATAGACAGTCCTGAGTCTCAGTAAGTGTCTGACTAGAAGTGAGTCTGAACCCTGTTTTAAACTTTGTCTCCTCCCCATCAGACCCTACCACCCAGTCCGTGGTGCCGCTCCACCCACAACCCCCTGCAGCACTGACGTTTGTGACAGTGACTACACCCCTCACCACCCGCCGGCTGGGCTGGCATCATCAGCGGGCCGCTGGAAGGCCACGGGCCACGGCAGCCACGGCAAACACAACAAGTACTACATGGACCTTAACTCAGACTCGGACCCTTACCCCCCACCCCCCACCCCCCGCTCCCAGTACCTGTCAGCTGAGGAGAGCTGCCCCCCGTCCCCTTCCACCGAGCGCTCCTACTTCCACCTGTGCCCCCCTCCTCCCTCGCCCTGCACCGACTCCTCGTGACCCCCCAACAGCCCATGAGCCCTGTGAGGAAGGAAGGGACGAAGTCCTCGTCTGGCCCCCATTACCAGGGAAACAAGTCATGTTGCTGACCACTAGCCCTGACCGACTCACCGTGCTGCTTTTTATCAGCTGGTCAGGTTTAGCGTCCCCAAGTCCCACATCAGTCATTTCATCATTCCAGTCATCCCGGAGCTCTCAGGGTGACCATCATCTGATCAGTTCTGTCTGTCCTCCACTTGTCCTCATGGTGGGTTGAAGGTCTGAGGCTGTCCCTGCCTCACTGCAGGGCACAGAAATGAGACGACGAGTGAATCCAGCCAGTAGCTCCCCCTTCGATTTTCATTCCATCAAAGAAGAACTCTTCTTTTGCTGGGCCACTTGTTCAGACTTCCATTTGTCCATATATAAGCCCGTGTCCTGGCCTCATGCTGCTCCTGCCTCGCCCAAACTCTTCTAACTGAGAGAGTTACCAGTGGTAACTAGTATGCCAAGGCATGGACGAACCCCCCAGCTTCACACTGTTTGTCCTCTTCTTCCTCACAGCGTCCAGACCAGCGGCAGGACTGTATATAGTGTTAAAATAATATGAACAAAAATAAATCAGAGAGGAAATTATTTTACTATTTTATTCACGTTGGCTGATCCACCGCTCCACAGAACACAGACAGATGAGCGGATGTGTGTGTGAGTAAGTGAGTGATGGATGGATGAATGATTGGACAGCACATGTGAATGTTTGGCTTGATGTAGGAAATTAGATCCATTTGCAGATGATGACTGAGTGAATTTGTGTGAATGAATGAGTGGATGGATGGATGGATGCAATAGGGCCAAGATCAAAGTGTGAAATCTTTCGTACGTTGTTTTGAAATGGTGTCCCTCACATTTCAGAGTGGGAAGTGTTTGAACACGGGGCCTGTTGAAGTGGTCGAGCTGTCCCAAGTCAACAGAGAGAGACGTCTGTTTGTCTTTGTCCCATGAAATCACCACGTGACAACAACATACCAAATGACATGTAAAGCTATTGTACATACTGTATGTGTAATGAAGTCCATGATTGAGTTGTGAGAAGTGAAAACTTTTCACTGTGAATCTAAACATTTACTTTGCCCTCATTGTCCCGTTTACCAAAAGTATGTTTGCTGCTATTGTGTACATACTCTGTCAGTTCCTATGACATAAAATTACACAAAAAGCCCAAAATTACCACTCTCATATTGACAATAGATCATGAAGCTATTTTACAGTTAATAACAAATTATTCTTATAGCGACTTTTGTTATTTGTATTTCTGTTTGTGTGTAGATCATTATGTATGTCTCTGTGTCTGTCGCCATGTTTGGTTTGAAGGAGTCTTCTTGGAAACAAAAGAGTGAAAGGTTGAAAGATTTCCCACTGACACATGTTAATCAGAGCTGTTCCTCAAATCAACTGAAGGTCTCGGTAGGCTTCATTTGAATCTTCCCTCATCTCGCCCCGCCCACTTTTCACACCTCCACACACCTGGCCAATCACACCATGGAGTGGGCTTGAAAATGTCTTTTCGACACTGTTAGGGTACGTTCACTCATCTTCGCGAGTTCGAGTTCAACTTTTATGAACTTTGGCAGGTGAAGTCACAGCCTCAACCAATACCAAAAAATACACGCACTTGTTTTGAAGCATGCTGAGGCCTTCAGCTGTGCAGTTGCTCACCTCCAGTATAGTGAACCTAACCAGTGAACCCTGCTGTAGAGTTTGAATGTTTTCCTATTTCAAATATCCTGCAGAAACCAAAGGTTTGACTCACATGATTGATGTTTTTTATGCCTGATCCCCCATTTTACAACTACAGGTTTCTAGGAGTCCTAAGGTCTTTGGTGACCCCCTGACCTGCTCCTCTGATACAGATATCTCATAATCCAGTAGATGAGAGGTTCCTCTACGCTCCATGCAAGGGGATGATCATTTGATTTTAAATAACAGTTTAACTCCCTTTCTCTTCTCCCTCTATCCATTCATCCCTCCCCTTCCAAATGAGGGGGAAATCATTGATTGTGTTCAAAAAACAGCTATTTTCTTCTTTTCAAACTCTTCTGCAAGCTCTATGTAGAAGGGTAGAACTTTCAGCAGCTGCCTCACAGCAGAAACACAGCCTGTGTCGTCACACACTGCTCCAGCATGTAGTGTGAACCAGCTGCAAGGCAACATCACAATTAATTAATTACTATAATTTACTGACTCCAAGTGATGGTTGTATTAAGTTAATCTTAACAATATCAACTCTTGGGAGAAAGTATGTGTGCTGGTGCAGCGTATGTGAGGCCTGCTTTGATAAAAACTCATCAGGTACTGTTGTGGGCTCGCTTTGGGCTTTGGACCTTATTATATTCAGCCTGCTATGTGAAGACAAACTGTGTTTACAGGGTTTATCCAGCACTTATTAGTATTATTATTATTATTATTACTACCACTACAACCGTTGATATTCTAATATTATCATCAGCGGACCTAGAACAAAAAAGTTGAATTCATTTTATGCACTTACAAACAAAAAAAAGAAAAGCAATCTTATTATTCCCAGGAAATAAACAAGAGTTTCTGAAGAAGGAGGAGAATGTTTTGGGTCTTCAGCTCTTATCATCTTTTAGAACAATTGGACAAAAAAAGCATCAAGCTACCTCCAGGGTGGCCTCACTGCCATCTTTGGAACATCCTACTGTCATTTAATAGTAGATAAAAGGTTGTCTTTTCCAATCTTCCAAGAACCAAACAAAGGTGAACGTGGCCATGAATGAATGTGTGTATCTCTTTGGGATGCTTTTGTGCCTAGGAGAGCATATTCTGTATCAGCCCAGTTAGAGAACAATGCAGGGTCCTGATAAGCACTTTTGGAGGTGGGGAACTTTTGGAACATGTATTGATCTTGTTGCTCTTGTTTGGTGAAACCATGTGTGTTGACTGGCTGCACAGGGGTTTCCAGATAACAGTGAAGTAGCGTCTGTATGTGTAAGTGGGAACTCATGAGATGAAGGGCTTTAGGCCCCACCTCAAACCACTGTGTCAGTACAACTCCTTAAAACCCTGTACTTGTCTCAGCTAAAAATGCTTTGTGTAATTTACACTCATGACATTTTTTGTATCAAAAGCATTTTTATATAATAAAGGTTCTATTTTAAGGAATATGGTTGAGTTGAAGGTCAGTTGATGCTGAGTGTTTCTCGTTTCCTCTTCAAAGCACTTCTGCATATTGGAGGTGGGGTGAGTCATTTTGGAGAAAGACAGTTGATATTTGAACACAACAGTCAAACAACTGAGCAATATGTCAGAATCCAGCGCGCCTGCAGCCTGAAGTTACCGGTAGCCCCAATGAAGGAAAGTAAGGTGTTATTGCTATGAAAATACCAAGTTTGGAGAGGAGCTGAGGCACAGAGCTGACAGGCAGCTGCTGAGAGTCAGGGAGCTTTTGGGGAGAGAGCCAGGGACAGACCTGATGCTGACTCCTTTACTGGCAGGAGAGAAACTAAGCGTTAATGTTTCAAACTTTTGGGATTAAAAAGTGGATTTAAAACAGAAAGAACCAGCTTCTCTGGTGAAAGTCAGAGGCTGCCTGCCAGCTGCCTGCCAACCAGTGCTCACTAGCTGTTACCATGTTGCTCATTAGTTTGGGGTGAATTAAACTTACGCATCTCTCCTCCTCCTCCTTCTCCCGTCCTGCGCACCAGCACAAACGTCACCTGTCGCTGATTGGCTGGAGTAGTGTTGTGTTATTTCAATCTGAACCACTTAGTTAATATAACATTTACAGAGGCTGGGCTGTGGAGAAACATTATGGGGGTTTTCAGCACGCACACAGAACAGGGAGCTAGGAGACAATGGGGAGATATTTGCTGAATTTAATAAAGATTAGAATAGCACACCCCACTTTTAATGAACTGAGCTCCAGCAGTAAGAGTTATAACATCAGCAGTAATCACACTAGAATGAGATATGGCAGCTGTAGTTTTATCATTTTAGCCACATATCAACAGTAAGTAACAGTATTAGTAGTGAGCGTGTATCACAGCAAACATGTTGACCTGTCCATGCAGAAAAACACAGGTGGAATTTATGACATATATGATGGTGAAACATTGCTGCACAACCCCAGAGATGGCACACCTAAACCTAAAGACAATGTTGGCACACAGAAAAAGAACAGCATTCCATTTAGGAGCAGTGGTATCAACACCAGTACAACTGATAGTAAGGCAGGGTAAGGCAAGTTTATGTCTTCAGCGCTATTCAGACACAAGGCAATTTCATAGGAGCATAGAAATACATTACAATAAAATGTTATTAGGACATTAAAATTGCATTTGAGATCATAACAACAAACTCTAGAAGAGACTCAGTAAGTAGTTAAAACATAACAGAAATTACTAACAAAAGCAAAAGCTGCAGTAAACATAAAGTTTAAAGCCCTGATTTAAATGAGCTGACAGTTTCAGGTATTCTGGAAGTTTGTTCCACAGGTGGGGAGCACAGAAACTAAAGGTTGCTCCACCTTGCTTGGTTTTGATCCTGTGAACAGAGTAAACTTGTTCCAGGATCTGGCTGCTTAGTAACGTATGGATCGGACATGTATTTAGGTCTGAGACCATTTAGTGCTTTATAGACAGATAACAGGATTTTAAAATCTGCAGTAGTTGTAGGAGTATTACTTGAAATAGTTCCTACATGAAACTGCTCACAACAAGGTCTATAGCTCATCTTGAGGAAAGAGACATTGCAGTTAAGTTTTTCTTAAAAAAAAAAAAAAAAGTCTTTTTTTTTAATGACACTTTGAGCATGCCATCCAGCTGGAGAGAAGGCAGACATTTCTGCAGCTCATATCTCCAAAACACTGCAAAAAAATATCTATATTAATATATCTATATCTAGATGGGTAAGCAGCACTACAGGTAAGAGTAAATATATGTACTTTTGATTTTGGGGTGGACTGTCACTTTGACATAAGAAACAACGTGATGTTATATTGTTCATTTCGATACTGTCATGAACCAACTCAAAGTCCAGACAAAACAAGGAAGACCACAAACATAATTCTGGTTCAAGTAAAAATTAATTGATTTAACCAACATTTAACTATACTTAACTATATGCAAAGATTGTGTGGAAAATTTAATTATTTACTGCCATTTCCACATCACCGTATATTATCTTGCATGCATTTACCCTTTATAAATAAGAAATTAATGTATTTAGGCTGAGTTAACAGGCCCCCTCAATCTGTTTATTTTCTCTCATCAAGAAAATAAGCCAAAGACTCAAAATCTCAAGGGAACTTACTTCAACAAGTCAAAGATTCAAGTTTTTTCTGAAGAAGAAAAGTAAATAATCTCCCCAAAACATTATTAGTTTGTAAAACTTTTCTAAAACTTAAAGGGATAGTTCACCCTAAAATGACAATTCAGTCATTATCTACTCACCCTCATGTCAGCTGAAAGTCAGGTTTAATATTTTAATCCACAAAACACTGCTGGAGTTTCACAGGAAAAAGTGTTGCAGAATCTCCCAAACAATAGAAGTGAATGGTGACCAGTTAAAAAAACAAAACAAAACATAAAATGCCTCCACACTGCTCATCTGGTGTAATCCAAGTCTCCTAAAGCCCCAACATGCCAAATTGACAAAAAAAAGTATTTTACACCATGTTTTAGTCTGAATCTTCTACTACTGTAGATCCTGAGCCACGTTCATGTGCACATGCACACTGTCTGAACTGGGTGTGTGCAGTGTGATGGTGTGCAAATGGCATGTTGGGACTTGGAGATTCTGATTCATGGAGACTTGGATTACACCAGATGAGCAGCATGGAGGTGTTTTATGTTTTTTTTTATTTTTTTTATTTTTTTTCATTTTTTTCAATGTTTGAAAACTGGTCACCATTCACTTCCATTGTAACTTAGGGCTCCAGATGCACTGGAATGCACCCTGTTGCTCAGTTGTCACTGTAGTTTCTTTGCCAATGCATGTTCATGAATTTGAGGGACGGAGCTTCTGAAGGAGCACTAGAAGGAGGGTGTTTTTGTTTTGCTGGTGTGTTCAAATATCAACTGTCTTTCTCCAGAATGACTCACCCCACCTTTAATCAGTCAATATTTACCCCATCATATTTTCACTATTGTATTCTTTTTTACAACTTAGATTTTTATATTTCAACATTGCCATATATACAATATATTTATATTTTTCACCTAAATGCATGTACATAACAGCTGAATGTTAATGTTTTGTTCAGCTTTGTTTTCAGCTGTACAAGCAACACAGCCAAAGTCAGATTCCTTGTTTGTCTGTACAGAGCTGTCCAATAACGCTGATTCTAACTGTGAAAACAAAAAAGAGAGTGTACGCCTGAAAAAAGATGGGCTCGTCCGGGATTTCAACCCGGGACCTCTCGCACCCAAAGCGAGAATCATACCCCTAGACCAACGAGCCACTACAGTTACAAAGGGAGGGGAGCAGTATATAACGATCTGTAGAAGGTACTATTCATTACTGTTAGTAGTATAAGGTTGACATCTTCTGGTGAAACCAAGTAATTGCACTGTGTATATATATATATATATATATATATATGTATATATATATATATATATATATATATATTTATACACATATATATATTTTTATATATGCATATTTAACTCAATGTTGTATGAAGAGGTTTTTAAATGAAGGAAGATAATTAACTGTTTCAGTCAGAATAAAGCATGGATGGACTTGTTTTTAACTGTTAATTTACTATAATCTTGCCAAGCAATACATATTTTGAACTTAGAATTTATTTCAGTCTAACTTTAGCATATAAAACTGTGCAATTGTCTTAATGTTGTAAAAGTGATTTCAAATAACCAGGGGTGGAAGTAACTAATTACAAACACTCAGTTTACTGTTATTAAGTCGTTTTTGGGGGTACTTGTACTTTTATGAGTAGATTTTCAAGTCTGTAGTTTTACTTGTACTTAAGTATGTATTACACCATGTAATCTACTTAGACACTTTAGAAAACATAAATGAATACAATTTAATTCATGTCCAAACCTTTCATCTGCATTTTTGTAGCCAGTAAGTTGATCCAGCTGCAAACAGGCCAATGAAAACCAGGACATATGGATGAAAAACCAATGAATATTTAATCTACAATGTATAAATGTCAGTAACTACACTTCATATAACATTTTTGTCTGGAGGAGCCATTTGATGAATAGAGAAACTAAAACTTAAAATGAGAAATTCACTAACAAAAGAATGTGTTCTATTGTTAATATATTAAACATCAACATCAATATATTAAACCAAGTGACATATTTGAATTTTTTTTTTTTTTTTTTTTTTTTTTTTACAAATTACCCCTAAATGTCATGGTAAATATGTGATAATTCACAAGAGTCATTTCTATGCAAGTAGGTGGTAAATACCATTTCACATATTTGAACTTTCTTTGAAATTAACTGCAAATTTAACATGTTAGTTGGTGATTACCACCCACTACATGAAAACTGTATTTGCTAATTATCACATAATTAACCAGGAAATTTGGGGGCATTTCTGAGAAATTTGAAATATACTACTTGGTAACAACCTATTTACCATGAAATTACCAAAGTAACTAATACTCTGAGTAGCTTCTGAGAGGAGTAGTTTGTACTTTTACTTAAGTATTTTTCTAACACCTGTGCTTTTACTTGTGACTGAATAAGATTTTAGTAGTTTAACAGTACTTGTACTTGAGTACAGATTTTCAGTACTCCTTCAACCACTGCAAATAACAGAGCCTTGTTGGGGCTGTGTGATCTATTTAATATACGGTCTGTGTGTGTGAGGCACACTCAGCTTCAGATCAAGCCAGAGAGGGAGACACACACCAGCCAGTGTTTGTAGGTGCAGCACAGAGCTGCTCTTGTTCTGTCAGGGTGACCTCACTCTATTTTAAGATCACATTCAGTCCATTAGTCATTTTCTGACAGCATTCTTCTTCTCCTGCCTTATTTGCAGCAACAGTGTTGCTTTTGCCATAAATTTTTTATACTTTCCATATCTCTTAATTATAGCAACTTGTTCAACTTGAAGAGGGAAGCTCATGATCGCTTCACTTTGTGTGGAAGAAGAGTCAAATGACGCACCAAATGCTCCTTTTTATGTGCACACATACAGAGTGTGAAGAGGTAAGCCTGAGTGATACCTGTCATCTCAGACTGGGGTTTTGGGTTTTGTCACGCAGCTCATGCTAAGACAGCCTGGCTGTGTTGAGCTTCCTTTGTAGTATAGCCACCTTGTCACTGTATAGAAGGGAAATAAAGCCAGTGAACTTGAAGTTTTCTAATAGTTATTATACAATAAAATGAGGTGAGAACCTTAAACTTACTCTAAAGACAAATCGTCATTAGGTCCTTCTGGTCTAGGATGTTTTTCCTTATTTATATTCAGAAAATTGAAGGTCTGTAAGCCAACAGTGTTCAGTGTGGAAGGGAACTCTGGATGGATGGTGTTCAGACTGTATGTGAGTTGCTGACATATTCTGATTCACAAAGATCCTCAGGTTGTATTGTAACTAAGTCCCACTCATGACAGCAGTAGCTCTCTGGGTCTCTAGACACGAGCTTACAGTTTACAGATCTACATCAGCAGGTAGTTTGTGCTCTTTGGCCTCCAGCTTGGTCTCTGGTTTCCACAGAAGTTTCTCCTCTCTCCACAGGATTTCACAGGGTTTTTGGGGATTGTTGCAGCTTAAAATGACTGATTAAAATGGCAGCTTTTCTAAAAAAGAATGTGACGCTTGCTGTGATGTTTTAGGTGTTTTTTGCAATAAATTGTGGGAGCAAGTGGAAATAATAATAATAATAATAAAATATTGTTATTATTATTATTATTATTATTATTATTATTATTATTAGGGATGTAATGATACATCCAACTCACAATTCATTACGATTTTTTTATGCTTTTTTTTTTTCAGAATAAGCTTGCAGACAAATTATGACAGACAAATATTCCTGTAATTCTTTCTCAGACAAAAAGCACAACATGTCTGAGGAAAGGAGTAGCTGCAAAACACAAACTATGGAATGAATGTATATTTTTAAATATATATAATTAAATAAATAAAAGCATATTTTCTCTTATCTTTAACAAATTAAAGAGAATCCTTTTGATTTACTTTTTGTCAGTGTGGATTGTCTTTTTAACTGTTTCTTTGCTCAGGCAGTGTTGACTCGAGCTTCTCACTATGCTGCCAGGTGACTTGATGCATCATGCTGGTTGTGCTACTTGTGTGGGTCATCGCGAGTAACAATGACAAACCTTGTGTTATTTTCAATACCTGTGAAAAAAGAAGTAATAATATGTTATAAAATGTTATATATAGCAGGTTCATTGAGATGTAAATGTATGATATTCTACTATGATTGTTGAACCTACAATGATTGGTCAAATTTGTGGAAACATTGGAGAGATTAGACAAAATTGCAAGCTAGTGCAGAATTCTCAGGGAGTGGTTGAATTTGTGTTAATTGTTGCAGTTGCAACATTGCTACTTCCTGGAGTGACCGATTCACTGACTGTAAAATGTAGACCAAGACAACATCGCTTCAGCCACGCTTAAATTCATAGCAAACCCTGAACAAAAGAAGAAGTCTTTCCCTCTGCATCCTTTTTCACTTTGCAAACAAAATTGCATTACATCCAACTTATGGTAACCATTATTCTATGATAGTTTTGTCATTTACCCTCATTTTCCCTAAAAGCCCCATCTGACAGAAATCCAGTTTCTGCCTGGGCACCTCTCATGTGTTTGCAGAAATGGGATTGCTCTTTACTGTAAACTGTTCCACCCTTTCACTTTTCTGCTGTCTGAAGACAACAGACCCTTACAGACCTCCATCCCTGCAGGTGTGCTGTCCACTGTTGTGTGAACTTACTGACTGACCTCCCCTCCCCCCTCAGTTCAGTCCGAACCACTGAAGTGGTCTGAGTGGATCTACAGACAATCAGAGTTGTGTGTGCTGCCACAGTGTGACAGTGTGAAGGAGGAGCACTGTCACACACAGCAGGTTTGAGAGTCCTTCATGCCTGACATGAAGGTGACAACCTTCTGTTGACCATTTAGGGTTAATACAGCTCATGACATATTTTGAACATGCTGATATACAATAGACACAACAAATTCACTCTCTGTAGAGATTTATAATATCTTCTTTTTGTTATAATTACACTGAATGATGTGGATTAAAGACAGAGTTTTAAAATGTCTTGAAGATCTCCTTGACCTGCTGCACTAACACATCCTCATAGTGTCACCAGCAGCTTGACCAGCTGATGGGGAGGTGTGTGTTGATGGCAGGTGCTGCTGAAGAACAGCTCTGAATATTGACATCATTGTGAAACAGGACCCATCATCAGAATCTGAATCTGATCTTCATAATGTTTATAACAAATGTTGTCACACGAATTCATTCTATTTCAATCCTTCTGGACACCCCCACCCACAACTCCCTTCACTGAATTTCACCCATTCTCATCTGGTCATCCTAATGTGGGTGTATGGAGGAGTTTAAGGCCAGGAATGAGAAAGACAAAAGTCTAAATGTTTTACAACAGCCAAACACAGCAAAGGCGGATTTTAATACTACTACTACTACTACTACTACTACTACTACGACTACTACTACTACTACGACTACTACGACTACTACTACTACTACTACTACTACTACTAATAATAATAATAACAATAATAATGATAATAATAATAATAATAATAATAATAATAATAATAATAATAATAATAATAATAATAATAATAACATTTTATTTAGTGACACTTTTCATAATACTCAAGGTCACCTTACACAACAACAGCATAGATCACACATCATAAAAAGCATACAATCAGCAACAACAGTACCAAAACATACAGAGCAGAAAATCAATAAATTTACAAAATAAACATGAGATTCCAACAAAGGAGTTAGAGCGAGTATGTTAGTTGGGTTTTTAAGGGCAATTTTAAATTTTGCAACGGAGTCCAGTGTATGGATATGGTGGGGAAGAGAGTTCCAGATTTTGGGTGCAGCATCAGAGAAGACCCTGGCACCCACTGTATTGAGGTTTTAAAACAGCAAATCACAGCAGTTTCTTTTTTACAACAGCCAGTTACAGCAAAAGAGTATTTTGCAAAAGCCAATCACATCACTGGAAGGTTTACTATGCTGTGATTTACTGTTGTAAATTCCTCCTCTGCTGTGATTGGCTGTTGTAAACCACATTCGGGCAAACTGAAATAGCTGCTACTGGACAAATGCAAGTGTATCAACTACAACAAAGTCTCATGGCTTAAGCTTATCGTATAAATCCATATGCCACAGCGTGTTGGCCTGTGTCTCAGATGCCACACCTGCCGGAGCCCCAAACACTCAGAATCAAACAACTTGATCAATTGTCTTATTGTGTCTTGTGATACATTTCCTCTCTGAATTGCACACAGGTATAACCACTGATATCCTTGTATGGTTTCTCCTTGTGTGATTTCTCCTTCTAAAAAAGATGCAGTTTTTGTGACAGACTCTACAAAGTCCTAATACTGATTACCACACTGTGTTTATGAGCTAAATGTGAGAGAATTTTCATTCAATTACTAAAACCAGTTCTGAAATACAGCTTTACCAATTTATCTGCATGAGGGACTTGGAGGCAGTCATGCATTAACATAAGTAACGTGATATATTCTCAAAAGGTTGACGGTGATCTTGAAATTTCAAACTTGTTCTTGACATTACAACTATATTCTTGAAATGCATTTTTTTTAAGTTCTCCTCTTATGTAGTTTTATTTTTATTTTATCTCAACATTTCAACTTTGTTTCCACTTTTTTCTCAGCATATAACAAATAACTTTTTTCTTGGCATTTTGACTTTATTTTTAAAATGCAAAATAGAAAAATAAATAAATAAATAAATAAATAAATAAATAAATAAATAAATAAATAAATAAATCTTCTCTTTTTTTTCTTATGCTTGGTCCTAATACCCTTCCATAGTTTGTGAGCCTGAGCCTGTACTGAGTGCAATTACAAATGCAATGCAACTACTTCATGTCGCTACAGCTCAGGCAAAACTAATTTCAAACAAAAAGAAATCTCAACCCAGGCTCCAGATCGTTCAACTGCATCTCTTGCTCATCCTTAACAGATGTAGTTTGCCCAGTTGTCGTAACTGAGCTTGCAGATTGCAAACACCTTGTCTTACCCTCCCCTTCCAAGCGTGTAGAAGAACTTGGGGTGTGTATGAAACTCATGCAAAATGTGAGAGGTCATACACAATGAAAACATACTTATGTTCCATTTTCTCCATATTCTGCCAATAAATCCCTGCAAATCTTACTCACTTGGACCTTTAAAATTGTTTCATGTCTGTATGAGGATTGTGTGTTTAACATGAAAATTGCATAATGGTGCATTCACTATATTGCAAGACTTCAAAATGTAATTTTAACTGATGTTAAAATATTTGCCCTGTCTGTCCTGAAACATTTTGTTTGGACACTTGGTCATGCGCCTCATATATAAAAATGTTATTCTCAGATTTTCAAGTATTAAGATTATTCTGGATTGTGTGCTTAGGTTTATAAAAAGATACTAAGCATAAAAAACTTTACTGTAGGTTCTCAGAAGCCCATTTGTAACTTCCACACCTGTAAATAAGCAGGTCTGTTTAACCGTCCTTGAGAAGGGAAACATGAGAGTGATGTAAACTCCAGCAGCCCTCTGTCCAAAGCCCTAATGATGAGTTTCAGATAGTTCTGTCCATATGTCCTGATTCTGTGGGAAACATGTGATCTGCCTTTATCCTCCCTCTCTGCTCTGACTGAATCAAATTCAGACCCTGCTCCCTCCCTGACACCTTACAGTGCAGTCACACTGCACTGAAACTCCGTCAGAAGGGAAAACTGTAGGAACTACAGGTGGGCATTTATTACTGTTTGTGTACAGAAGACACACAGAAGAAGCACACATTTCTAGCAATCTGCCTTTCAATCCCTGCAAAGTAATTTGACAGAATTAATCGACATGTCATGAAACAACTAGCAGCGATAGTAAACTGTAGTTAGCAAGGTAATGGCTAACACAGTAACCAACAGGGACATGCAAGTGTCTTCAGTTACAATAGCCTCCCAAGTTTCTTTCTATTGTCTCTGTACTAAGCTGTTTACACCCACTGGCATTTTGTTCTTATGAGTGTTTGTCATTCATTCAGGAGGAGGTATACCATATCTGCAAGCCATGTCTCTGTTGTGAAGCAGAACTGTGTAAGAGGAACTTTGGTTAGACAGGATGGTAATACACAGCTCACAAAGTTCCCATAGCTTCTTCCATGTTGGATCTGGTGGCTCTCTGTTCCCTCAGTCAGTACTGTCAAGACGGTCTGCAGTGAAACTGTTAAATGGTGGGGTGACCAGGCCTTAAAGCTGGGGTTCTAAAAGTTTTGACGAGTGAGTGCCAATCTAGGGAGCCAGCATATGATTTAGGACCACACAGGTAAAAACATGAATTTAGGATTGTGATTACAAGGTTAATTTAGTTAGATAATGAATCATAAAAATAAAAGTATTTTGAGGAAAGAGGTACAAGTACAGGTATTCCACCAAATGAGCCACCCAAGTGCCACGCTATTGGGTTGTTATTTGTCAGACTATTTATTTTTCAAATAAAAAATGTAAACACAGGGTTGTAAGGAACTGTAAGATAATGAAATATTAGTTAACAAATAGATAATAGAGATGAGAAATGGGTCATTAATGTGCACCAATGGGTGCATAAATTATTATTGAACAGTAGCAGTAGTCTTTTTTCTCCCCAGTTTTGTCATTGCCAATTCAAAATCCCCCCATGTCCCTGTCACTGCCAGCTCCCACTGGGCTGAAATATGCTAATGAGGGACAGTTTCAGGTTGTGTTCACACAGAATTTTGTCTGGCTTGGACCATTTTGTGCCCAACCTTTCAGGTCCAATTAAAGTTTTAGTTAAATGTAAACTATTGAAAATGAAAACAGACCATGAATGATTAAAACATGCAATGCATTTCACCTCACGTTCAATAGACATCAGTGGAAGCAGCCAAATAAAAGAAGGTGACAAAACATAATTCAGCCATGGATTTCAAAAGTCTGCTGATATTTATATGGGTTTTGAGAGCCAATACTGACACTGATATAGAGGGAGTTAACTGATAACACAGACTGAGGATATCCAATTGAGGTCAAGCTGCAGTCTGAACTCTATGGACCCACAGGTGTGGTCACTCAGCAGGTGCAACACTCTTTGGTGGGAAGGAGCAGTGGTGAGGGAGGAGAGGGAACATTAAAAGAATTCAAGGAGGAGATAAAACAGAGGTGACAGGCGAGGCAGAGAGAGAGAGAGAGAGAAAGAGAAAAAAGAGCCACAGGCTCCAGGCAGCTGGTCTAATTACAGAGCGGCGAGCGCGCAGAGAGAATAAAGGGAGAGAAAAAACAAAAAGAAGTTGTAGAAGTCGTAGCACTGGTCTCCACCTCTTCCCTGCCTCTGTTCAGCCCTCAGCACCTGTCTGCCAGCTGGACTACCTGTGCTGCAAAGTTTCCCAGCTCACCTGGACAAGTCTGCTGCCATCATTTCAGTTTGACCTGTGAGGGCTTTCCTTCTGATCTGCATACTTACACTGAAAGTTTAGTTTACTCTGGAGAAGTAACTGTGCAACAACTGTCTATCAGGCTTTCGTACGCACAGAATAATTGTTAGTAGGATATATTGTTGGTTTGAATAAAATAGGACATGAACACATGTATTTGACAAAGCAAATTAGAAACATGAATATATATTTTGTAGAAGTCAGCAATTAAAACTTAAATAGTTCACTCAAAAATGAAAATTCAGTCATTTTCTACTCACCCTCATGCTGACTGAAGGTCTGGTTTAGTTTTTGCATCCACAAAACACTGCTGGAGTTTCACAGGAAAACAGCGTTACAGAATCTCCCAAACAATGGAAGTGAATGGTGATCAGTTTTTGAATGGAAAAAAAAACAAAAAAAAAAAAACTACAAAAATGTTATTTACACCAGGTTTTTATCCTGAATCTTCACTGTAAATCCTTAACTTGGAGCCATGGTCATGTGTGTGTCTGAACTGGGTGTGTGTGTTGTGATGGTGTGCAAACAGCATGTCAGGGCTTTAGGAGACCTGGATTATGCCCGACAAGCAATATGGATGCATTTTAAGTTTTTTTTCCCTAGTTGTTTTTTTGGTGAACTATCCCTTTAATGAAACTAACTGTTGCCCCAGGTCAGGACTAACCAATGGCTGACAACAGAATGCAATAAATTCTGTTGCAGAACTAAACAGTACAACATGTTGTGTATCTGGATCCAGATCATGTAACAGCATCAAATGTGATGACAATAGCAGTGAAGGTTTTGGTTCTTTCACTAGAAACTGGAAATGGACTGAAATGGCCTTCAGCCTCAGAGGTCCAAACACGATAGACTATAAACAAAAGAAGCAGGGAAAACTCACACAGACACAGACACATGCACACACTGCAGTGGCCTGGGGGGATCATTAGAGAGCCACATTACCACGGGTGGACACCAGGAGGATGGATTCATAGTGTCAATGGGAAAATCCCTCTCAGCTTATAGAAGAAGACAGACACAGAGAGCTTCTGGAGGACAAAGGGGACTGGAGCACAGCCTTTAACTGTGCTAAGTTTTACCGTCACTGTCTTCATCCAGTCCACATGGACAAAAGCAGGAGCAAAACTATTTAAACCAGGGGTGCACTTGTTATTGGATAATAATAAAGGAGGCCACCAGGTAGCTGGTTCAAATGCCTGATAAAGTCTGCAATATGATGTTTTTTTTTTGTTTTTTTGTTTTTTTTTTTAAAGAAAATCCATTTGTTGATATGCTGGGCTGATGCTGAACTTGTGAGGTGAGGCGATAGTGTGTCCTATGAAACTGTAGCTGAGCTGCTTAAGGTGGAGCTGTTTATCTTCCTTGAGAAGTAAAACTCATGAGGCAGGATCAGAGGGAGCAGCAGACAGAGCAAAGGGCAAAGGTCAAATAAATAAAATGACCTGGAAGAGATGAGAAAGCAGTGTGACCAATCAACCTGGAAGCACCCGAGAACCTGAGATATGACATCACTGGTGGTCTGAAACCTAAAAGCTGAAAATAATATACGTATAATAATACAAATTAATAAAATAGGAAAAAAAGTAATAAAAACTGTTTACATAGTTAGATTAGCTGTTCAGTTAGTTAGTTGAGTGGCATGGTGGTGCAGTGCCTTTCTTTCTTATTTTTTTAAACTCAAAGTAAAATGCATGGAACTGACTGAAGATTTTCCCTGATGAATAAGACAGACTAGTCAATTTTCTAATCAGTGTTCTGAGCTGCACTGTCAGCAATACAAAACAGACTTTAAATAGAAAATAGTATTCAAAATGTCTGTAGTTGCTTCTTTATCTTTTGTGTGTGTGGATGACATATGGTGTAAATTTACAGCATAATTTTTGCATTTTTGCATCAACAAACGGAGGTTCCCATGACAACTCGATGCATTCAGTTTGTGCCGTTGCTACATTACATTATGTTACATTTCTACATTAAAGAGCTTTGTTCGGTGATATTTAACGTCTTCCCTCAGTTTATAATCTATATCGCTCATAAAAAATTTCATTAGGAAAAGAACTAATCAAAGAGCGGCGCTTTTAATGGACAATTTAATCTGAAATTCCTGATCAAGTTATGAGTTCAGCATCAGTTACCATGGTGATCTAGCTAGGTTAAGAGAGAGCTACCTTCATGACACTGAAAACCCTGATTTAAGACTCATACCTACATACATATCTCACTAACACAATCTCAAGAGTGTGTTTGATTAATGACAATCAAAACTGTCATTTAATTTGACTGTCAGCTCTGTAGTATGGAGGTTTGATGATCAGAACAAAAATGTTCTCCTGGTAAAACACTATAAAACATTATCTTTGCACTGGTATCAACCTTAAAAGGCTCTGGCACCGACATCTCTAACTTGTTTTGAGGCAGTCACTCTGAATAACCTTTGAACCAGATTACAGAATACATCATTTTATAGCCCATCATCATCTTCATAGTGACACATTTACTCTCGTTAAAATGGCTCTCAAATATAACATGGATAGAGTATTAACCAGCCTTATCATAAAAGCAGATGGGCAAATAGCACAAGATAGATCTCTATTGAGATGTAAAACAGGAAAAGATTTCACCAATACATCCCACAATAAGCTGTCCTGGTTTGGTGAATGGACCAGATGTCCACATGGTGCACACAGGGCAGCAGGTGCTCCACTCAAACAGGAAGTGTGTCATCTTACTGTATCCAAAATACATAAAGCGGCTGCACACGCTTATCAACACTTTATATCCCACACATAATGAAGCAGGAACACAATACAGACACACTGGACTGAAGAAAAAACATTTCCTGATGGTGCTGCTGTGCAGCTTGACCAGTAGCAGTGGTAGTAGTGCAAAGCTTGTCCTGAGGGGGGCACTAGAGGAAATGTCATTAAAATTAGAGAGGCATCATTTTGTATATGAGAACATTTTGACCTGATGGTGAAACTAGAGGAAAGGTGAGTGTTTAAAATCATTATCAAATCCTCTGTTAGTGCTGAAATTGGAAACAATATCTAGTTAGACATCCTTTTAAACCACCATAATAGATATTTGTCCACTAGATACAGTTGGAACCACAACAAAGACACAATATCACCTTTTCAAGTTGCTATTAATAAAATCAGTGTTAATTTTAGCGCACAATTTGGGTTAAGTTGTATTCTTTTGATGAAAATGTTTGAGTCTAATTTCAGTCAACAAAAACATTTTAGTCTAGAATTTGTCAGTAATGTCTTCTGAGCATTTTGAGGCCACAGCTTTCACCATCAGTTACCACGACCCAAACCAAAGTGCTGTTCTTTATCATGAGTGTTTATTTATTCCCTCACAGAGAGTCCACATGACTGTGCTCTGACCAGACAGATTCTTCTCAGAACAGAACCAATCGCTCACTGTCGCTCCTGCTCCCCTGACATCAGTAAGACTATTAAGAGACAGTCCTGTATGATGAGGCTTTTTGTTGATGACTTGGCTTATCTGTATGCAGCAGAGACAGTACACAACAGACAACAACAGACCACAGCTGAGAGACAGTACTGATAATGACTTCTATTCCTGGTCATGAAAGCTCTAGAAAATGCATCATATTGTTCAATGACTGCATGAAAAATGAAAGCAAAGACCTGGTGAACAGAGCCAACAAGAAGGTCTACTCAGTCGTAACAAAATAATGACAAATGTCTCAGAACCATGTCTAATGCAATGTCCCTTTGCTACCACTTTGGTCATTTTATCAACAAGAACAAATGCAATACTTGGAGCAAATGTGCAGAAACAACAGAATAGCGCTCAAAATGTACTGAAACTATTTTAATTGAAAGCACCAACCAGCAGATGTGTTTAAATTAACAATAATATTGATTGTGTTTAAAACAGAACAGTATGTGTGTATAAAATAACATAAGTGATTCTTACAGTATCTGTTATCCACTGTTGCTTTGCAACAGCACAATGACCATGCTGCTTTGTGATGTGCACTGTAACTATTGGGAAACTAAGGCACTCCAGCATATGTTGATAAATCTGCAAAATACAATACATGGGTTTAGTTTCAATAAATGACATGCTAATGACACCAGGCTGCTACAGAACAACCACACACACCTTTACACACATCAGACTATGCAGTTATAACTCAGTATTTCGCTGATGGGAGACATGTCATATTTTATGAGATACTGTGTAAATTTACAACATGACAGTAAAATTAAGTGTTATATTTCTATACCACCTATATCTGTTGTTATGTCTGCTGTATGATCATATGTCATGCATGATGCAAACTCATACTCATTTCTTCTGATCGTAACATGAAACATAGCCCAGTGAAAATAACATGAACATCCACAGCACTTACATGGACTTTCTATTCCATATGATCTGACTTTCATTTAATATCCCATTACTTTCTTCCCACATTCTCAGCCTTTCATACCATCTTCTGAATTTCATTTCATATTATTTATTGCCATTCATTTAATAACTTTGCAACTGATATACCGTTGTAAGATAATTTTCATTTGGCTATTGCAGGAAACTATTGTAAAACAAAATAGCAAAAGTCATATAAAGACTGGTTTTACATTAATGACCTTTCCATTTCCTGGTGTCACAATGATATGAAAAAGTGTTTGTCTTTGTATGTTGTCTGGTTCAGGAATGATATCTTGTCAGTAGTGTGGACATCAATTCAAGATGGCTACCAAACAAAGCCTATGGGCCAATAGTTGACCTTGTCTACCTGAAAAATTCTTAACTAGACACCATTATGGTCAAAAAATGACAGATTCCAAAATAATCACATACGGGTGTATGGAGATCTTACTGTGCTCTTCACTCAGTCATTTGGAGTGGACATGGATTAAATCTGTGCACTCACATAACTCTTCCTGTCAGTGTGTGAGTTCAGTTGCTGTTTAAACTAATACATGTATTATACACTCAAATATCATCAGATCCACTTACTTTAGCTTTCAAATCACAACAAGCTTGCCTGTTGCACATGAACCTTTATTCCATAAAATACTTTTAAGGGATGCAAAGGTAGCACACTATTATAGTTTAACAGCCTATCCCAGAAGCTGTGCTAAATCCACAACAGTCCAAAATAAAAACACAACTATACTGAACCCAAGTTGTTATTTCAGGGCACCTAACACTAAAATGTCTGATGACTTTTCCTGAAAGGAGAACTCCCCTGATTTTAAACATTAAACATTGTCTGTCTCTTGGGCATCAACAACATATGTAAAAAAAAAAGTTGTATAAAGCCCTTTGTACCTTCACATGGAGCAGTATGTAAGACTGATTAATGTCAATGCCAGCTGGGCAGGCGGGCAAAGCACTTGATCAGGATGCTGCAGAGGGAATTTTTAAAATTTACATCAATTAAGAAATATTGACATAAAGTGTTTGTTTCACTGTTGTAACAGCTATGTAATATCTGCTCATTGATGAGTAAAGATGACTCAAAATAGTTGGCTCTGTTTGAGCGCAACCTAGGTATAATTCTGCAAAGTTTGTTACAGTATCATGAAACTGTATGAGAAAATTATGCCATTGCAGATGGACCTACTGCATTACAGACTTTGCTCTTCAACCAGGTTTTAATCAGTCTAAGGTACAAGTGGTTTTGACTCCAATGTACTGTGCAGAAGATAAGGCCTGGCTACACCTTCATTTTTGGACCTCCTGTCTGTGGGTGCACAGGCTAGGTGCAAGTTCACTTGTTATCTTGCAGACATGGCAAAACTGACTACTGCACCAGTCGGATAGCAATGCCACTGGTGCCATACGTTTTGCACCGGGTATAAGATAGGGCCCACTGTGTCACATTCAGATCCAACAGCAGTGTGTTGGATGCTGGGTGTCTGTGCAGTTGAAGATGTGCCATTGTGATGTAATCCTACACAATCCTTTGTGCCTTCTGTTTTTAATACTAATCCAGGGATATTATACAAATCTGAAGTGTGGTAATATACACTATATTCATGATAAGAACTCAACAACAGTGTTCTAATATGACAGCACAATGGCTTACATCTGAACTGTTTGACAACCTTAGCCAACAGAAATAGAAGTTTCTTTGAATTCAGGCCAAATAATATTCAACACTGTACATTTATCCATCCATTAACAGTCAACTGCAGTATCAGAGAAGTTTATCCTAATATTCACCATTTTCTGTGAGAATAATAGCTATCAAAACACTGAAAATGCAAATACATTAAAGGTTTAACGGTGACAAAGTTGATTGTTTTTAAAAAAAGATTAACATTTTTTTTAAAACTTCCAACATTGATGTCCAGCTGTAAATCAATTATCACAGCCATGATGTGTGAAATGCAAATAAGTATAATCTGATGAACAAAGCATCATTTGGCCTACTTCATTGGAGAGTCTGTGAGCTATGTTCTGTGTATGGTGTGTGTGTGTGTGTGTGTGTGTGTGTGTGTGTGTGTGTGTGTGTGTGTATCGCAGCATAAACCATTGTTCAGTGAAATCTGTCTGGCCTGTATTGTCCTTATGTGATGGTATTGTTGCTGGTATTGTTTAAGCCAGTCAGTTTGTACTGAGTTCCTGTGTATCTTGATGGCCATTATGCGGCTTGAGGCCAGGCCATGTCAGATCGATCGAAGCGTAGGGGAAACAAAGAGACAGCACAGCTTGGCTTGAAGCATGGGGTAATGGGCTGAGAAAAAAGAAAGATGATGGGTATGAGAAATGCAGAATGCTTGAGCTGGATGAGTAGAGGGATCATATGGGTGAGAAGTGATAGAAAAAGAGTGTGCTGTCACATGCTGAGGAATACAAAGACAGCATATCTGCATGATAAAGTCCAAATGGAAGGACTTTTAATAGGCTGTATGTTTTTTATACCCAGAAAAGGAGATAATTTGTGATTTCCAAAACAGTCAGTGCATTAAAAAATTATCCATATGCTGATCTGTTGTCATTATCAATGAGGCAAACATACTACACCAGTTTTTCCTCACACGTTTCTTAATGTTAAGTAAAGATTTTTTTAAAATGTTTATCCAGTCTGTGTCCAGATCCTCCAGAACACATTTAACAGTCCTAATAATGTTTGTCACATTCAACATGTTGTTATCCCAACATGTGTAGTTGTGGTAACTGACACAGCCCTTTAGCTGCAGTATCTGAAAACTGTCACAGGAACATCAGAGCCATCGAAGATGAGCCTTGTGTGCAGTTTCTACTCTTGGTGTCTTCCATGTTTCAAAGACAGGCATGCTTAACAGAGTGACGATACAAAGGTTAGGAATATGCTTGAATTCAGATATACTCCATGAAAATACTTGATTTTCAGCATAATTTGGTTTTTCTCATTAACCTTGGGGTCTGCAACCTGCAGCTTTGGAGTTACATGCAGCTCTTTAGCTTTGGCAAAAAAAACATGGAAATGAATATCAGACATTAACATTTTAATATTCATATATTATTGTTGTAGGTCTACACGGTAAAATCCAAAAAAGTTGAGATAACTCAAAATTTTATGCAACATGCTGCAATAGACTCAACTCAAATTCTTCTATCTTTTTAAATATTATTTTTTATTGATGATTATGTATTACAATATGAACGTACAAACCACAGCAAAAATCCTTGCCCACAGCCCAGTCAAAAAGTCAAGATATTGCAAAAATGGACCCCAAGCTCCTTCTGATTTATGTTCACATTTTGGATGATTAAATCCATGTGAATAACCGAGAAAAGTTCACACAGTTTTTTAGTTAGCACCATGCTCATCGAGAGAGCTGTTTGAACGTATGATGGAAGAGTCCACTGAACATCCAAAAAGAGCCAAGTTCCTGTCAGGACAGAGACTCCTGTGGTAAACCCCAGGAAAAAAAGAAAAAAACTCTTGATCACAATGGATAGATTAGTGGACAGCTCCAGAATAAGTGCAAAAGTGTACCATTGTTTGACTTACATGTATCACAAACTGGTACTACACAGCTGACTGTGACCAATGTTTGAAATACATTTTTTTAATTTCTAAAACTCCAGAAGAAAAGTAAATCATCTCAACTAAAGATTAGGCCAACAGGTCAGCAAAACGTTTTAAAGTTTATTTCAAAAAGTTTGAATTGGGCCTAAAACTCAAATCAATTGCAATGTATTTGAAATTTTTAGCTGTCTTTGCTATTTTTTTTTTACAGTGTAAAATAATTCTTACATTCTACAACTGTAAAAATATGTAGCCTATACACCAAAATTTTAAAAAGTCAACTAAAATGGGTTTCACAGCCTACATCTATGGCTCAGTGCCTTTTTCTCTGAATTCCGGCTTGTCTTCTTGAGTCTCTGTAAGATGGCTCTGGATGCCCAGCTTAGAAAAAGAAAAGAGAATTATAGAGCTGCAGTTCCAGGCAGTTTTTTCTTTCTTTCTTTTTTTTTTTGGCAAAAATGGCTCTTTTGATCATAAAGGTTGCAGACCCCTGCACTAAACAATAAAAAATACACGCTGTTATTTACACCTGTACTTCTCCTAATGTCACATCAAACTGAATGGGTCCAAAATATCTCCCTCACTCATGTACTACTGGACATGTTACAGACAATCTGTACTCTGTAGTGAACAGTACATTTGAGATATAGGACGTTTATTAATTCTCATTATGGAGGATCACACAAATGTAACTTTGGACTTTATAAAATGATTGCATTGTGGGATTGTTAGAAGAAAGTAGTGTCCATGTGGTGCAGACTTGTAAATTGAGTGGTATCAGATTCAGGTTCATGGATTAAAATGTGATATAAATGTAAATAACCTCAAACATTTGTAACAATTATGTATGCCGAAAAACTTTTTTAGGTAAGTATACATCATGTGATGTGCAATACCAAGTCAAGCAACTCCACCTGTATCACCTCATGGCCCGGCTATGTTCCGTGAGGCCATTGCAGCTGTCTCTCTGTGTGATGATGATGATAGTGGTGGGTGTGACAACACATGCTGCCACTGATGAGAGAAAAACTGAAATTATGTGCCTCAGTTATAGATGATGATGATTTCCAGACTTTTAGCTTGAGAATTTCAAAAACTCTTAAAACTTGATGGTTATATTTACATTTAGAACGATGATGATGATGATGGAGATGATGGCAGTTTATCTTGACACAGACAACAATGATGATCAAAATGATGATGGCAGAAACCTCATCAGAAGTAGAAGTGTCTGCGAGAAGCTTGGCGTCAGAGGATGCTGCTGCTTGTTTAGCCTCAGCGGGTGGCATGGCCTGCTTCATCATCAGCTGAATAATGTCATATAAAATTAATGTGTCTTATCAAGCATGTCCTGCAGCATTGTACTGGACTGTAGAGTTTTTCCCAGGCTTTTCCTCCACACTCACACACAAAGAAATCCTCCAATCAAATTTACAAAAATGACTGAATTTGATGTTAGTTGAGTAGAGTCTTCAGCTAGTTGCACACTAGTTTGTAGCGTCTTCAGTGGCCACCCACAGTCCGTCCTTTCAGCAGTCTGTCATACAGTAATAATACAGACCACCACACTGAAACTGTCCTCTGAAGCCAAAACAAAAAGATCCTGCAAAAAATGTTTTTTGGTGAGTTTCATTTCTTGGCCATTGAGTTTTTTGTTGTATTTTCTTATTGCACTCCATGGTTATAGTAGTTAGTAAAAAGATTCTTAATTATGTAGTTTTAACACGGAGCCCATACCACCCACTTTCAGTGGTAAGCTACTAAGGATGCACAATATGATAAAAAAAAAAAGTCATTTTGCAATTATTTTGACAAAAAATGCAATTGCAATGTACGATTTCTGGAAATGATCATTTTTGCATCACAATTTTCATTTTCACTGACAAAAAAACTATTAAAATCACGATGATGTCCCATTTGTAGTGGTCTGCACCAAACACGGTCAAACAAATACAGTTCTTTATTATAATGTTGTTTCTTCTCACATTTTTCCTTCATCAAATAATTGCAGGTTTCTGTGATTTTGATATTGTACTTGGCCATATTGCAATTGCAATTATTTTGCAATTAATTGTGCAGCGCTATAAGCTACAGTATGTCGCTTCTTCTCAAAGTACTCTGTAATAAAAGAATAAATGTTTAACTTTCTGTAAAATCCAGACTCAACTTGCCACACTGTGTGGAAAGGAAAGGAAAAGGAATTTTTTCCTGGATCTCAGGAACTTTTTGAAGAACTCAATAACCTTACCTCCACTTCTATGTAGGGATGTTCCTGGCGACATGATTTCCCTGTTGATTAAACACAAAATTTAATTCAGACTAGTTGACTAGTCAAACAGTAAGAAAACACTCAGAAAGCAATTAAAACTGCGCACAATTTATTAATTGTCATGTTACACACTGTCCAAAGAAATATTGTGTGTATTAAAAGCCATTTGAAGCTGTTAATCACAGTCGACATCGCCAAATCGTATTTTGATGTTTACATTTGCTGCTAGCCTGGGACACAGTGCTGTTAACATTAGCAGTGCTAGCAGCAGCTGCTGCTCTTCTTGCAGGTTAATGTCTTTGTCTGTGCTGAATATGGTCAAATGTTGCTCCAGTTAAGTGGTTAAATTCCAGTTTATTCTGTCACAGCCAGGGTGCCCCTATAGCTCAGTTGGTGGGGCATGTGGCCCATGTTGTGAGGCTATTGGTCCTCTGCAGGGGACAGTGAGAGGGGCCACAGTCTGATGAGGCTGCAGCCTCAACGAGTGGCGGGCGGCTGCATAACACCTTAGAGGTAACAGTTAATTGGCATTTTACAAGAATAAAATATTGATAAATAGTTTAAACGACTAGTATTTCCGGTGCTGACCTTTAATCATATAGTCAACTAATAACACACATCCCTACTTCTGGGTACTACTTCCTGTCCCCCAGAAAGTTGAGGCCAGGAACGATCAGGATGGAGTTTATAGTCATTGACAGATCAAACACACCAATTTTCAATCTTTCATTCACATCAGTGTCACAGCTTCAGCCAGCTCCTAATTCTGTTTCAGTGTCTGCCTTTTTCCTTGCCCTGCGCAGATGCTGCATTCACATGGTCCAATTTACTGAGCAGGACAGTCAGTCTTCCAACTTTGATTTGTTTATGGAAAACAACATACTGCATGAGCATATTCCCTTAAACCACAATATTGCTTTTCCTGACTTGTTATCGTGGTTAATGCTAATGAATAACTTATGACTAATCTAGGTCACTCTTTGTGGACAGCAATTAAAAGTTACAATAGGCCATAGTTGCAAATTACATGGGAGCCAGTTAAGAAGAGGGAGAAGTCAGCTGTCAATGGTCGTATTAAACAGAGCAGTCAGAAAATTGAATTACTGCCTTGCAGTTGTATGTTTCCACCAATCAGTCAAGTTACAGTTTATATCCATGTCTGGATATATATCCACTTACCACTATATTGACCTGTAACTTTGAAGGAATTTAATTGAGGGTATTTGAGTATTTTTTGAAAGTTCTCAATGGAAGTTCTCACTCTGCATGTGTGATTCCATTGAATAATTTCCAGTGAGAAGCATGCCGTCTTCATTCACAGACTTTTTTTTTTTTTTTTTTTTTTACAGAGGACTGAATATTATGAAGTCACAATGAAGTTGACCTTTTGGACCTAAAATATCATCACCTCATCATTTTTCCTACTGGATATTTGTGTGGTTTTTTTTGTCATAATTAGTCAAGTCAGCTTTATTTATATAGCACATGTCATATAGCACCTGTGCATTTCCTGATTATTTTGACAAAGAATGTGGGATTACCCACCTGTCAGTTCAGATCCAGCCAGTACCACCAGTGTTCCTGTCATCCCGTCACCTGATGATCACCAGCACACCTGTTCTCGTTTCCCTTATCTGCTTAGTAATACATATATCAGCTCATTCCATGATCATCTGGTGTCCCATTCCAGCCACAGTCTTTTTCCCTGTAAAGCACACACAACATACACTACATTCCAGCTGAGTCACTTTGCATGCTGATATAATAAATAAAGGGAAAATCTATACAAATGTACAGTATGAGTAGGATGCTGAGTCTTCTAAGAGATGGCAAAGGTAAATGAAGACTCTTATGAAAGTAGAAGAACTGATTCAAATTCTTTACTCAAGTAAAAGTGAAAAAGTACAGGCTCAGAAATCTGAAGTATAAAAGTAAAAAGTCACCCTCTGAAGGACATTTCTACCACCTGCCTGCAAAGCTAACTGAACCTGACCTTTTCTAGGTGTTCAAGTCAGTTTTATTCTGGTTATGTCTTTTTTTGTCTTGTTACATCTTTGTTTTATTATTATTATCATTATTATTATCATTATTATTATTATTATTATTATTATTATTATTATTAGTAGTAGTAGTAGTAGTATGTATTTTTTTTTTTTTTTACATTATTTTTTATTTTGTGGTCAATTTTGCAGTTTTACATGCATTGTATTTTAATGAACAAATGATGAATGAATGGTTGATAACCGTTCAGGCCTAAACATATGATATGACTTTTGTTGCCCTTTAAACAATCTCACCATATATTTAGATGATTCAAAAGTAATGGGAAGTAATCAAATTACATTACTTTAATATTGTGATACTACTACGTTTTTTAACAGATAAATAGTAGCTTTGAAAAGATGAATGTCCCTTTAAACCTTTTAACACTGGCAGTTTTACCATTTTTGGTACATGTCTGTGCACGGCTGGAGATGCAGAGAATATTTTGCTGCTTTGTATGAGTGATGTCTTTAAAAAGAGTGCTAAATGTGATAACCACAGGTACAGATACTAACAGCCAAGCTAACAGCCACACATGTTAACAGCCATGCTAACAGCCACATGTATTAACATCCCCACATTCCAACAGCCATTCACACTCATCTGCAGCCAAACACTCCCAAACAATTCACATGCCACAGTTTGTCTGATGTGAATCTTGTTAATTTGTTTGTATCCTCACTCTGTTTAAATGGAGTGAACATATTCTCACACTGTGGGGTTACACCAGCTCTTTTCTCTTATATTAATCATGTGTTTCTTTGTCTTTGACTTACTGTAGTTGTTGGGGGTGGTTCACTTCCTAGTTGAGCAAAAGGTGTGTCGGAGGGGTGGGGACTCTTAAATCTGAAAGCCAGCTCATCAGACCAAACCATGTGCTGCCAAGTCAGAGGGGGGGTCAGGCTTTAGTTAGTTTTTGCCTCGTATTAGTTGTAGCTGAAATCCATCCGCCATTAAATCCAGAGAAGAAGAAGAAGAAGTAGCTAGAATCCATCTTGTTTTCCCCTTGTGTGTTATTTGGTTTGACTTGGTCACTATATATGTTCACTGTTGGGTCCACAACAGTGTCTTACTTCCTCGACCACAGAGACAGCTGCTCCATGAAAGAGGCTTCTTATGTACTCAAAGGCACATTCAAGAATTAATTAATTAATAAGTGATTAATTAATTGTATGAAATATGTATAAGTGTAAATATTACAGGTGACAAATGGAGGATGATTTCTTTTACTTTTGTAGTTTTCCCAGATGTTTTTGGGGCTCTGGCCTGAACATAACATAGACTGTGTCATACTCTAATGTCTAGTGTCATATGAAGTTTAGTTTTAAGTGTCTCATGTTTGTCTCAGGCAATATAAAATTTCACATTCAACCATTTCCTGTAGTCCACAATGTCCACATCAGCTGTAGCAGGTTTATACATTAATGTCGTGTTGAAACCAATGAGACCAAATGTCCTCCTTTCTACTTCTTCTGATTTCTCCTACTTTCCTTTGAATGCTGTAGTAACTTAGGTAGACTGGGGAAAATGTGAGAGGCAGATTCAGCAAATTTAATGCTGCTGTGAACTCTAAACATTGTAAATTTATTTTTAGCAAATTAACTTAAATTTACAACTTCACTTCTCAGTCTTGAATAATGTGTAAAGTGAAAACAGATTTAAAGCCTTCACATAACACACATGAGTGTAATCAAAATTATTTGCATAAGTGTCTCTAACACTGCCTGTTTCATCGACATCAAAAATAGCACCTGACTTGTGTCAGTTTTGTGAAAGAGGCCTGAGTGAAGAACTGAACCTGGCTGCCATGTTGGAAGTAGCCAATCAACAGTGTTGGGGTAGTTACTCAAAAAAAGTAATTAGTTACTAGTTACTCATTACTCCTGTAAATAGTAATGAGATTACTTTACTAGTTACTGCATTTGAAAAGTAACTTCACTACTTATTACCTTACTTTCCCGTTTCTTAATTTACCGGGACATTTACATGGACAAACATCATAGCTGTATCATCACTTAGCCTGTCCGCATAGTGTTTATTGTATAAATGTATACAAAATGGCATATAAAGCCATATGAAAGAACAATATCCCTGTCTGCACAAAGAAATGTGCCTCATTGTAAAATCCACAAACAACAAGATAAAGAGCTGTAAGCACCATTTATCATTTAGTCAGTTTATTTACTGTTAAATTATATTACTTGTTGAGCACAGTGAGATATTATTTAAGTTTAAGGTCAAGGGAAAAATGCTGAATATTTTGTAGGACTTTATTCCTGTTTGTTTTGACCTCTAAGCTTTATTTTGTTATTTTCTGCAGTTTCCGTTGATCTGTGACGAATTAGCAGGAAATGGAATTTTATTGTGAAAAGTTCTGTTCAGTGAATAAATGAGTGACAGCGGAGCCACACGGTTGTTTTATCGTTGGCGTTGCCACCAAGCCGACTCAGCGCGTAAAGCAGTCTCATGTCGTCAATGTCGTCCATAAATGTGGTTATATGTAGAAGTAAGTAGATACTGAACAGTTTAGAAATGTGTAGACTAAAGATAGCCACTATAGAAGGTCAATCCATAGCAACACACAAGTTTCATAAAACAGGCTTTGGGAAACATGAAGAAAAATGCTTAGACAGGTTGCTCATTGACTTGGCACTAGTTGAAAGACACCTGTCGTCTGCACATAGAGTGCATTTCACACAAATATTTTTGTCCTTTCGAGCAATAAACTGAAAATAATGAGAATATCGCCACTGGCTGAAACCCCGTCTCCATCTCTGTCTCCATCTCCATTTCCCCTCTCTCCATCCTTCGCACGAGCAGCTATGCCACTCAAATCAATCTCTATGGCAACGTGCCCAGGCAAGCACACACACAGACAGCACGCAGGCACGCACCACTTAAACAGATCAGAACTTTACACACAGGAAGGCGTGTTCCTATAGTCTAGTAAAGTAGTTTTGTTACCGATATTTTAAGTGTAATGCGTTACTTTACTTATATATGTATAAAAATCAGTAGGCACATGTATTATGTCCAGGTTTTCAAAAAAAACCTCTTAGAGCCACAGCCTAAATAACAGGAAGTCGGCCATTTTTGAATTTCATGGTCAATTTAGGTGCTTTCCACGTGTTACATTTTAACAAACTCCTCCAAGAAAAATGATTAGATTGACTTCAAAACTGGTGTGTGCCATCTAGACTAGTTTATGAACAAAAATTATTAAAGGATTTGGCTATTGTTGAAGGGCGTGGCTTGGTGTCGAGTTTTGTTGTCTCACCATGAAACAGGAAATTATTGTAATTTGAGATCAAATGATCCAATCAGCCCCTTCACAAGTTTGATAAGAGCCCCTTTATGTCAGTCTAGAGTTATATTCTACTGGCATCTGATTTACATGAAATTTTCAGTGTTGTCTTCATTTAATATACTGGAACATTACATTTAATTAGTGGCTGTGCTGTAGTACCATCTAGTGAAGACAGGAAGTGGCATCAAACACCTTCCTGCAGTGTTCAAATCATGTGACCGTTGTTGACTGGTCAACTCCAGTGATGGGGTTACAGCAGGCACACATCCTAATGGGTGTGAAGGCCCATTCAATTTTAGTCTGTTTTTGTCATGTTATATCATTTTCATCTTGTTCCATCTTTTATGTTCATCATTATTTCTGTCTTTTTACGTTTGTCATGTGTGATATGGACTGATGGACACAACAAGGATTTGTGTTTTCTATGTGTTATTGTTCTGTTCATTTAGGTTGAAATCAGTCTTGACGTGTGGAAGGCGGCGAGCAGTGATGCAAAATAAAAATAATCAATAATTCCCCTCAAATGCAATAAAACTTAAATACAGATTATTTTTGAAAATGTAAGAGTAGAAAGTATGATATTTGTGTTAAAATGTAGGGAGTAAAATTAAATACTGGTCAGACAAATACATACTGAAGTACAGATACCTGAAAACTAAAGTATAGTAATGAAGTATGTGTACCACTGATGTTAATCTTACCCAAATGTGGCTTAAGGGTACCTTCATTTTAGGTTGTACTGGTGCAATCAAACTATGTTTTACCTCTATGGTTGACCTAATGGTGTGCATGTAGATCTCACACCTCTGTGAAAAATGTACAAAATGCACCAATCTTGTGCCTGTGTTTTTGGATCTGCCAATACGTGAATACATTGCACTGAACACCAAGTTAACACAAAGGATCAACCTATATTTGTATCGTATGTCAAGAAGTTTAGACAGAGTCTGTCATGTGGAGGCAAGTGAAAGCAGACAGTGTCCTTCAGATCTGTGTTGTTCATGTGCTCAGTGACTGTGAGGATCTGACCCTATAGAGTTCAGCATATGGCTCAACTCAAATGAGCAGTACATCATGACACAGAGACGGGCTGAACATAATTGAACAGACAGCCACAGAGTTACATTCATAGACAGACTCACTCAGAGTGAGGCTGATGAGGCCATGGGGTCTACTGTATGGGATCTTTGGTTGAGGAGACAAAGGCAGCACCTGCTGCAGGGCAGCCAGTTGGTGTACATCACTGTGGAACACTTCCCTGTTTATGAGCCAAATGACAAGTTTGCTTTTCATAAAAGTCTCGACTTGTGTCTCTACTACTATTACTTTGTAATAAGCAATTTAATGTTTTATCCATCTCTGACAATTCTCTTGTTGGGATATTGCTAACTCTAAATTTGTGAAACTCTCTCAAGATTTGTATTTTTTTCATTGTGTACTTTGTACAAACTAATTATGTGTCATACTGTGACAGCCCTGTGAGATCTGCTTAAATTTAAAGAAACCTGTGCTCACCAGCTAATTCATATGCACATTCACTGTAATAGATTACCTAATTTAAGGTCCAACTGAAATGTGGCTGCAGTATACATAATCAGCACTATAAATCACTTGTCCAGTGTTCTTCTATGAGAGAAACCAAAAGGGAGACATTTTTTTGGTTTCAGGATGGCACCCTCTCCTTTAGTTAATTCTACAGAATACCATTCCAGTATCTGTCTATGTAGATGGAGACTTTATTTCGATGCAGATCAAATCTCATGTAAAGCATTATTGACAGTATTCTATCATAGGCAGAGCCAAAGGTGGCAAAAGTGCACAACCTTTACTCAAGTAGAAGCACAGATGCAAGGCACCCTTAAGCGGCTGTATGAGACAATAACACCATGTTTGGGTGTTACATCATGTAACGCACTGAAGCAACCTGTGAGATGAAAGTCCTTAAAATTCTTAACAATGTTTTGGCTTTCACATGGGACATCAAGCGTGGTTCCCCATCAAGTTATTTGAAAGCTCAGTGTGTCCCTTCCAGCTGCTAATAGGTACTGTGCGCATCTGTATGAGTTACTGAGGGTGGTGCGAAAATGTCGTTATTTAAAGAGTTGAGAATGAGACCAGGCTGCTCCTTCTAATACAGAGGTGAAGTCAGCTAACTTTGGAAAAAATATGAATAGTAGTCTATGGTGAGAGACAATTAATTTTTGATCCTGTTTAAATTATGCCACTAATTGCACATATGATGTTTGTCAGTTTAAAAGATAAGTTAAGAGAGTCATAGTTTGTGATAAGTTTGCCCAAGTTTAGTTTTGTGTGAAACCAGTTTGTGAACTACATCTCTCATCTCCCCCAGAATACATCATGAGCACAAATCTCACTGTTTCTTGTAACCTTATCTTACCTGAGGTGTTTTATCCAGCAACTCCTGGTCCTTTAATCAGCCATGACAAGAGTGAACGAGTAAGATCTGTTGTTGTCTGACTACATTCCAGTATGAAAACAAACAGGCATCGTAGCTTCAGTGGCTAACATTAGCTTTTGGAGAGAGAAAGTTAGGACATTACTTATGTGATTGATGGGTATGTAGTCGACAAACAGTGACTTTCTTGTTTTATAAAATTATCTCTTAAATTTGCAAACATCAGCCCATGGCACATAGCATGGTACTCCTATCAGCTGTACACAAGTGCTTTGATTAATTCATGGGTGTGTTTTGGGCTGATCAGCAATAAAGCAATCAGAAAGTCAGCTCTCATCACCTTTAAAATGCAGGTGCATCCAGAGTGGAGCATTGGCAGCATGAAGGCCGATTTACTGGGAGGAACTGAAGAGAAACAATTTTAAAGCGAGGAGACAGATCTCCTCACACACAGGTTATCTATAACGGGTATCAACAATCACCATCAAGGTGAGACAGAAGCACACAGATCTTTTTCTCCCCAGGTTCGGTCTTGTGATCAGATATAACATCTTGTTCAGTTTGTATGTTATAGGTCATAATTGTTTAATCATTGTTTTTCTGGATCCTAATCAACATGCAAACAAACACTCCAGCTGCTCCAGCTGTCATGTGACTGATCTGTTAGAGACGATCTGACAGCTGTGATCCCATCCTGTGTGCACTTTGCAGGTCTATTGAGATTTACTTGTCATGGTTTTAGGTTTTTGTAGTTCACTTCCTGTTTTATTTTGGTATGTCTTCCCTTGTGTGTCTTTGTCTTTACTTCCTGTCGTTGTCTGTTTTCCCACCATTTTTGATGTGTGATTGTTTTCACCTGTCCCTGATCACCTCCCTGGTGTATTTAGTTTTGAGTCTGTTCTGTCTTCAGTTGCTAGTTTGTCTTCATCTACATTGTGCTCCCTTGTGCACATTTTTGGATATCTTCTTGGTGTTTATTCACTTTAGTGTTATTGTTGTCTTTGTTGGATTTTTGGACTATTTTGGTATTCTTTATCTGTCTAAACTCTAGCCACCCCTTATTTTTGTGCCACTATGTTCATTAAAGTTTTATTTTTGTTCATTCACTCTCAAGTCTTGTTCTGCATTTTTTGCATTCACTGTCTAGACTGATTGTGATAGTACAAAGTAACCACCATCACAATCAGTCTAGAAAGTAGAACACAATTCAGAACCCCCAAAACTATGACATTGTTAGGCTTTATGATTATAATGATTCCTTATTCAGTATTAATAAGAATGTTTTGGACACGCATGCTGTTTATTTCAACATTTACACTTTACTGCTGATAGAAAATATATGAAAAGGACTAATCCACACTGCTGTGTGTTTTTTGATTGTAAAGACGTGTGCCTAAACATGCTGGTTTTTGTAGGTCTGTGGCACTAGTGGTTTCAACTACAGTGAGCAGTGCACAAGATATCAAACATACCTGGCCATACCTTCATTATGAGTGTAAGATAGGACCCATTTGAATGAACAGTTTATCTGTGAAAAGTTCTTTGCTATTGTCAATTTGCAGGCTAGATCGCCATTCAGCTGCTCAGCAGCAGCACTTCAAACACCTTGCAAAAGTACCTGCAAATATCACTTTGCTGCACTTAAATGCTGGTGTGGTCCTAACTCTTCAATATCACAGTATAAATATTACTTAATTTATTATTTAAAAGGTGCTCACTCTGCCTTGGGCTGCATACTCTTTATGCGTTACTTTCACTGATATCACCTGAATCTAGTATTTTCAGCACAGATCACTGGGATCTTATTACCTTCCTTCCTAAACTGTATGATTATATTTTTATTTTATTTTTTTTTATCATATTTACAGTCAAAAATCCCTTTATGTTCTCTTCCTATCTGTTTCAGATCATTCAGCTTTAATATCATCTGTCAGACACTCATTAATCCAACACACATGCACATATGATCATTTAACATGCAGTGAGCCTCCTGTCCAGAAAAGCAAACCCAGCTTTGGTTCAGTGGTCAACTATAAAACTTCTTCTCCACCACATGACATGCCACAAGCCCGGCCGGTTGCCAAGCAGGCAGCTGGCATCGGCTGGCATCATTGTCTCTGATTGTGGTGAGAGGAGGAGGCTTGATAGGCTCTTTCTTCTCTGTCCTCTCAGTGTTCAGCTGCTCCACACGTCTGTGTTAACACAACAAAGAGTCGAGCACGGGGCACACACAGGGGAACAGTTAGACTGAAGAAAAACACTACATTCATTAGCTACTGAGCTGGTCCACAACAGACACCACACAGCTGAGTGACTTGCTTCAAAAACAATCACGGTCCATTACAACTGGGATCTTTCATACAGGAGACTGGAGTCAGGCAGTTTTACATGTGCAGTTCAGTTATATATTATACAGATATTATACAGATGTATAATATCTTCTGTGTTGCTGGAGGAGCATTCCAAATTTTGGAATGATGTCATTGTGATGTCAACATGGTTTTTTGGCTTGAGCTCAAGGAAACATAAAGTGGGGGTGTGAGATTTGACACAAGTGGAGAAGTGAGACTGAGTTGCATTATGAGACTTGTCGGATCCAGTGATTTTCAAACATGACCCATTCACTGGACTGTTGGTCATGATATGGTTTACAAATAGTATTTTTAAAAGCTGATTTCAACATGTTCCGTTTTTACATGTGAAAAACAACGTCAGACTCAACAATGATCTGTCCAATCAAATGAACAGTCTTTGATCAGCAAATGTTGAAATGTGCCCAGAAATTGAAGTTCATTATTTTTTTTATTTAACTGAATTAGGGACTTATAAAGACCTGAATGCTTGAGTAAGAGTTAATGGGGCGTTTTATGAGACTTTCAAGGAAAGCATTCAGGAAAAAGCTTTAAAACAGTTTGATTTTAAATGGAATGGAACCAAGCAACATATCTGGGAATAACCATGCACAATCATTTGGACTCACTGCAATTATGGAATTGACAATTTTGCCACGTTTCCTATTTCTATTTAAGAACCCGCCTTTATCTACATGTTTAATGTTTGCAGGGGCTGTTGAGAAAATTAGTTGCTATGGATCATATTTACAATGGATCATTATGTAACTTCATAAGCAAGAGACTCTGACCTATCCTCAACCTCAGAAACCATCAGTGAAACAGCAGAGGGAGAGGCTAACGCAGCTAACATTAGCCATGCTACATCTGCTACTGACTCTACAGGTCAGCATACATGGGAGAAGACCTGACAATATTCAGTGCAGTCTATGAAGTAGGGGGTCCCTGCTCAGCTAAGTGGTCCATGGCCTGAAAAATGTTGAGAATATGTTTTACTGTGTTATTTTCACAAACTTTATATAACATTTACTGTACATGTATTGAGTCAAAGCAGGTGACTAGACTGACTGCCTAACTTGTTAGGGTGAGGCCCATTTCTCCTGAACACATATTTCCACCCACACGCTTTTCAAATGTTCACTCCCTCCATAACACTGTGTGTGTGTGTGTGTGTGTGTGTGTGTGTGTGTGTGTGTGTGTGTGTGTGTATAAAAGTATTATTATGTGCGCAGCTGATTGAGTACACAGATAAAAACTCCTACACTCCTGCAACATGTTTCATGTGTGCACATGCACACTAAAAGGTGGAATTAAAACCCTGCAGACTGCTGATTGGTCAGAGATAAGCATTGGAGCAACCAGAGTCATCTGGTCTTGTGCACACTGATGTAGGATTTCCTAAATTCTCCTGTTTTTGTCAGCAGTCTTTTGTCCTGTTGCCGTCAGCTTTGTCTCAAATACATTTTGTCTCCTCACTGTGACAAACAACCACATACCCAAGAATCATGAACACCATCCCTTTGATATCCTTCATTGTTCCTGTGTTTGTATCACATTGAAGAAAAGGAGGGAAAAAAACAATATTCAAGATTGAAGAGCAGATAAATAGAAATGCCATAAAAAAAACAGTTTCGTCATTAATCATCTTGAAAGAGATCATATTGATATAATTTTCAAATAATCTCTAAGTGCATTATGGTAATCTTACAAAAATGCAACCCCTGTCCAAATACATAAGCCCAGTATCACAGCAATCCATGAAAGTGTCGGGAAATGTAATCTATAGATGTGTACATGAACATGAATTATAAATACTGAAAAACAGCATGAAATTCCATGGACACTACATATTTATTAATGCTAACTTGACCATGGAATACGAATGATGGTGCTCAGTGTCATGAAAAAAATAAATAAATCTGTGTCTGTTTACATAAATGATTAATGAATAGATAGAAACATTTTGTTACTATTTCACAAACTACAGTTGGAACCTGTTGGGCACATAGTATATAGGCTCTAGTGATGTCAGTCATGACATATTCATGACAGACATGGTCAGGTTGAAACTGAGTGACTTTAGTGTTCCTGTGACTTGAGCATTAGCATTAGCATCAACCTTAGCATGTTGACATTCTGGGGTGTAGTATTGTGGCTTCTAAGTGTTGCGTTGACTCTTTAAAAAAATAATTTCAATTTATGTGTAGTGCATTTTGTGATTGCACATATGGTTTGATAACGTAATGAAAAATTTCAGAAAACAACCTATGTGAAAATGGAATCAGTTAGCCAGCATTTAAAGTATGTGGCAAAAACATTTGTTTCTTGTCAGTCAAAAGGTAATGATTTGTTTCATTAAAAACATGAGAAAGCCTTTAAGAAAACAGGAACTCCATATATGGGCTTCCTGCTTGGCATGTTTAAAGTGAGTTTGATATTTAAACTTCAATCTGTCTCTCTCTCCCTCACCCATCCCTCACCCACCCACCCACACACACACACACGCATGCACACACACACCCTATGTCCCGTGATCCATTTAAAGCATTGTTGTTTTATGACAAGGGGTTATTCACAGTGGACTGATAACATGAGTTCAGAGAACACATGCCGACAGAGTTCCTCTGTGACACATATTGTACTCACTTTCTCATACACATGCATCCCTCACAGGCAACATGATAATAATAATAATAATTTTATTTATTTTGCACTTTTCAATCTTAAGCACTTCTCTCTTAAGTGTTTTCCATATGAAAAAGATTAAGGTTTAAAGAACAAGAAATAAAAATCAAAAGCCCACAAAATCCCACCCCCTTACATACAGAATCAGGAGCATAAAAAAACATTTAAAAGACTATTTAGAGCAAATGAAAGTGCAAAGTACATGGAAGCAAAACATTAAAACATAAAACATCAACACAACATCAAAATTCAGGTACATAAAATTCAATCAAGAAAAAATAAGACGAGGCATACACTAGACACAGGAACTGAATTTGAAAAAGTGGGACTTAACATTTAAAAGAACATCAAATGGTCTCTTTGAATAAAATGGACACCAACAGTCACTTTCAGACCAATTTGATGAATGATAATTAAACAGACAAACAGATCCAAGAAATCCAAGGTACAGCCCTTATTAAATGCTCATATAATGTAATATTAGGCTGCAAATTACATGTAACAAAACCTTCAATTTACATGTGTTGACATAGTTTCTGATTCTCCAAACTCCTCTCAGACTCATATCCTTTTACTTTGTGTTTCTCTGTCCGATTTTTCCAAAGCAGCCAACACAGCATAATCTGTAATTGAAGTTCTTAGTGTGTATATCCCTTCAGCTGTGTCTCACAGAACTATGTTGTTTCTGGCCAGAAAAAACACCTGTAAATAACTAACTGCAGTAGAGACAACTTAAAGCTGTGTATTCATTTAAAGGCTTAAAGGTAAAAGGGTCACTAAAACATCAGCATCATCATCTCTTCCCCCCTCGCCTGAGCTCCCAAGATCACACCCCATCTCTGCATGTCTTCCGTCTCCCAGCCCCCTTCATCCATCCCTCCATCCCTGGCCCTCTCTCTGTCCTCTCCTCTTCCCACAGTCTTATGTATGTGACCTTTAGTCTGTCTATTGTTCTGTAAGTGGGACAAGAGGAACCACTCATCTGCTTATTGAACCAGTGTTTAGGAAAATGGGGCCGTGCTGAATGCCAGTTAAGGACTGTGTGTGTGTGTGTGTGTGTGTGTGTGTGTGTGTGTGTGTGTGTGTGTGTGTGTGTGTGTGTGTGTCCTTGCAGGATATGAACCATATGTTGTTCAGTGTTAATCCTATAAGGATATCCTGTTGTGTATTTAAGGATTATGGATAAGGAGCATGTGCATATGGACTGTTGCATAATCATGGATGTAATGACATAACTGCACAGTAATCTCTTGTCTGATAAAATGTGATTTTAATGCACTGAACACACACTGTCATCATTTCTCCAACCAACTTTACATTTTAGAGCATCTGCCATCTTGAATAAGTGTCACGAGTCTCTGTCAGAGCTCGTTATTCATTTGAGATGAATACTGAAACAAGGAAATATCCACTGTGTGGGATCGATAAAGTTTATCTTATCTTAAATATGAACCCACTGAGGGCACTTTCATACTGATGTCAAGTGTATGGGTGCAATGTTCCTTGGAAGGTGTAGCTGACTTCTTTCACTTTCACTTCACACATGATGTATATGAAATGATGTATATAGCCTAATTATGTTGCACTAATTTTTCACCAAAATCTTGTATTGATGATGGGAGAGTCGGACCACTGTGTAAAGTCTTCTCCAGCACATCTCAAAGATTCTCAGTGGGTTAAGGTTTGGACTCTGTGGTGGCTGATCCATTTGTGAAAATGATGTCTCATGTTCCCTGAAAAACTCTGTAACAATTTGATCCCCATGAATTCTGACACTGTCATCTTGGAATCTGCCTGTGTCATCAGGGAAGAAAAGATTCCATTGATGTAAAAACCTGATCATTCAGTTTATTCAGCTGACCTCATTTTTTTGCTGAACCTCAAGTTGAACAACTGAAGCAACCCCAGATCATAACACTGCCCCCACAGGCTTGTACAGTAGGCACTAGGCATGATGGGAGCATCACTTCAACTGCCTCTCTTCTTACCCTGATGCTCCCATCACTCTGGAACAGGGTAAATCTGGACTCATCAGACCACATGACTTTTTTCCATTAGTCCATTGTCCAATCTTTATGCTCCCTGGCGAAGTGAAACCTTGTTTTTCAAATTAGCCTCCCTGATAAATAATAGGCTACACAGCTGTTTAGTCCCAATCCCTTGAGTTGTCTTTGCACTGTGTGTGTGGAAATGCTCTTACTTTCATTATTAAACATAGCTGTGAGTTCTACTGTTGATTTTTTACGATTTGATTTCACCAAACATTTAAGTGATCTCCAATCACAATTATTCAAGATTTTTTTCCCAACAGTCTCCTTAGTTGTCTTAGTTGTTTGAGCCTTCTGAAACAGAGTAACAGCTTTTCCACCACAGGATATTTGTCTTCTGACATGGTTGTTCAAGAAATGAGAAGCTGCTCACTGCGTCAGTTAGGGTTCAATAACTTGTTACCAGCTGAAACATATTAATCACTGCAGTAATTATACAATGGAAGGATTGGAACTATTTGCTTAGTGAAATCCAGCTGGTGACTTTTTTTTGTCCAGGCAGTGTATGCCCAGTGTCTGTAAGATATTGCTGCTATACAAAGTCAGGCCTTATAGTTAACACATGGGTAATCCATTTTGACCAATTTTCCTTAAAAAAGGTTTGAGCTCTTAGTTTAAATGCGATTCTCTCCATGGTATATATATTATAAACTATATCCACGCATTCATATCTTTCTTAAGCCATTTTCTGTTTATTCTATTTATCTTGCTTTGCACTTTTTCAGCTCTTCTAGAACACCAACATACATGATTTTAAAATTACAGTGCTCTTTCATCTTAAAAACTGTCTCCAGGACCCTGTGGACCTTCATCCAGAATGGAGCCACAGTGGCCAACCACTTTCACATCCTTTGGAACAGCCCCTCTGTGCTTCCACAGAACCTCCAGCAGGCAGTCTGATTAGAGGAGTCAGTCTTTTGTGCTGGGGTGCAAAAGAATCGAGTCACATTCTTCCAAGAGGGACAGCTTGTTGTTAACCACTGCTGTCTGCGGATCCTGTCCCATTCTTCCACTGCTATCATGAAATTGCTCTCTGCTTCCATCTTTTCAAAGTATGGTCTCCTTTTAAGAATTGAACAGCCAGATATCATTTAGAAATTACCTTTTGATAAGTACCATCTTTATACTCTTTTTGAAAAATATCATTTTTATATGTCAGGGCTAAATGAACAGAGGTTTTGTTGTCAATGTTTTTTTTTTTCAGTCATGTCGTTGTCACAATTTAATACTGAATTGAAGTAGTCCCTGTTATGGATAAAATCACTGACTGTGTTATAACTGACTGTGAATATGTAGAGAATGCTGATGATCTGACCTTTCCCCTTGCAAACATCTGTCAGTTCTCTGCAAACCTGTTTTTGGATCCAAACATAATTTGTTCTAAGTTTAGGGTACAAAGTGTTTGACTGTTGGACCACAATAAAACAGGTAGTTATTCACACCTTACTGTACTTCCATTGTAATTCACCCCACCACACCTACACATGTAACAGCACACAGTAATACGACCTCATTCAAAAGACTACTGAAACACAGAATACAGAAACAGTCTTTGAACCACTGTTTCCCACACTTTTCCTGGGGACCCAATGTTTTGAAATGAAAACAATTGTGACCCAAGTCCCAATAAGCCTTATTAATAAATGCTGGTAAGAGTTTATTCATGCATAAAAGAACATTCCTGATCATTTTTTACTGGCATTTCTGCATCAACCTATATTATTGTGACAAACCATGTACATGTGAAAACTTTAGAGCTGAGAAATAAATTTGTTTATGCTGAGTTAACAGGCCATCTCATTGTTTTGATGTTTTTTGTTAGGTATATTGAAGGTATTAATCTTAAACTTCAGGTGAAGGGGTCACTGCTTGGGTCAAAAAGTCTCAGTAAAAAAAATCAACAATGCAAGTGTCTTTCCAAGGCACACTGTAAGGTTTCGATGGAATTCAAATGCTTTTAATTAACATGGCAAAAACAGTAAAAAAAAAAAAAAAGAAAAAAAAAAAGACAAATGCATATTGTCCAACAGGTTTTCATCAGGGTCAGACAGGAAGAACTGTGGGAGGGTCATCCCCTGTCAAGGTGCAAGCCTATTGGCCAAACACCAAGTGTTGCATCATCAAAGTGAAAAAAGAGGGGGGGGAGAAGAGTTATAAATAAGATAAAAAGAGAAAAGTACAAAAAGTAAAAAGGAAGAATAACACATCTGAATTAAAAAATAGGAAATAGGAGAAAAATAGGAAAAAAGAGAGAAGGAGGAGAAAGAACGGGAGGGAGGGAAAGGGAGGGAAGTGAATGAAAGAAGGGGGAGATGAGAGCAGAGTTAGGGGTAGTGGGGGTAAATCCAAATCATTTAAACAAAGGCATTTCAATACAAACCTTACATTGTGCATTGGAGAGTTTCTGAAGGAAACTTGCATTTTTATTTATTTATTTATTTATTTATTTATTTACTGAGACTGTTTGACCCATGTAATGAGCCCTTCACCTGAACAATGAGCACAAAATACCTGAAATATCCAACAAGCACTTGTATTGTGACCGACACAAAGACCCAACAGTATTTCCACTCTATTGTCCTCAAATAAATCTGAAATTTACAGAATTTGCTGCATAGTATTTCCATAGTATAATATATTTATTTTGGGACCCAAATAAAATCTCCTGTGACCCACCTGTTGGTCCCGACCCAGTTTTTGGAAATGACTGCTCTAAACAGATAAAAATGAAAGGAACAACTGCAGGTACAACAACTTTCTGTTTATTAATCACACAACCAGTCTGACAGTTAATGCTAGAATAAATGGCACAACACATGTCAACACATGCTTTAGCTGTTAGTCCTCAACTGTTCCTAATAATTCAAGAGCAAAATTCCTAAACAGGTTTCAACAAATTTGTATGTTGCAATGTTTTTAGGCATTCTTTACAATGAAATTGCAGGAACATGTGAAAATTGCAAAAGAAAGTTGCTGTGATTTTAAATCAATGGCACCTTGTTCCAGGGAATAATAAACCCACACTCTATTCTGACAGTTCTCAGTTACCTCACCAAAAATTCTCAAGATTACATAAACAAAATATGCTTCAAAGATGAAAAGGTGCACCTGGGGATTATTCCACCAAGAAGCACATTTTGGAGCTCAAACTCAGTCGGAACAGCACAAACCTATAAAATAAAAGAGCACAGAGCACGGATAAATGTCAATAACAATGACAAATGTTATTTTTAGTACCTGTGATAAAAAATAAACAAATATGAATGCAAAAATAAGCAAACACTAAACTTCCCAGTTGTTGTTGTTGATCAAATCATCTGGTTGCTGCTGTGATTGGTTGCCATATAAGTCTTTCTATCCAAAGTCAATGCAGACATTGTAATTTGATATAATTTAAGTTTTGTTGTTTTGAGGTATTTTTTATTAATTTTGAATCGCCTCTGTAGCTGAATCAGTCCCATTTGTAGGACTGTGTATGAAACAGTCCTGAGTATTACTCATTGAAAAGTTGAGGGGAGTGACTGTTAGCTGCTCTTTATTATAGAGATTACTCAGACATACATTTGACAAACCAACCAGTTAGTTCTCATCCTTTAAGTATTTTCTCTTTTAAAACTAAAACATACCATTTGAACAGACTTGTAAAGCACACATCTCACCTTTGTGTTGCTTATCTACAATTTCTTATTTATTTATTTTATTTTATTTTTTTGAGGACAGTGTCTCATTCTGATCTACCAAGCCAAATGGGAAGAAACCCCACTATAACTGTGGGTGGTAAGAACAACTTCTATGACTGAAAAATGAAGCCAGCACAGTGGCAAAAACTGCACTTCTTCCAATGGCTACTTGACTTATTGACTATTAACTCTGAGTCACCTGGGTTTTGTTCACAGTGCACCCTTGATTTAACAGAATTAAAGACCCTCCCTGTGTCATAAACAGCTGCTAGCACTAAAAAAATGTCATCTGTGTGGATTTCAGTGGGTTCAGTTTTATCTTCCATAATTGTTTAAGCACTATTTTAGAGTCTTTATACACAAATCAAAGTCTTGTTTAAAAAAACAGCACAGTCAAACTTCCACATGCTGTAACTGGGAAAAGAGAAGGAGAGAGAGGAACAATGAGGAAAATGGGGGTTGTTAGCAGGAGTTGAGAGGTGAGGGGGGAAAATGGAAGTAATGGGTCATGGGGGGGAGGGTGCAGAGAGGGGATGAAGCAGAAAGAGGAAGGAAAAGAGTAAAGGGAGCGTAATGGAGGGCTGATAGAAGGGGGTTTCCAACCACGTATCTCTCTCAGCTCCTAGATTCATGGCTGTCAAGGATTAGACAGAGTTCAGAGGTCACCCCCCCCGTCCGGTCTACCATTTACTTCTGGGTTGAACTGCAGTGAGTGAAGGGGAAGACTCCTTCACACACTTTATTAAAAACATCAAACTCAAGGGGATGTTAAAAAAAAATGCAACGCTGACAAAAGAGCAACTCAAGCTTTCATATATCCTAAAACTGTCCAGCAACAGATTAGACTAGGAGTGTGATGCTCATTTTAGTTCAGTGGTTCCCAAACTTTTTCTTGCATGCACTTCACTCCAAAAAGTCCACCCCAAACCTATATTTTTTTTTATCAATTATTAACAATACCTGGGGATCTAACTGATAAAAAAGTATTCAAAAGTTGAATTTTAATGAAATGGTCAGAAGGATAAAATCAGCAAACTTGTGTGTGTTTATTTAATTTCATTTCTACATAGATTATATTCATTCAACTTTGTTTCACTCTATAACTCCCACCTGGTCTCCTGGTCTTCCACGTTTCTCCCTGTAGTGGTTCTGCCCCAAAACAAAAATATATTTTCCTTGTTTGTGATTCAAATAACTTGCCAAGAGCAAGAAATCTTAATTTTCCAGACATCACGCAACACCAGTTAAAGCTAATGAGGATGAAGGTGAAGTTATCCCAACAATGTTGATAGAAATCTGAAGATAGGAGATAGAAGATAGGAGTCTGACGCAAAGTATTTTGTACTGAAGCTGCTGCCATTTTGTGCAATAAACAATATTCTAAAGACTGGTCTGTAATTTTGTACACTTTGCAAAGTCATCCAGTGGGCTGAAATGGACCCTTTGTTGGGTTGGTTGTAGCCCATGGACCATATGTTTGACACCCTTGGATTAGACTGTCTGAAATACCAGATCAACACACTAAATCTGCCTTTTATTGACTATCAGCAGCACTCCAGTCAGTGCAGTCCAAAACTTACATTAACTCAGATTTTCAATTAATGCATTTCATATCAACTATAGAACTATAGAATTGCTTTATTACATTGAAATGAGATAATTGATTGCATGCAGTGTTTTTCAGTCTCTGCTGAGCACCCAGGTGATGAAAGAGAACTTTAACAGGAATGTCAGTGTTTGACCTTCCTGGGAATCCAGTGCCAGAATTTTTCTTTCTTCAGAAAGAACTTATTGTTGTACACACTGGTGTCATTATTCTTTTGCAGGAGGAATGTCATTTGATACATAACACACATACATACACACACACACAAACAAACAAACACACACACACAGGGCACGGTAAAAGGAAGCAGTTATAGTTAGGCATGATGAAGATGAGACTGCCGTTGACTGTTTCTGAAGAATTGCTTTCCGCAGCTTCAGTATCTCCTCCCACTTCACTGGTCAAGTTCAGTCTCCAAATTATCATGCTGAGTAATAAACACGTCTGCATCTCCAGCACACACCATGAAGGCACCTAATTTAAATGCAAACTCAGTGTTTGATACTTACAGTCAAACTGTGATGGATCTAATCTAATTCTACAAATCAAACATTCATGAAACTAACTCATTTCTCTACGATAGTGAGCTCCATTGTCATTCGGCAGCACAGTGGCAGTGTGAGAAAATGACTGTCCAGCTAGAGCTGAGGACGAGTTCTCCATCTTCCGCTGTCATTACAGCAGATGTCCCAGAATGACATGTTTACATTCAAGGGACAGGAAGCTCTAGTGGCCACAGGAATTGTGACTTGTGTCCATCGAGAGCAAAGGAGGAAGTTGAGTAAAGTTATTATATAGAGACAAATTTGGCAGAGGGAGGAGGTCAGGGTGGATGCCTAACCTTAAACAAGTTGTCCTGCTGATAGAACCTCAAATTCTTGTTCTATAAGTGAACACACTCTAATCAGTTCCTCCAGGAAGTTATGATGTTGTGATCGCAACAGTTCACGCAAATTCAGCCAATCCCCGTGAATTCTGTGTGACCTTGCAATTTTGCCCATACTCTACAACTTTTTCAGAAATTTGATCAATCATTGTTGCTTCCAGAGAGTTCCACCAATCATAGCAGTCCCCTGTGCAAACATCATACATGTACATCTCAATGACTCAATATTTTCTTTTATTATTTACTATTTCTTTTATTTATGTTTTTTATTTTATCACAGGTACTGAAAAGAACACAACATTTGTAATTGCTATTACATTTTATTAGTAATTTGTGCTTGCTGTTTTGACTGCATTTGAGCTCCAAAAAGATTTTGCTTTTGTGGAATTTCTTTTATAATAATAATTAGACCAAAAAAAAAAAAAAACACGAAAATCCTGGAGGGACTGTGTAATATTTAGAAGTGTTAGGTTATAATAGCTGCACTGTGCATTTGCATAATTGCACATTAGGGCGGTGATATACATGCTGTTTAACCACACAATTGTGTTTGTGTATGCATTTGGAGCGCACAACCATTGCAGGATATGCGAGGCAGCCATGTTGTGTATGGATGCAGAGGGGTGCGCATATGAACACATAGTTAAAAACAAGCTGGCCTTACTGGTCAGCTGGTAGTCAACTGATGGTGAAAGCATGAATCAAGTTACACATGCTAATCGGGTAATGCTGGTAACTTATGCAACAATCATTCTCTCTCAAGTTTTCCTTTTTCATTCTTCATACACTTTCTCACTTGTTCACTTTAATTGTCTTTATCTCAGTGGGTTTTACTTTCCATCTTATGTTATGTATTCTATGCATTCTGTTTAATCCTTATTTTATCTTACATTTAGTGTAATCAAGTGGATTTTATCCATGTGAAGATTCATTTTATGTATTCTGTTCTCATCTTATCTTTTGTTTTTACATGAACATTTTATTTTTAACCTCATTTTATATTAATTACCGCATTACATTCCTATTTCCATGGTAATTCTATGACTTTTTTATTTGAAGCACTTTATGCATATCATTCCTTTGTTGTAAAGCACTTTGGCCTACATTTCTTGTATGAAAGGTGCTATAAATAAAGCTCCTTGCACCACAACTGTCTTTGTGCATAGACTGTCCAAAAGGGTGCACCACCATTTTCCTCATTTGTACAGTTCATCCCGTCTCACCCCTCTTTATGATGTCAGGCTTTTTGCATGTGGCCACTCTGAACAGGCACAAACACAACTACTGCTTGTAGTTGTAGCTGGACAACATGTTGTACAATCTTGTATGCTTCAAGCATATGAAGACCCACAGAAAAACTTTACACTGTTTGGCCACTTAATATGGTTCACCTAAATGATGAAGTGCAACCCAGTGCAACAGCTCTGCCATATATTTTACCACTGACAAGATTATAATTGCCACTTTTTGTTCAAACATGCTGATAGGTGTTAACAGTGTGTAGGATTTAGTGCAAATGTCATACACTTTGTCTCTCCTTCTATTTCCAAGGGTGTAGGTGAACTCAGAGGTGGACAAAGTATTCAGATTCTTTACTTCAGTAAAAATACTAATACCAGACTGTGAAAATATTTCACTAAAAGTAAAAGTTCTGCTCTCCAAACACTGCTTAAGTGAAGGTATGCAAGTATTATCAGCTAAATGTACTTATGAAAAGTTCTCACAATGCAATAAAATATTCCCTGTCAGTGAGGCCAGGCTTGGGGTGGCCATAGGGAGTACCGGGGAAATCACCGAACGGCCGCTGCGCTCTCGGGCCGCGGAGGCCGTGGCGCCATAATAACCAAGCCATTATTCTAGTAAAAATGCCGTATCGGAGAAACGGAAAAACGCTTTTTACGCGCACGCGCGTGCATGAGGGCTGGTCTGGTGAAATCCCCGGGCTGAAAATGAGTCCCACCCCAACCCTGAGTGAGGCTGTCCTGTGAGAAACATACATCTCCAAAAAGTCAGTTTCATGGTGTCATGACAGATGTGTAACTATATGCTGATCCAAGTGGGTTTTTAAAGAGTTGATTAGCTGAAGAATGAGGAGGATTTTCTCAACACATAAACACATCTTTCCATTTATCACAAACATTCAAAAACAAAATCACCAAATTTGTAGATGCACAGCTTTCACTGGAGTGGAAGAGTATAAAAATGTAAAAATCATTAGAAACTAATATTTGCCTCTGAGATGAAGTGGAGTACAAGTATTAAGTTTCATAAAGTAGAAATCCTCAGGTAAAGTACAAGTACCATGAATTTGTACTTTATAATTCCACCACTGAGAGAATATACAGTAGTCATGCAAAACTCAAAACACTGTATCTAGAGGTAGTGTTTGGTTTGTCTGTTCTGGGCTACTGTAGAAATACAGCAGTGCAACATGGCAGCCTCTGTGGAAAAGGAGCAGTTCCTTCTGTAGATATAAAGGGCTCATTCCAAGGTAACAAAAACACAATGCTTCTTATTTTCAGGTGATTATACACAAATGAAAACATGCTTATGAATATTAGATTTAATTTCTACCACATTCTTCCAATAAATTCCTGTAAATCTCACACACTGGACATTTAATTCAAATCTATGTTTATTACTGTGTTAGAAGAAGTTTTAGAAGTGATGTGCTAGACAGAGTACTGAAAATCTGTACAAGTACTGTTACATTACTGAAATATTTCTTATAAGTAAAAGTACTGGCGTTAGAAAAATACTAAAGTAAAAGTACAAAGCACTTGTTTAAAACACTACTCATTTATGTTTAATTATCATTAGCAGCATGCGATCAAAGACGTTTCTTCAGTCTGAATGACTGCCAACATCTGTCCTGTTCTGCTCAGTGCTCACAGTCACCTCTCTAAACCAGGGTTGCAAATTTTGTGCATTTTCCTTAACTGATCATTGAAAATGTTGACAATCGATCATTCATTAATAATTTAAAAAAAAAAAAAAAACTTTTTGGGTTTTTTGGGGTTTTTTTGTATCTTGTAACTCTCATTTTCAATTTAATTTATCTCATTTTAAGTCTGAGTTTAAGTTTCCTTATTGAACAAATAATCACTGCTATTTCTAGACTATTGATTAAATATCCATGAATACATTTTAAATTGGTTAAATTCTCACTGGTGATTAATCAATTAATGATTAATCATTAATATCCTTACTCCAAACCTGTGGTGCTGAAGTGTTTAGTTTTTTATCCATATGTCATTGTTTTCATTGGCTCATTTGCAATCAGATCCCTTATTGAATACAAAAATGCAGATGAATGATTTGGATATATATTAATTACAGTAATTTGAGTATTTGTAATTAATTACTTCCACCCCTGGTACTGGACTGCAATGTAGTGAAATGTGTATCATATTTCCCCCATGTTGTTTGTAAAGATAGTGTAGTCCAGTTCAACACCTCAGCAAACTCCAACCTCAATCATAATAAAAAAAAATAAAAATAAATGTGAAAAAGGTGATATCTCTCTGACATTGTTGATCAAAACTGAAATTTATTATCTTTGTAATAGTAGAACTTATGGCCCAGCTGTTGTCTTAGATTGCCTTGGAGTTTACAGGCGTACTTAATAAAGTGCAGAATGAGTGCAGAATCACTTAAGGCAAAAATTTCATCCCACAAAATCACAGTGGACAGTTTATTATTCCAAGAATACATATAGGCTGATCATATTTTGGGCTGGACTACACTGACTGCAGCAGATGAGCAGTGACTCACTCTGTCATGGGTACAGATTGCTGGACTCCTGTGGTCGTCCAACCAGTCCACTCTGGTATCCAAACTCTCCTCCTGCATGTCTTTTGGGGGGTAGAGACAGAGTGTGGGGCACCCACTGAGGAGTGTATTGTCTTGGGGTTTTCCTCTTGTTAGCACCCTTGGCCTCTCAGTGTGCTGTGTCACACACACACACACACACACACACACTCTCTCTCTCACACATACACCGCCGTCCAGTCCACCCCCTCCCTACCCTGTCTTTTCGGATCACTTAACAGGACAATTACTCTATCCATCTTTTCATTATGCTCTATTGTGTTTGTAGCCTCGGTTTAGAAAGCTTTTATGGGGAAACCATCTCTTTCTCTTCTTTCAACTCTTTCTTCTTGGCTACATTCACATTGTACCATTTGAAACTGTGATGATACTGATTTAGGTTCAGGGTCAGCGGCAGACTGGACAAGATTTAGTGGTATGTTAAAAGCATGTTCAAATGATAAGAAATTTTGCATAGTTATTTTTCTACCAGGCACTTCACTTCATATGTAAACAATAATGATGTATCAGCTGTCTGCAGCATTGTTAGCGTTGCTTTGATAAATCAGTAGCTGCAGCAGAGAGCATCAGGTGTCCATTGGTTTTCATTTCTTAAAAATCTGGTGCTGAGGTTTGCTGAAGTTCTTAATGACAAAAATGCAACAGGGAAAAGTCAGAAGAGAAGATGAATATCAGTGTCATCTGTAGTTCAATGACATGTTTAGCCTAGCTTACAAACTTAAAGTGCAAAAGACTGTGAGGAAGGGAAAACCAGGATCCATCCAAAGATGAATACGGCTCCCATCAACTGCAGAGCTGTTTGAGTGACACTTTGGAAGAATCTCATTTTGTTGATTGAATATGTTAATGTATCAAAATCCACAATTAAATGGAACCTAAAATGTATCCAAAGTGGAAAGAGTGAATTATTATCTATGCACTTGCTAAGTGACGATTATTGTCATTTTTTGTCCTAATGGGGGTCTGCAACCTGCGGCTCCACAGCCACATGTGGCTCTTTAGCTCCTCGCCACTGGCTCCCTGTGGCTTTGGCAAAAAATTATGTGGAAATGAATAACAGATATATTTTTTAAACATTTTAATTTGTGTATATCATTATTGCACTGTAAAATCCAAAAAACTTGAGAAAACTCTGAATTTCAAGGCAACATACTGCAATAGGTTTCAGACCCTAACTCAAATTCTTAACCAACTACTAATCCTTTGATTAGATTATTTATTGAGTAAATGCATTTAAGTGAAAGTGAATGATATTTATTTTTTTATATTTTCAACTAAAACCATTTCATTTTCAGGCACCAAAATAATAACATATCAGGTTCACAGCTCACTGTGACCATTTTTTTTTTTTTTTTCATTTCTAAAACTAAAATATCCAAGTTTATCTGATGAAGAAAAGTAAACCGTCTCAACTAAAGATTAGACCTACAGGTTTTTGATTTACTTTAAAAATCAAAAAGTTTGAAGTGGGTTCAAAAAGCTCAAAAATAAATTGCAGTATGTTGCCTTGAAGTTTTTAGCTGTCTCAACAATTATTATTTTTTTTACAGTGTTAAGTAATTCTTACATTCTCCAACTGTAAAAATATATAGCCTAGATACCAAAATGAAATAAAATATAATAATTAAAATAAATAATATAAAATAAAATATTTTAATATTTTGTCAACTAAAATGTGTGCTTGCATCTATGGCTCAGTGCCTTTTCTTCTAAATTCTGGCAGTGGCTCATCTTCTTGAGTGCCAAATTTAAAAAAAGAAAAGTATTCAGGGACAAAAGAGATTTTAAAAGCAGCGGCTCCAGACAGATTTCTTTTTCCTTTTTCTGGCAAAATGGCGTTTTTGATCATAAAGGTAGCAGACCCCTGTCCAAACCAAACCTTAGCCACCATAAAACCTATTCTTTGATTATTATGATTTATTTTTCAACTGTGATATGTAAGATTTGGAAGATACAGACAAATTATATATTTGCATGTTTAATTTGAGTTTGTTGTGCGACTGAAAATTGTGACATACTGTGTCATTACAAAGATTCTGTAAAAGGCCAGGCACATAAGTCCTGATAATATTAGAGCAGTTTGCAGCATTAACAACATATGTTAGTAGAACAAGCTGCTAATGAAGCAAAAGTGCTACGCTATGCAGATAGCATCCTGCACACCATACAATATATATAAGTGTGTGTACGTGTACGTGTGTGTGTGTGTGTGTGTGTGTGTGTGTGTGTGTGTGTGTGTGTGTGTGTGTGTGTGGTGTGTCAGGGGAAGGAAGGACGCTCCCACTGGCTCTCAAATGCGTCAGCGCCTTTTAAGTCCTTGAATGGCCTGGTATCACGGCTATCAAGTCTGGACATCAGGACAGAGAAGGGACCAGGGCTTCTTCCCAAAGAATCTGCCCTCTATCCCTCACCACCAGCCCCCTGCTCCTGTCCTAACTGGGGGGGATGGTACTGTGCTGTTTCTCCACTGGGGGTTTAAAACTGAACAGTTTACTGCAACGTGTGAGGCAACAACCGAAAGCACTAAAAAAGGGTTCTTTTACAAGTGTTTAGTAAATTCCTTTGAAATCAGAAGCTGTGCCATCATACTATGAATAGATATATGTGTGTTGGAAAATCTTGTAAACCAGTAAATATACACTTCCTGCTAAGTCTTCCTGTAAGCCAAATGCAGCTGGAGGTGGTCCTCTCAGCAGAAGAGATGTTTTCAACAACATTGAAGTCCAGATGCCTTCAACTCAATCCGTGGTAGATCTTCACTGACTTTTTGCTAAATCATTATCTAGCACTTTTCAACATTTAATCTTTATGTGAGCAAGATAAAATGTATTCCAAGACACACAGCAGCAATGTTTTAATAATATGTTCTGATAAAAGGTTAATGTAATTAAAGGCCACTAAAGAGATTGGTGGTTGAAACAACTCGATTTGATCCTTTGAGGACAGACTCCATTTGCATTATGTTTGAATTAGCTCTTGTTTTTCCTTTCTGTAATCTGTTTCCATTCAAATGCAAAGAATTCTCATGAAGACTCTCAATTACCCAGCAATAATTAACTGTCTTTTGTTCAACAGATACAGATTCCTGTCAGCGATGGAGCTTCCACCAAATAAACATGATGTAAACACCAACTGTATGCTTGATGGTTGAATACTTTGCTGAGGAGTCACATTAAATAAATGAACTCTCAGGTTATAGGAGGAATAATATATTTGACATTGCTGAAATTTTAAGGGATGGTTCAGCCAAAAAGGTAAATTCAGTCATTATCCACTCACCTTCATGCAGATTGAAGGTCTGGTTTAATTTTTTAGTCCACAAAACACTGCTGGAGTTTCACGGGAAAACAATGTAGCAGAATCTCCCAAACAATGGAAGTGAAGGGTGACCAGTTTTTAAATGTAAAAAAAACAACAGAATAAAAACATAAAATGCCTCCATACTGCTTGTCTGGTGTAATCCAAGTCTCCTAAAGACCCAACATGCCAAGTTGACTAAAAAAATGTTATTTACACCATGTTTTTATCCTGAATCTTCACTGTCGATCCGTAACTTGAAGCCATGTACATATGCACATGCACACTGTCTGAACTGGGTGTGTGTTATGATAGTGTGTAATTGGTATGTCGGGACTTTAGGAGACTTGGATTACACCAGACAAGCAGCGTGGAGGCTTTTTTTGTTTTTTTTTTTCAGTTGTTTAATACATTTGAAACTGTGAGGATGAGGATGAATATATAAAGACTGAATTTTCCTTTTTGGCTGAACTATCCCTTTAAATCATCTACATTGAATGACAACAATTATGACTATCTGTAAAACACTGAAACTGAAAAGACCCAGCACCAGTAGCAAAGTAACTGGCTGTTATTTTCAACCATTACTCTCCTATTCTGTTTCTGTGAAGTCATTCTGTCAGCTCCATTTCTTTCCATTTATCTCCAGTGAAAGATGGTTAGGTTAGATTCCTCAGCATGGAGACCTCTGTGTGCTCTCTATAGCTGCCAACACATTCATCTTTAGCTTCATCACTGGGTTCACACACTCTTCAGCTCCATCTCCTTTACTCTCCACCTGCTCAGGTCTTAGTTAGTATCTTTGTAAAATTTTGAATGTATATTCATTTGGATAATAAGTGGAATGTGTTACAGAACATTCAGATTTATTGGGTTAGAAACACAGATAAGCCAAGTTATAAGAGAAGTTACACATGTTTGATACAGCATTTAGATTTCAAATCACACCAGAAAGTGTGCAGTCACAGCATCGAAGCATTAAAATCTCTCTGTGCCTGGATGCCTATTTCATAAAGGAAACTTCTGGTCCAATCATTTGTCCCATTCTAACATCTTCACTGAGTCCTGGTCTGAGACCCATCCAGCAGCATTAATGGACAACATAACAGAAGGCTAGCGAAGCTGATCGCCACGGATCAGTCTCTATTGTAGCAAGGATCAATCACGACGAATCAATAGAATCTATAGACTGCTATTGTATGCTGTGTCCAGAGTATGACCCTGGACCCGGCCACCCTGAGAAACTGAGGCTAAAGGTCACACACACAGACAGGGAGAGACATGGCAACATAGATCTCTGTCTCCGTCTCTCTCCCAAGACCATCTACAGCCTGCCTCCAAATCAGACACAGACTGTAGATGAGACAAGGTGGGAGAGATTTTAGTGTGACGTTACAGTACAACTTGAGGAGTGCACTGCATACTGCAGAACCATGATCAGGACATCAGTTTTTCTAATCTTTCTACCTGTGTTAAGATCATGGGTCACTGGAGCATATCCCAGCATGCACTGTGTGAGAGGAATTGGCTGCATACAGTCAACACATTTACAGTGAAGTGTAAAACAAACCTTTGACTCTTGTTGTTCACAAAATTTGTTATGTAACTAATGTAGCCAATATTTAAAGGATATGTCATACTTTATATAAACATCTTTATACTTTAAGTATAGTTGCTATGATCTGCTATGCCTGGTCAGAGCATAGATTCACCCAGAGAACAAGCTGCAGAGACCAAGACTCACCGTGATCAGCTAAAAGGTGGGAGTATTTTAGACTGGATGTGACCTATCACAGCAGAACAGCTCCTTGGCCGAGTGCTGGTAGTGAAGCATGGAGCAACCTGCTCTCCTCCTGCAGCTGCAGCAGCAGCATCACCCTGTTTACGTTCTGTCAGCACCCAAACACCATATATGAGGATTATCAACACATGGAACGTGTTTCTGTTAGTAGAAGTCACTTAAGATAGATATTCCATAAGTTTCTTCATCACCCGCAGTTAACTTTACACCATGTGTCATCTAACGGTGTTATTTGGCTCTTTTGTATGTTCTGTTCACATAATCAACCAGGTATTGATTGTCTGGCAGCTGCTGTTTTTAGACACAAACAGACATTGTAAATACAATGATGGGAAAGAAAGACAAAGAATTCAATGCCATTGACAATGTTTTAATAAAAAAGCATTGCCCAGTGGTCTGATAGCTCAGTTAGTAGAGTGTGTGCCCCGTGTTCTGAGGCTGTGAGTCCTGTGTAGCAGCCGTGGATTCCACTCCTGTCTGTGGCCATTTGTTGCATGTCATTCTGCCCCTTTCCTGTCATATCTTCAGCTGTCCTGTAAATCAAAGGCATAAAAGTCTGCAGATGTTCTTCCTTATGTGAAGAATGGTTATGTTTCCCTGCCTTATCATTTTCATCCTGTTATCTTGGTATCTGACTTGCTTCCTGTTTCCATCAGCAGGTGTATGCCCAGTGTATGTGAATGGTCATGTGATAGGTGTATTCAGGTGTGATAGTATGGATGGTGATCATTTCTGAAAAGGTGTCATGTAGTAGTGTGGATGTAGTCTGAAACTCATATAGCAGGTTGTGCTATTCTTCACTCTGATCAAACACCACTCTCCCTCACACCTTACACATAGTTGTTAGAATTGATACTGGCTTATAATTTCCTACAATTGACCTACTACTATCCTTAAACAGGTGAAGTACTTTGACCATTTGGATCTGAACTGGAGCCTTTCCCAGTTTTACTTACAAATTCAAAAAATACGGTGGGGTGCTATCCCTCAGAAGTCTGGCTGGGATAAGATCTGAGCCTGTAGCTTTGTTTACATATAGTCAAGATAAGGGTAACATTTGCATTCATTTTTCGAGACAGGACCCATGTCAAAAGTGCTGGTAAGGCTAACATTTTACTGAAGTAAAAGTGTTTAGTTCAAATCTCCCAGAGACGTTAGGTCATTTAGAAACCACGGTGGAGTCCATGGATGTAAAAAACTATAGTATCCTTCTTATCAAAGCAAGTGGTACAGCTCATGGTATTGATTTCAGAATATCAACCATTTTAAATGACTTAAAGAGGCGTTTTATACTTGGAACGTTCTCTTTCTCCCTCCTCCTGTGTGTGTTTCAATGGTTCAGAATCAAGTTAACCATGCCTAGCTCTAAAACCGGAAGGACATCACTTTCTACTTTAAAATAAAAGCAGAAAACTCGCTAACAATATGCACGATAATAACTAGAAATTTTATTCCATTGTGAACTTCTTGACTACTGTCACTCATGTCATGTTCATCGCCATGAGGTGAGTGAAAACAACATAGGCCTACATCTGAAAAAAAAAAAAAAACTACAAGTATGAATGTTATGAAATAGTCCAAACCTGGATTTTCAGTTTAATCTCTCAGCAGACACATTTTGTACAACAGAAATAAAATTTTCACTTCCAGCGTTTGTGGAGATGTCTGATATGCTATCTGTGGATATTTCAAAAATTATAACCAACTATATATCTAGATCCCTGGAAGTAAGTGGAAAAGCATGTATCTTTGTGGACTAATGCAGGCGAATCGATCATTTAAATCTCTATTTAAGTTACTGGGGCAACTATGAGCATAACTTTTTATTGCAATGTCTTGGTGTGATTTCAGCAATTGGTTTAAAAAAGAGGTAATTTATTTTGAAATGACCAACCGGATGTGTTGTCATGTAACGGTGGTGTTCTTGACACGGTGCAGTGGAGATAAAGCAGCAGCTCAGCATCAGTGTTGACAAACGTGCTTCAGTGTGTCGGTGGTGGGACGCTGCTCCTCCGGTCTGTCCTGTTTCACTCTTGTGCAACAAAAGAAAGTAACTCACAACTCGACGGAGAAGGAATATAAAGTACCCCACTGACACACCGGAAACAAACAACGAGACTTTTCATTCACTACATTTTTCATAACTTTTCCAATTGGTAACTAAAGGTTTTAACATTCTTCCACACGTAGGAGGGAAGTTCTGGACGCTTTTGTTTACAGTATGTGGAGCAATTGATAATTACTAATAAGTTGTGTGAAGTCGTGACACGCAGGAAAGAAGCAGCTGAGACAGAGACACAGAGGCAGGGTGAAGTCAATGGAAGCTCAGCTGCTGTGCTGTGAGGGGGACAGGCCTGCCATCCGGAGGGCCTACCGGGACTCCAACCTGTTGACTGACCGGGTACTGCACGCTCTGCTGCGGGCAGAGGACAAGTATCTCCCCGCTCCGAACTACTTCAAATGCGTCCAGAGAGAAATAGCTCCGTACATGAGAAGGATAGTGGCTACCTGGATGTTAGAGGTGAGTTACATGACAGTACATGTTGTACGAAGAGAAACAAAGTTATGTGCTTGATATAATAAAGTGTTTTTAAGTCATTGAGAGCCGCTCGTGAATTCAGGATTCATTCAATGTAACTTGTAACTCTTCCAGTTTCAGTAACAGATTCAGACTGCTCACCAGCACCACTCTTTTTTAAATGGAAGGAGATAGAAAGGAATAAAGGTGTATGCGTTTCTTTTCTCACAGGTAAATGAAATGGATGCCGAATTGAACTTATTGTCCATAAGAATCAGTAGTGACAAGAAAAGTTCCATGAAATGCGGGCGTTTCGATTAACAAGCGGCTTTTTTCAGTTTCAATTATTTTTTTCAATGGAGGTTGGAAATGTGCAATCAATTACATAACTTACTGGAGTTAATTTAAAATACGTTACATTAGTTAAACAGTGGGATGATACTGGTCCATAATGTATACTTTGTTATTACGCTTAGGCCAAAAATAATGCTGCCAGATGTAAAATGGTCATTTTATTTGCAGTTAAAGAGAAGTTCAAAAGTTACTCAAGACTTCAACAAAAGCGACGACAGTTTTACTTCAAATCAACTATTTCCTGCGCTCGTATGTTCGTTTAATCCAAAGTGTAGAAAGAACATTCAAATTCACAGAGGATACGTGCCATAAGTTCTAGTTGAATAATTTAAGAATATTTTTAAAATATTTTTGAAACTGTTGTGAGCTGCCCGTCTCTGCAGACCACGCGCTGCCTTTGTGTTGGGGGCTCGTGAGATCCTTTTCCAGCTTTAACCCTCCCTGTCCTTCTACAGAAGCAGGGGAGGATCCACAGAAATATGCAAGAGGGTGGCATGGAGACTTTAAGGGGTGGCAAAAATGTATGCAGATTTAATCGCAAATAATATAAATATTTGCTTATAATATTTTACCCCCAAAACATTATGTCATTATTGCATGTGAGTTTTGCATAGATATATCTAAAGGTGGCAACAAAAGCAATAGACTGTTTTATTTTCAAATCTTCAAACATGAGTGTAATCTCTTGCTCCATTCACTTGCACTTGGACTTCAGAGTGCAAGTGAATGCAGCAAGACATTGTAAATTTCCATCCAGGCCAACTTTTCATACCTATATTTTGAACTAGAACTGTCCAAAGCTGGGGTGATGAGGCATCTTTTATAAGAGGCAACTACCACCCCATGCCACCCCTCTAGATCTGCCCCTGCACAGAACTACAGTGAACTGTTCTTTAACCTGGGACACCTGAGAATCACTGTTTTTCATTGTGATGTCTTCTTGCATGATGCTGTTCAGCTTTAATGACAAATCCATTCCACTGATCTATGAGGTAACATGGGTTCTTTTGCTTAGTTTACTTTTGTTGTTGTTGTTGTTCCCCACTACTGAGGAAGAGATGCATCTGTATCACCTTTAGTTGGCATGCATCTGAATAAAAGAAATCACTTTACTACTGGGATTATGTGGTTAAAAAAATGGAACATTTCTTTTTTAGAGGCATCTTTTATTTGTAGTATACTTCACTAAACTGAGTCCTGAAAGTAGGATTCCTTGCATGTTACACAGGCTACATGCTGGTTTGTGACCTGCTGCTGACAGGGCTGCACAGAGCCTTGAGCACTGATGAATAAACAGTATTTCCTGACAGTATTGTTTTGTGTGTGCAGGTGTGTGAGGAGCAGAAGTGTGAGGAGGAGGTGTTCCCTCTGGCCATGAACTACATGGACCGCTTCCTGTCAGTGGAACCCACCAAGAAGACCCACCTGCAGTTACTGGGTGCTGCCTGTATGTTCCTGGCATCGAAACTGAAGGAGACTATTCCCCTTACTGCTGAGAAGCTCTGCATCTACACAGACAACTCCATCACACCTGCTCAGCTGCTGGTACGTCATTGACCGTCACAATGTCTCAGTGGCTACTAGGGGTGCAAACTGTAAGCTCTTTCCTTAATCAGTCATTGGTAAAATTAGTGATACCAAATGTGTTTTTCCCCTTAATCAAAATTTTCTTTCCAGCATTACATACACCCAAGATTTCTTCGAGAATTTCAACAATCCTTGAAGAGCTGTTTCCTCTAAAAAATGTTCTTTGGATGAAAAAGGGTTATTAATGGAAACCTTAGCCTTACAAAGAACCCTTGACAAACCCTTTCATCCAAAAAGGGTTCCTCATAAGCAAATTGATCTGGGTAGAACCAAAGCTCTTCAGGAAGAACCCTTTTGGAACCCTTATTTCTCACTGGAGTGTAGCCTATGAAACATGTACAGGGCTACATATTTCAGATTTTATAGTAAATGAATTCAATTTTACATGATCAATCAAATTCTTAATGACAGATTAATCTATCATCAGTTAATCATTAGCATCCCCAGTGGCAACACTATAATCAGAGGTCTACCTGTCTGTCTGAACACTGTCCTTCAGATCTCAGTCTCTCAGCAGCTACAGACCAGATTGCTGTGGATTTTCTGGTCCCTGGAGGATGACTCCTAATAGTTTTGGTCACCTCTTGACCTCATCAAATCTCCCCTTGACCAGCACTTAGACCATGACTCAATATCTTGAAAAAAGGCTGCATTGTTATGAAGTTTGTAGTGGACATTCATGGTCCCCAGAGGATGGTTCCCTAATGGTTCTGATGATCCCCTGATCTTTTCTCCAGTGCCGCCTTAAAGCACAAAATCCCCACAAGCAGACAAAAAAGGCACCCATCATCATCTTTGTTAATCCCTGCATCTGTCTGTGTGGATTAAACTTGAACCTGTCTGTCTGTCCCCATCCTTTCACAGCAAATGGAGCTGCTGGTTCTGAACAAGCTGAAGTGGGACCTGGCCTCAGTAACCCCTCTCGACTTCATTGACCACTTCCTGTCTCAGCTGGCTGTCAGGAGAGAGAGCAGGCCCATACTGAGGAAGCACGCTCAGACCTTTGTGGCGCTGTGTGCCACAGGTATGCAAAAATGATTGTATTTTAAGTTTGTGTAGAAGTATATACATTTGTGGACATTTACTTGTCAATCAGTTAATCTGATGACAGGTCAGTCAACAATGGAGAGGGATTCATCCCTCGTGGTTGGCCAATTAGAGTGCAGGGTGGCTGATATCTAAACAAATATAAGTCTTCATTCCATGCATATATATATATATATATATATATATATATATAGATATAGATATATATATTTTTTTTTATAGACTTGGATTGTATTTCATGTCTTCAACCACACTTTCCAACCAACGCAGCACCCTGTGCTGTTCTAACACAGGACTGGCCCACATCTTTGAATATGAAAGTCTGAAATCTGCCTGCTTTTGTTTTTTGTTGTTTGTCTCAGCTGTTTAAAAGCTGCTATATTAACAATGGAGTTTCATTTTGGTGCTCTGCAGATGTTAAATTCATAGCGAGCCCTCCGTCCATGGTGGCAGCAGGCAGCACGGTGGCAGCAGTGGAGGGCTTACAGATGAGAATGGTGGGCAACACCACAATGTCTCAGAAACTGACAGAGCAGCTGGCACAGACGATCAGGAGTGACCCGGTGGGTACATGACATGTCCATGACCTGACGAGTACACGTTAGTCACACTCACAGAACCAAGACCAAACTGACCTGAACTGTCCCTCTGCAGGACTGTCTCCGGGCATGTCAGGAGCAAATCGAGTCGCTGCTGGAAACCAGTCTCAGACAAGCACAACAACAGCAACACTCAGTTACCATGGAAACAAAGAACATCGGTGAGGGGCAGGACCTCTCAACTACACCCACAGATGTCCGGGACATAAACATCTGATGGAGTGCTGCCAGTCATGCTGCTAGAGAGAAGCAGATTGAACTGATGAAGTGGACACACACACACACACACACGTACAGAAATACACATGGCTTTGTTTTACAGGATGTGTCTGTGTGTGTGTGTGTGTATGTTTTTTCTGGAGCGCTCACAGGTGACTGGGATCAACAGTGTATCAGAACTGTTAACATGAAGTCCAGTGTGAAATGTGGCAGGGACCAGAAGGTGATGCTGACTGGACACAGTCATGTCCAGAACATTGACAACCTTAAGACTGGAAATCAGCCAACACTGAATGAATGGCTGAAGGAGTTGTGTGTTTGTGTAGCTTTTTACCTGTGGGTAACAGCTGGATGCACCAAACAAGGTGTTATTTCAAGGCCTAGTAGGCCTGTCTGGACAAAGCCTCCTCAGGTTTAAACTGTCCAGCCTCAGAGGGTGAAACTGATTGGTACGTTTACATGTCCCTGGGCCTGTATTTGTCAAACATTTAAAAATTATACTAAGAATGCTCCAGAGCACACCTTTGGAGTAAAAAAGTTATTTTCTAAAAATGAGCAATAAGACCAGATTTTAAGTTGTCTAAAGCAACCCACTCCTACTGTCAGTCCTATTGTGTTTGAGTGGCTGTTTTAAGTGATCGATTGGAAACAAATGTGCATTTGCAGATAAGTTCACCAGAAAGGAGAAACTGAAAATAGTTGCTTAAAATAAGCCCATTCTAAATGATACGCTTTGCTTCACATTACATATTGTATGTATTACCTTTTAAAACATGTGCTCTGCTCTCTCTGCACAGGCTGCTTTTTAAAGACCTTTAAGAATCCTTTCACACTAGTTCAGTACATTTGATACATTTCTGCATTTTAGTTCTGGTCTGGTTCATGTCTGCACTAGCTTTTAAAAAATGAACCGAAAGAAGTAAACATGAGGTTGTACAGGCTGATAGGTAACCCACAGTTTTGGATTATTCTGCATCATCAGGACCCGAGTGAAAAAAATCATATTAAATTCTGGTGACCAACAGCAGCTTGTGCACATTAAAAGCACATACATGCTTCTAATGTGTAGTTATGTTCTCAGGCATCACCAGGAGACTGCAAATCAATTGCTTTTCAGAAATAATGACAAACAGGCAGACATAAGATGAAAAAGAAGCAAAGAAATGCCTTGTAGCGGGGCTGAACAGTTAATTGAAAAATCACGATATGGCCAAGTGCAATACCCAAATAACAGGAGCTGCAATTTTTTGATAAAGGTAAAATGTGTCACATCATACCATTACAGAGATGCTCCACTGACAAATCATATTCTCCAGACATAAATTGTACCTTTTTTTTGAATGAAATATAGCCTTACCCTGCACAGCAACATTCTGTTTGCTTTTCTTGCCACTCTACTTTTAATGGACATAAAAGTGTGATCAGGGAAAATCTCTGCACTCACTTGCTGATGCACATCTATGTTACCAATGATTTACATAAATATATGCATCACTTATAGAGATCTGTTCACCTTCAGCAGATGGTTTTATTCATTATTTAGTTTTTGTAATCAGGCTAAAATACAATTCTCCTCTCAGTCTGGTTGTTTGACCCATACCAGAGTTCAACTGACAGCTTTCATATCAGTCCAAATGAATTATACTAACCTGGCAAAACAGACCTGAGTTCATCTTAACTGAATTAAACAGTTTAGATATGAAAGCATTCCGTTTTTAAATTTAAGAGCATTCAGAATATGCATTAAAAGGGCAAGTCAAAATGTGAAAAGTAGTTTGTATTTGGACGTATGAAGTGAAGGATTTTTACTTTTATCTTTGACTTTTAGCAGTTTGATAAATACAGGCCTGAGCCCATGTAAAGAAAGAAGAGCATGACTAGACAAATGTCTAATAACAAAGAATAAAATGGTACAAACCAGTGGAAAAAAATCCTTTATAGTTCACATAAAGAGCTTTGATGTGTTTTCCTTTGAAATGCTGGACAAGTGGAAAAAAATGAGTCAACACAAAGTGCCTGGTGTTACAAACCACTGACCAGACACCACTGTTAATGTGATGCAATGTAGTGCACAGTTTCTACCACTAGAGGGAGTCAGTTCAGTGGGATGCGGTAGCTGCAGTCCCAAACACCATCCTTAATGTTAGATTGAGTTAAAGAACAAGCATCCAGCTGCAGCAGCATCTGATCAGAAGGAGGGTCTGTGGCAGCACGTCACATTAGATTTATTGTGTGCATTAGGAGAAGAAAAAGTAAAGTAACTGTCAACAGCATCACAAGTGAGTTTACATGGGTGGAATTGTGGAAGCCTGGAATGGAATGAAGAAAGTGTCTAAAAATGTAGATCTGTCCCATGTTTATGTGCATGTTGTTATCTCTGCTTTTTTGTCTTCATAAGGAGTCATTAGAAGCTACTGTAACTATGAAGTGTTTTTCAACCCGACAGGACAAAATGAACTAGAAACCTTTTTTTTTCCAACCACACAACAGACAACAAGTCTCTCTGTTATCCAGGAAAAAAAGCAATGAAGTATCACTAATATTGTAAATTAAGATATCAAGTATACTACTTCATTTTGCTTCTGATATTTATTATTTCCTATCACATGACTTGCACAGGACATTTACAGCTAAAAGTGAAAAAAGAGGAAAGTCTGTTGTAGAGGGCTTTTCTGATTTCAGCTGCTCCACACAACATATAACATTACCAGGCAGTGGTCCTGAATAGAGAAGCCAGAGCTAAGCTGTTGTACCTACAAATGGGTATGATTAACTTTTTGTTTTGTTTTTTTAGGGTATTGCCCTCATAACATAAGCTTGTATCAGGTTAAGTCCCATGTTGGTACTGTTTTGTCTGTCTTAGGACAGAACGAGAGAATGAATTAAAGGAAAACTGCCATGATAAAACCTAGTCTTTTGGCAATGTTGACTGGTATTATTTTCACTTTGTGTCAGTGTGTGTGTGCAGAGACTTTGAAAAGTATGTTGGTCCAAATACTTTCTCATCAACCGTATCGCAATCAGAATCAGAAATTTGTAATTGATCCCTGGGGGGAAATTGTTAGCATTACAATTGCTCCCATTCAAGAATAAAAGTACAGGTTGTCCACAAAGTCTCTTTACAATTTAAAAAAAATATTAAAAAAGCAATTGATGAGATATGTTAATCAGATTTGTTCTATGTACTCAGTGGTTATCAAAGTTTTTAATCACATTGCATTTGTGTAGTTCAGGTATCCTGTGGATGAAACAGGTTCTGTCAAACAAACCCCTAAAAAATGGCTACTCCTCAAGAAAAGGCACAATGTGTATCGTGGTTTACTGGAACAAAATTGGATATGCAGATTCAGCCAAACTACAGGATCAAGTATGGACTGTCTGGCAGCAGTACAGATGGACATTGTAGGAGAACGATCAAAGGCTTGTCTTACACAATCGATGTTTTCCTCAGATGTTCTTGGTCGTCCACTACTCCTTTTATCCAACACTGTCCCTGTCTCCATAAATTTTTTGTGCCATGCACAAATTGACAGACGTGATGGTGGATATCTTCCGTACTTAATCCTGTACTTTCAGTGAGTCTGCGTATCTGATTTTTGTGGAGATTTTTGTTCGTACCAGACTCCTCCACTTGGGGCAGCTGCTCCCCTCTCACTTGGATCAAGCACTTCATTTTTGTTTGGAATGAAGCTGTCTAGATTTGGAGCAGCCAGTCACATTGTGCACAAGGAGAAGTGTTGTTTCAAACTCTTTCAACACCCATTGGTGGTCACAATCTGATGAGGCCAAAAAGCCATCATCTGCAAACAGCTAATGTCACCACACTTTGTTTGTGCCTTGATAGTCTGGCCGAGTGATTTAAAATAATAACTGGTTTTGACCTGATAAGGTCTTTATCAAATCAGAAATAGTAAAAATACACTGATCACACCTGATACTTAATATAGACAATACACCAAAATACATAGTAGTCCATCACACCATGGAATGAGCAACAAGGAAAGCTTCAAGAAAACCACTACAATGATGTTAATATATTAATATCATTAAAATGAAATAATAATCATAATAGTAATACCAGGCTGTATGATACAGTCCCATCAACAGCAGGACACTATTTTTTATGACAAGACTAAGCTGATAAAATGTTTCAACCTTAACCACACATGGACTTAATTTCAGAGAGAAGGTGGAGTAAAATCAAGCTTTGTTTTTTTCACTGGTATTACTGCTGGGTCACAGTACAAACTCACACATTGTGCAGCCAAGCCTTGTTAACACTAGAACAGCCATTTGTCATTATTGTTATTAATGAACATTTTGTAATCTCATAAAATACATTTAACTGTTTCTTGCTCTGAGTAATTGTAGATTAATCTAAAATTTGAATCAGATCACTGATGGTCATTATCCTACAATAATATACTGCTGTGAATATATTAAATCATTATGGTTTAATACATGTGATGGCAGCACATTGATGAATACATAAATATTTTGGTGCTATTTCATTTTTAAAAAGATAAAATTAACAGAATAAATACATTAATCACTTAGTCTGGTAAGAGTCTGTAAGTCAAAGGTCAAAATGACCTCTTGTGGCCATGCTAGTTATACAATTCTGGCATTTCCAGTGGTAACATTCACAGAATTGTGTCATATGTGAATGTGTGAAATTCTAGTAGAGATTCCCCCAGGAGTACTTTTTCCTTTAAAGGGGTTTTTTGGGGTGGGTTTTTGAGTTTCATCCCCCTCACTCCATCAAAATGTATTTACAGTTTTTTTTTTTCTTTTTTTGTTGTGTGTGTGTGTGTTTGTATAAAGGGACTACTAACTTCAATTTTGTTATACAACCTTGTCTTGTAAAATGACCATTATATGAAAACTTAAACCTTGAAGCCTTCAGTAGGATAATCAATTATAGGAGTATAAAAGGTGAGATATAGCAAATGTAAAGCAAGAAAAATTATAGTATGACTTGGTCATGTGATTCGATCATTCCAGTGATATGAGCCTTGTCAGACTTGGTATTAACATTCAACTTGGGTGATCTGATCACAGGTGGACAGCTCTAAATATGACAGTTCACACATGTGTCTTGAGTGACCTCTGGTGATCAGGTCTTACCTCCCCTATCTATATGCAAACAAACATGGTGGTTCAATATGAAGATTCGACTACTTGTTTCTGTTTTTGTCACTACAGCACCACACTAAGCTGCTTCTTCAGCTGACACATTTTTAGTTGAAAAAATGTCCCACTTGATTGCACCTTCTAGAAACTTCTAGGAGGTATTTAAAGGCAAACTATGCTGAATTTTCCCTGTGTATATATAAGCACATCCTACCCTCTCCTGTTTTCCATTATTAATCATGAACTCTTTTTCTTTCTCTCTTTCTTCCACAGGAACCACAGGAGGATTTGACTTGTTTTCATTGAAAAGGGTAGAAATTGCTTTTCACCCTTTCTGTTTTTTCAATTGATGAGGAGAAACAAATCCAAGAAGGAAATTCTGTCAATGCCAGAAAAAGAGATATGAGAAAATCTGTTGTTAGAGGAAAGGATGTAGACCAAAAGTAGACATCTGATGCAGACATTTTTGATAAGGAAGTGAGTCAAATCCCCCCAGAGGAGCACAGGTGTCAAGAACAAAGTTCAGATCCATGAACTGTGACCTGACAGGGGTGGATAATCACATGATATGATTATGATGATCCAGTCACACCTGTGGTTAATTGTTTATTTAATTTAGAGCTGCATTAACTGTGTTTTTGACCATTTGAGGGCAGCAAAGACAAGAAGTAAAGCTTTAAGAGTCTCTGTGAGCAATTCTTGAAACATCACAGGCATTTGAACCATTGTTAAACAGAAAATATTGTGCTGCTTTACATAAATCTAAGTTACAAACATTAGCCAATTAATATGCTGATTTAGTTCAAAATTAAATTACAACAATCCGCTTTTGGATTGACACAATAACTCCTCTCCTAAACTGTCCAGATTTAAGAGGCTTCAGACACACTGTCTGGCTGTCCTTAGTTAAAACAGTGTCCCTGAAGACAGGAACAGGAAGAACTCTTTAGTTTCTGACAGTGTGGTAACTTCATATTTCTGCAGCTGCGGTTGAACACACAATTTCCACATATTCTGAGTTTTGACAGTATTACTGATTTACTCATAGTCTGTGGACAATATCAGACACCTCTCGAAAGTACAAATACTATTGCACACTGAATTACTACATTTAAGCCAAGCAGATGTCAAGACAAATCACCTCATGAACAAAGGATGATTGTGAAGCAACAGATGATTGGTAGCTTTTGGTTTGAATAAATCTTAACTGACAGACATACCTCTGTAAGGCTGGTGCAGGCTGTTGAATACGCCTAAAAAGTAAGGTAAAGGTTGTCCAAATGTCCAGTATGTGTGCAATAGGTGAGAGGCTGACTCCTGCCTTCTTGCACAGAACACACCTATATCAAGTGCATGACGCACAAAGGACTAGCATTACAGCAACACTGTGCTTTCACACATGTTCAGTCAGTGTTAGGAGAGAGGAGTCAGTCAGTCAGACAGCTGCTGAACTTTGAGCTGTTTGAGACAGTTGACCAACTAACATGTCAGACAAACTACAAGGCAATATTTTTGTGACTGGGAGCAACAGGGGCATTGGTTTGGAGCTGGTCAAACAGCTGGCAGAGAAGACAGGAGAGGACACTCACATTTATGCATGCTGCAGAGAGCCACAGGGAACCAGGGCTCAGGTAACACACACACACACACACACACACACACACATAAACATACTGCTATTAACAGAAGAGCGTAGGAGCTGATTTATGGCTTCTCTGTCAGGTATGGACACTGGACTCATGTACAAAAGGAAGGCTTTTTAATCCACCCAATCAGGGACTGTAGATTGTCGATCAGTAAGATTGACTCAAAAATAACTTGTCCAAGTCCTGAGAGATTAAAGGTAAATTTTGTATGTTACATATACAGAGTTATATGATGTCTACTCTTGAGTGAAATACTAAAATATGAGGGAAGTTGAAATGATTTAGGATGTTTTATGCGTCAATGTGTACATTTTCCCCAGAAACAAATATGATTGCTGTGTGGTTTATGGTCTGTGGCAAAGTTTTTGTCCACAAAGTGCTGTGTTGTTTAACTGCACAGAAGTTGAGGGAGATGGTAAAGGTTAGGTTACAAAAATACTTTGGTTAAACATGGTTTGGTTAATGACTGAAAATAACCAGGTCCTAACTCATGCTTGAAGTCACTCTTTACTTTTTTAACCAGTGCTATTATTGTGTTCTCTGACTGGATGGCCATACCAACACATCATCTGTAAGTTTCTTCCAATACTGTTTTACAGCTCTATAGAGAGCCTAAGTCATGGCTGTCCTGGTGTGCCCAGTGGGACCCAAATTTGGAATTAATATGAACAGTAATCTATGGTGAGAGACAAATTATTTTCTGATGTTAAAACATAATATAACATGATTTTACAACTCAAGAAAATCTCAGGTCCTTGCAGGTTTGTCGTAGTTTAGTGTGAAATGGCTTAGTGCCTTGATTCTCAAACTGTGGTGCGTGTACCATTGGTGGCACACAAGTTCTCTTTAGTGGTTCATGGAAGAAGGTCACAATCATTTTTCAAAATCACATTAACTAATTTAGAAACATAAAATTCTGTCAAAATGTTACAAAATTTCAAATGAAAATACACAAAATATGAGATCCCTGAAAAGCAATTCCAAATAGTACTACTACTACTACTACTACTAATAATAATAATAATAATAATAATAATAATAATAATAATAAATAATAATAATAATAATAGTAAATAATTTAAAATAACATTTGACTTTAATTGTTTTAAAATGAGTCTAATTATGGATAGTTATAAGCTAAGCTGTGATGGTGAGATAGAAGGCAGAGGTAAAATGGAGGTACTGAAAATTAATGGTTTTAAAAACACTGTAACTGTGACTCCAAACTGGAATGAAGGGCATGAGAAGAAGGGCACAGTGGCTAACGTTAGCTTTTAGAGGGAGAGAATCATGTAACTTCAATCATGCAAAAACAACTTCCGGGTGCATAGTCCTTCTCTCTCTCTCTCTCTCTCTCTCTCTCTCTCTCTCTCTCTCTCTCTCTCTCTCTCTCTCTCTCTCTCTCTACATATATACATATATATATGTCCATGGAAAGGGGTGTGACTTGGGTGCTCTATATGGTTAGGCTCAAAAACAAGCTGGTTAGGTTTAGGACAGAGATGGGCACTAATTCATCAAAAAGTATCTTGTTACAAATTACAAACATCTGCTCATCAAATGTATCAAAATAAAAATAATAAAATAAGGACAATGTATTAATTAAAATGCAAGTCATTTGAAATTAAATAAAATATATTCTATACAAACGGATATTATCACATTTTAGCTATTTAGGAGCCTCAGTATGAGTTTGACCTTATCCCCTTATTAACAAGAAGTGGAACTTGAATGGGGATCAAATGTTTTAATCACATGGCTCTTCTACAGTTCAAATGTTATTGGACTGAATGGACCAAATTCTGATAATAAAATGAGTCTTTTCGCAGTAGTTGTGACACAAATAAAAATTGTAACCACCATTTTACAACCTCTTCTTTCCAGTGTAAGATTATTGGGAAAAGTCTTTTTGGATGCTACACATCACATGACTTTACCCGGTTTGGCCACTATTGCTTCAAAGCCTGGCACATTTCCTTGGTTCTCACCACTGAAAACATGAGCTCTGCTAATTTCCTACATCATAGATTTATTGTGGCCAAGCAGGATATCTTGGAGGTGGGAGGCTGTAAATTCAGGGGTGCATGCCAGGTGGTTTTGAGCTACTAGGTTTTGCCTGTTCTTTTCTAGAGCACATGAGTGTGCTAAGTTTCTTTTCTTTTGTTGTATTTAGTGTAATTTAGAAGCTGTGCCTTAGCTGCAATTTCTGATTATATTATGATTGCATACCTTTATCTGAGGGGGAATTTGCACCAGTGTGAGTGTGTTGTCTGACCTAATATTGTACAGACACAAATACAAGCTCTTAAAATATTTTGTTACAAATGACATCTCATTTTTTTCTGCACAGCAAAATACAAATTACAGAATGCTCAAAAGTAATTAGCACTAGAACCACCATGAGGTCATTTTGACCTCCATTACTCTGAATGCAAAAATGGTAAATAGACTGCATTTATATCACCATATACATTATATAACCAGTCAGACACACAGCTCAAAACACTTTACAGTAATGTAACAAGTTCAAGAACACTTTGTTTCAGGGAGGAGAGTCTTTTCCTGTGTGTGTGTGTGTGTGTGTGTGTGTGTGTGTGTGTGTGTGTGTGCGTGTGTGTGTGTGTGTGTGTGTGTGTGTGTGTGTGTGTGTGTGTATAAATATACCAAATTGAATTTCCAGTCATTGTGATGACGTCAAAATCAGATTGTTCTCCAGATTTGCTAAGAGGAACTTTGATCACCACAGGCCTCTTCACCTAGTCAGAAATTCAGTTAGTTAGTTAGTTAGTCAGTTAGTCAATTATTCAGTCAGTCGGTCAGTTAGTCAGTGAGTTAGATACCGCAATAAAAACAAAACAACTCAATCATGCTTGAAGTGCCAGCGTCCTGTGTGTGGTCAGTGTACTGTCCAGGTCTTCAGTGTTTGTGCTGGTTGTAAGCTGTGTGGCAGAACTTGGAGCAGAATAGGCCTGTGGTTCCCAAACATTTTTGACCAAGACTCTCTTTCTTTGTAAATATTTCTGAATTCACGTTCATTTCTCATGAGAGCAAGAGAGTTATTTTTGTAATGTTCAGTCTTCATGAGCAATGTTTATTTTTTTTTATCTGTTTGACAGCTTTCTCATATGTTATTACATGTGAATTTATATTGTTATATTGCTAAAATAAAAGAAATCCTACTGTGGCAAAATTCACAAAATGTTATGTTATTTCATCCATTTTTACATGCTACTTTGAAAACAATGACCAAATATTCCATTATAAAGCCTGCAATGGAGCAAGGTCAAAATGACCTCACAGCGGTTCTAGGAGGTACTGCATTGTTGGCGGTTCTAGTGTTAAAAAGTATTTTAAATAGATTGATGTGAAATACTGCCCAGCTGTAGTTTAGGGGAAACCTTGTTTTGGGGAACTGGCTGAAACAACTGACGTTGTTCTTCTTCTTCATGAATAAAACTTGTACTTCTGGTCAGATTTCACTTTGATGAACAAAATAATAAAGTCAAGGAGCCTCAGTCCCTCTGATATGAATATATGATTTAGTCCAACACAAATCTGTCAACAGAGAAGATGCTGGCACAGCGTGTTCACATGGGCACAGTTCATACCAAAAACTTTGCTCAGCTTTATACGTGTCTCATGTCATACAGAATCATATATCATCATGGCACCAATGACAATATGAACAACTGTCAGTCAGTGTTACTTCTCAGTCAGTATCACCTCAGTAAGTGAGCCACATGTGAAGGACACGTTCATTTCTTGAACAGTCAACATGTTTAGCCTAAATTTTCAAACGGACTGGAGGCAGTAAGAAACGACTTACAGTTAAAAGTACCTTTAACATAATTCTGTTCACATGAACGTTTTCTTACCAAAACAAATTGTGTGCATTTAACATTTTTTTTCTTTCCTGCCCTTTGCTGATGCATTTTTTGTTTCTTAGAGAGTCATCCACATCAGCTGTTGATCAGTTAGTGTAAATCTAGTGGCAGAAATGTAGTTCACTTTAGTTTCATTTATTCGGATTCTCATTAGCTGCACCAAATGCTGCTGCTCTTCTTACTGGAGTCTGACACCTGTGCATAAAATTATACATACACATAACAATACATACATTAAAACATTAAAAAACACTGTAAAAGAAAACACACAGCAGAGACGGTGTTGTTATTCAAATGTTAGTATTGTTATGGGAATGTCCTTATAGTTGTCATTTCCTTTACTGTTTCAAAACATATTTCAAAATTCAATTCTTTCTTCATCTCACACCTGTATTTGAATTTGCCTACTGATAAATTACACAGTATACTATAAACATCTAAATTATTATTACTACATACGATATTAATACCAATAATACCAGTGATAATAATAATAATAATAATAATAATAATAAGAAGAAGAAGAACAACAACAACAACAATAATTATCATTATTACCATCATCACAAGAACATCCACATGATTTCAATATTATTGTTAATAATATTATCAATACCATTACCATCATCATCACACTAAAACCATCATTATAATAGTAAAAATAACAATAGCAACAACAACAATAGCAGTAACTGTAATAGCAATAATCAAGCAACATGATCTGGTGGGAGAATAATCATTATTTAAACATATTTACAACACATTCCTCATATGTTTATCATAACTGGTTCCTACATGTTTTGTTGTCTCTGTTCAAAAGATGCTGTTTCAGTAATAATTTAAATGGAGTTTTCCTGTTTTCTTGTGTGATGTGGTAAAACATAACATGCAAATGATCAAGTAAATAACTGAATGAGCAGTATGTATTTCTTAATTCTCTCTGTATTTTTCCACCCATCTGTCTTTGTCTCATTCTTCATGTCTCCCTCCTTCTCTCCGTTTCCTTCAGGCCCTGAGGGACCTGGCCGCTCATTATCCTGGAAAGATCACTCTAATCAAACTAGGTAAACACAACACACACCCATACCTCTGTGGAGATACTTACATATACACTTGAATTGAAATACCATGAAGCCCTGGCAATGTCAGGCTCTTGTATTCGTAGACTAAGTTATGCTCTTGATTTAATTGTTTGTGCTCACAGATAAGTCCATGTGTCCAAGAAGCATCCATCCAAGAAGTTTTCAAGATGGATTGACATTGTAACATTGTCACATTGTAACCAAATGCTGAAAAGCTTTAAACACATCATTCATTCAACCTTTATCTTAACTCAGAAATACATTGAGTTAGAGACCTCATTTAGAGCACCAAGCTGCTGTAGCTTAATCTGATCCCTGATCAGTTTAGCCATTGAATCATATGTGTGGTGATTCAGTTACAGAAAAACAAAACAAACAAGAAACTATGGAAAAAGAATGAAAATACCTTCTGAGAACGAGATGTACTTTAATTACGAGTTTAGTTAAGCAGTGTAACCACAGCTCATTGAACACAGTTATTTATGTGGGGCTGTACTCTGTAGTCCAGACAGTACGTTCTGCAATGTGAACACAGAACACTGTGTGTTTAATCCTCAGCAGCAAACTCTTTGAAAAGTGAGGCCTGGTTAGTGTTTGTGTTTGTTTGTGTGTGTGCGCGCGCGTGTGTGTGTGTGTGTGTGTGTGTGTGTGTGTGTGTGTGTGTGTGTGTGTGTGTGTGTGTGTGTGTGTTTACCGAACATATGAGCACAACCACCCTCTGCAAACTCTGCCTTTGTGAGTGGTGTATGATTCATGACAGTCAGGATGCCAAAAATATCGGCCTATATAATATTACGGTGTGATGAGGTGAGGAGGAGCGATAAATATTTTCCTAAAACTGGCTGAATTTTGATCACATGACCACTTTAGCCTGTTTTCTGGTGTTATTCATAATTATTACTGAGGCAGGAGAACATCATTTCAACATTAGTCAGCATTGTAATGAACATAATGTAATCTGTGTATGCTGTGTGCAGCTTGACCTTTGCTGCATGTGAGGATGACATGTCAAGCTCACTGTCTGTGATCTGTCACAGATCTGACTGAACAGCTTCATGAGAGTGATAATTTTTCATATTTTAAGCTATTTGTCAAATCAAGTCATTTGGTGTTTTTAAAGTCATGTTATTGAGCTGAAACAGATTCCACATTCCTTTTGCATTCAGAGGCTGCTGACACAGTGACAGTGTGGGTGCTTCAATGTTCAACATACCTGGCTTAATAAAGTTAATGATCACTTAAAGTTTGTCTGGCTTTCGAGCCAATCACAGCACAGAGATGGTCAAGGTTGTTAATGACCTGAGGTCATACATGGACTTAAAAAAAACTCTCTATATTAGATATACTTGATCTTACTACAGTGCTGACGAGGACCAGAAAGAAAGCACGGCCTGAAGACCTGAGGGCCACAGAGAGTGTTGATGTTTTTAGATGTCATGAACCAGAGCGGACCCACATGCAGAATCACAGGGCAGAGGCAGAAGTAAGACAAGAACTGAGGCTTTACTGATGTTTTCAGGCAGGGCAAAGTACAGACTGTTCCAGGAGTCAAAACCAAAAATCAAGATTATCAGGCAGAGGTACAGAGGCATCAGACAAAGGTTCAAACTGAGTAAGCAGACACAGGTCAAAAACCAAAAGTCAGTACAAACAACAGGCAGGATACAAAGTAGACAGAAGCACTCAAGACCTAACTTTAAAGCCTGGCTTTTAATTGAACTTTATCTAGTTATTTATTGTGTATTTATTATTGTTCCGTATTTATCTATTTATTTTCATTAATCTCTTTTTCTCACTGCCATATTCTTCTATTTTATCTATCTATCTATCTATCTATCTATCTATCTATCTATCTATCTATCTATCTATCTATCTATCTATCTATCTATCTATCTATCTATCTTATTATTTACTTATTATTAATTATTGATTAAATTTATTAGTCTAAGGCTATTGCATAACTGCATTTTTTCCTGCTTTGCCTCAAGACTGGGGGGGTCACTGCACCTCTAACTTCAACTTGAGGGGGCATAAAACCCTGTGTGCCTGTGACTGTACTTTTAATATGCACAACAACCTAACAGTGGGACTCACAAGAGAACATTTCTGTATTCTTATCCTAAACCTCTCTTACTTTCTCTCTAAGTTTTTTACAAATGAGTGTTTCAAGTTAGATTCACCAAACTCTCTTAAATGGACAATGGTGTGAAAAACTCTTATTTCAACATGATGAATTCAACAGTAACACGTTAAATACTCCTAAAACTGCCATGTAAGAAGAGAGGAAGGTTTTAGATTTCAACACTCTTAGTGCATTCATAAAATAAAATGGTTACTAAATCTATTAAAAATAATATACAAGAAGAAAAATATCAAATATAAATATTAGAAAATGTAAATTAGGCATAAGAATTTGTAGACAAAAGAAACAATAAAATCGCAATAATATACATGCATTTTATTGTTGTTAGGTCAGGTGCTTAAAAAATGTCTTTCTAAAGCAAGGTGGTCCAAAATGACAGGTGGTCAAGAGGATGTGATGGTCACAGAGAGACAAGAGAATATCATTTAGCCTCCAGCAGGTGATGTTACACTGTCGGCTGCAGAGAGAGAACTTCTTAAAGACCCTGAGGCAGCTGTCAGAGGTCATTTATCTAAATGTCATCAAACTGAGTCACATTAATTCATACATTCATTGATGCCAGTCATGGTCATTTGTCTGATCACACTGTTAAGTGTGCCTTCCAGTAAACCCAGAAGATTTGAACTTGCTATCACTGATATGTAGATCTGTCTGACAATCAGGTGATTCTGTATGTGGTCGTCTCTGTCTGCAGACATGTCAGACGAGGACAGTATCTCGACTGCTGTCCAGGCTGTGAGCGAGCAGATTGGGGCTGGTGGGCTGAACCTCCTCATCAACAATGCTGCTATCAACACGCCGGCCTCACCAGCTCCATTATCTGCCACAGGGAAGAAGAACATGATGGAGGTGTATGAAACCAATGTGGTGGGACCGTTCCTCCTCGCAAAGGTCTGTCTGACTCTTCTCTGTGCTTATAGTATGCATAGCAAACTCACATACATGCAAAACAGATATCAGCATGTTGAGATGATTAAAAGTTGTCACTGCTGCATTCCTCACAGCATCTGACTACAAAACTCACTGTTAAAGGGACAGTTCACCCCAAAATCAAAAAAACTATATTATATTATATTTTTCCACTGGTCTGTAGTGCTGTTTATCCATCTATTGTTTTGCTGTAAGTTACCTAGTTTCAGAGATATCACCTTTTTGCCTTCTCTCCAATTTAATGGAACTAGATGGCACTAGTCCTGTAGTGGTAAAAAAAAAACAAAAAACAAAAAATACATTTGAAAAACAATGTCTCTTTCAGAAATCATGATATGGTTGCTTTCTTTCTGATAGAAAGAAAGTAGTTCCTATGAAACTGCTCAGAACAAGGTCTGTGAACTATCTTGAGTAAATCATAGTCATAGTTTATAGAAAGAGAATTTTGAATTTTTCAAATGTATATTTTGGTGCTTTAAGCAACACAAGCTGAGTGCCTTTTAATCCTGTTATATTGGAGAGAAGGCAAGCATCTTTACAAGTGATATCTCCAAAATTTGGCAACTCACACAAAAAAAATCTAGATAGATAACAAGCACCACAGGCCAGTGGAAAAACATTTTTTGGTGATTTTGTGGTGAACTGTCCCTTTAAATAAGGAATACAGCTGCAATATCTGGTGATGACAATCATCAGGTATCTGAGGTGTTACTGATCAAACACAGACAAGAACAGATGGTGGTCAGCTAAGCACATGCAACTGGTTACACCAGAGCATTTAGTTTTTAAAGAGATAGTTCACCCAAAAATGAAAATTCAGTCATTATCTACTCACCCTCATGCTAACTGAAAGTCAGGTTTAGTTTTTTACTCCACAAAACACTGCAGTTTTAGAGGAAATAAGTGCTGCAGAATCTCCCAAACAACAAAAGTGACAGTGACCAGTTTTGAAATGGAAAAAATAACCCCCCAAAAATATAAAATGCCTCCATACTTATCAGGTGTAATTCAAGTCTCCTAAAACCCCAACATGCCGTTCACTTGCATGCGCACACTGTCACACCACACACCCAGTTCAGACTGTGTGCAGATTCACGTGAATGTGGCTCCAAGCTACAGCGAAGATTCAGGCTAAAAATATGGTGTAAATGACGTCTTTCAAGCCAGCTTGGCATGTCGAGGCTTTAGGAGACATGGTTTAATGGTTTGGGAGATTCTGCAACACTGTTTTTCTGTGAAACTCCAGCAGTGTTTTGTGGACTCAAAAACTAAACCCGACCTTCAATCAGCATGAGAGTGAGTAGATAATGACTGAATTTTCATTTTTGGGTGAACTATCCTATCCTAATTTAGACAATAATTCATCACTAATCATTAAATTATTCCTTCTCTATCTTCAGATGTTTCTTCCACTCCTCCAGAGAGCAGCAGAGAGAGGCTCAGCTGAAAAGGGTAAATATCTTTCCTTCATGCCATGTTTGAATTTGTATCTCACAAAGAGGCATAATGGGGATATTGAAAATAGCAGAGAATTAATGGGCACTTGAGTTTACTGACAGCACAACAGAACCGCTGCAGTACAGCAGCATTAACAGTTAACAGTTTATGGAGAGCTAGGCTAGAACGGGGAAGCATTCTGTAGCATGTGAGATTCATCATTTCAGAGCAGGACAGTCCCCAACCCACGTGTTTTCTGCTGTGGATCTGAACGGTGTAGTGAGAGTTATTTGACCAGGCTTCATGATCATACTCTAAACCTGCTCTTAACCATCATCTGGCACAGCTGGGCTTTACTATGAGAAGGGGAAGAGGATAGAAACACCAGGGTTCAGTACTTCTGCTAAGTCATCAGTCAGGCTCAGGATAGTTTCCAGCTAATGATCTGTGCACTGCTGCAGATTCCAACTAGTTACTGTGCTCTCTAAACTCATTCCCCTCTCATTCCTTCTTCCACTACATAGTCAGCAAACCAGCAATCATGAGCCATGGAAACATGGCTCTTAGGTCTGAGTTAGAGTGCTGTCACACATGATGCGAATGCAAGTAAGTGACCACCTGTCAGCACGTGTCAGATCAGTTTGCATGTTTGAAGTCTGTTGTAGGGGTCAGCCACACACACTTGCTTTCTATTAAGTTTGCATATACAGAATGGAAGTGCAGGAGGCTGATATTCACCAATGTTAATTTTCCGTGTGTGTCGGGTAGGCTGAACCCAGGATAAGTCAGTTATTTTTTGTGAAGCTGTCTAACTTGCATTAGTTTAGGCTATATCTTAATGCACTCATGTTTTCTGTGAGTAACTACCAGACAACAGATGATTCCCGTGAACAGTGGAGATGTAGAAAGGGACAGGTCAAACTGAGGCATGACACGTGCTTTGAAGTCACAAACCATATGTGTGTGACCAGATTGTCTTATTTTGCTGCATTTCACGCAGGGTCAAATTGAGCCAAACATTGCAGAGTGTCCTCTCAAACACATCCTTCTTATTAAACTGTGTTGAGTATTTCATATATTCAAGAGGATTTTATTATATAGGTTGTATATGTACTTCTGTCTGAAGGGGTACGGGATTATAAAAAAAGTGACAAACACTGCCATTTGCCTTCTAGACCAGTGTTTCTCAAACTTTTATTCTGAGAACACAAAATACAATAAGCTCTTAAGGGATTAAATGAATATTTTCTTTATAAATGAGAAATAAATGCTTTTAGTCTCAGTTAATAGGCCATCTTATTACTGCCATTTATTTCCTCTCATTAAGAAAATAAACAAACATAAAAAAAAAGGTGAAACAACTCAAGGCAACTTACTGTACTAGATTTTTGTGTCTTGAGCCCAATTCAAAGCCCTAAGTTTTGAAATAAACCAAAAAAGTTTTGCCAACCTATAAATTTCATTTTAGTTAACAAAATATTATTAGTTGCATTAAGTAACATTAAAAGTTTTGAGTTGGGCTCAAAATTCAAAAATCTTTCAAGTTGCCTTGAAATTTTGAGTTTTCACTACTTTTATAGATAATAAAATCTTATATGACCCATCAGAGTCACAACCCAGTCTTTGGAAATGACTGATCTAGAATCATATGATACTGCTACACTCTAGCTTACATCTGGATGAGGATAATGACAGAATATAAACAGACTTCGTGGGAAACAGAAGAGCAAACAGAGCAATTCACATATAAATTATTACAGTATAGCAATTGATATATAGTATTTTTTTTTTAATTATTCTTGGTTCTATTTCATGACTCAAGTCTGTTTCTCTCTCTCTCTCTCTCTCTCTCTCTCTCTCTCTCTCTCTCTCTCTCTCTCTCTCAGGTGATAACATGTCCTGCAGGAGGTCAGCTATCATCAACATCTCTACCGTCATCTCATCCATAGAGAAATGTCCAGAAACCTTTCCTATAGCACAGATGTACCCTTACAGGACCAGCAAGGTATGGAATGTAATAGACTATGCATATTATTTATGGATGAATTTAAATGATGGCACTGCTGTTATACTTTTAATCTGCAAGAATTCTCTCTGGAGACTGAGTGTTGGTTTATATCAGACAGGAATGCACACACAGAGAGACAGTTCAGGATCAAAGGTGCAGCTATGGTCAAATTAACCCTTTATTAGACTATGTGTCTTCTAATATCTGAACGTATTTACTCAGTGTAGCCTCATTATTTTAAAGGATAATGCTGGCATTATTTTATATTTTATTTTTGTCAGCAAAGCGTTCCATATTCCATGAAGACCAGAACTAAACAATGTGTTAGTTTTTATCTCAATACTTATGACTTCCTCCCTGTCACCCTCAGCTCTAAACCCATTGGTTCAAACTGAAGATCTTTAGAAACAACTCAGAATAAATATTTGAATATTTTAAAAAGAAACTCATACATTTTAGCTGGACACTGTATTTTCTAAATCAAACATTACACATACTACAAAATAATGGATTTGTTGAGAACTGTTTTCATGCTTTCACTGTTTTTAATGCTCTAATGAGTAACTGAAGCTGCAGGATGGTGTATGTAGGATGGAGTATAAACTACAGTGTGTGGACAACATGAAGCTCTATGACTCAGAGGAATGAGATATTTCAGGCTTTTACACACACACACACACACACACACACACACACACACACACACACACGCACACACACACACACGCAGTGCTTATTCATAAGATGTGTTCATTGTTCATTGTTGTCAGGTCAAAGAGATGCATATGTTGCAGTTACAGTCATGGGTGTCTGCACATGGTTCGCCCACATAGGTGTGTTCTTTTCTTCATGTTTCACATTCTTATGAATACACAGAGCCTGGTGACCTTACATTACCTTTATTAAAGTGTCTGTCTTTTCACACCCACCTCATTTGGACTTTTCAGTTTGACTGGAACTAGAATTACAGGTGTGACCACAGTCTGGACCAGACAGCCAAAACAGCCAAAAGAGGAGACCTCAATCTGGATCAAATTGAACCATGGTTTGGGTCATCTGTAGTGTTAAAACATTGTTTTAGATGGTTCAGACTTTCATAGTGATTACAGGAAGTTCTGGCAGGCTTTTGTCAGAACTGGAAAAACAACCATCAAAACTAAATTAGCTGCAGTAACACAAGGGGAGAGGAGAACAAACTGGCTCTTCATAAAAATCATCGGATAAAACATAACTCACAAAAATCATGATGATGATTTTCCGAGAAGATGAGTGAGAGAGGAAATGAATTGCACTGACATCACACTGACGTCAGACACACATGTTTACAACCAGTTGAAGGTACAGGGAGACACAGCTCAGAGACGTGATGTTGACAGGAGCCTTGCATAATAATTGCAATGTGAAACCAAAACTAACCAGATCAAATGTTGTAATCTAACAAAAACATGAGAATTGGTTCAGACTATCGGGTAGATCTGGGCAACAAAACAGTCAAATCAGTTGCAATAAGAAAATTGTTCAATAAACTGTTCAGTAGTTTCACTTTCATGTATTAAATGCAAACTGGCATAAAAGCAAATAACAAATATACCCAGACTCAAAAACAGCACGTCATATCCTTTGTTAATGGAGTGTGCCATGAGCATGGTTCAAATTATGGGGGAACTAAAAAGAACATGAGCTCCCCTGAAAGCCTACTTTGAGATATTCAGGGGGAGCCGTAAAACATTGTCCAGTTTGAAGTTATATTTTATTTCTGTACATTAAGGTTAATAGTACAATATGTCACTGCCTTGAACAGTGCAAGAAGTCTCTCTGTAGTTAAAAAATAAATAGTGCTGTCAATAAATATTTAATCATGATTAATCACAAACAATCACACATTTTTTATTTGTTCCGAATGTACCTTAAAGGGATATTTTTCTAGTTTTTAAAATGGAATTCAAATGTAACTTTATTAAATAAAATACATTAACCAAAAACAATGACAAATATTGTCCAGAAACCCTCAAAGGCACTGTTTTGGCATAAAAAAAAATATGTTCATATAATAACATGACAAACCCATCAGTCCTTCAGGCACAGATGAACATACTGACCTGCTCAATTTAACACTAAGACCAAAACGCACCAAAAACCTCAATAGAAAAGTCAGTTGAAGCTTCTATGGGACTGCAGGCTTCAGATTTAACATTCAAACACCACAGAACCAGCTGTATTTTAGGAAAAGGTTACTCTTTATATGCATTTATTTATTTATTTAGCATTATTATATTAATTATAGTTTACTTCTTTAATAACATACTGGCCTCTGAGGAGAAAAATCCTCACTGTTATTCAGCTCAGTCTATATAATGATGAAACGATGTGTGATATTCATGTTTTTGTATTAATGCAGCAGGATAATTTATATCATTGTCAACAGAAGTGTTTACAGCAGACAGCAAACTGCACACCGACACACTGAGGAGATGAAGAGGAGAGACAGCCTGTCAGTGTTTTTTAAACCACAGAACTGTACAGTAACATTAGGATTCATCATCACTAAAGTCACACACTCTCTCTCCTCCCTCCCTCCTCTCTGCAGCTTGTCTCTCCTCCCTCACTGTAATGATTAATCAGCATAAAATTATGAAGTATTTAAAAGTACACAAATCAGGCTTGGAGTAAAAAAATCACGTACCACAGAAGTGTACATTAATAATATGATTCATGATCATAAAAAGTTTTTTATATCTGTTTCTTTACGTTGAGCCAAACAGACGAGCCTGTTTACACTGACGGCTGACAGGGAAGCTCACTTCTGATTCAAACTATTGGTCAGGCCAATATAACAGAATACCCGTTAATTGTGCATCAAAATAAATAAATAAATAAAAAGTAGTGGCGTTAAAAGCCCTGAAAAAACACAAGTTTGCTGAACAGTGTTAAAAATGTTCAGCTTGACTGTTTTTATCATGTGATATATGATTCATTAAGGAGTAAATATGAGAGGCAGAAAAACATTGCTTGTGTGATTCAGTTTTTTTCTTTGCTCTGATTTTTCTTTGACTGTGACACAGTAGCCTTATGCTGTTGTTATGAAAAGTATAAAATGTTACTGATAGTTAATACTATCTGTGGTATTAAAAGTAGAACTTTTTCTACAGTAACCATGCAGCTGTCCATGCTGCCACACACTTTCATGTATGCACATACATGTGACATGCTCTCCATCTGTAAACTCATTTTGTAGCATTTTATCCAGGACCACAGCACTGACTGACATGCTGCTGCTCAGCTGTGTATCTTTCTGATATTGACTTGTAGCACAGTCGGATTGGCACAAGTCTTTTCAATGACATGAATGTTGGCTTCTTTCCACTGAAGTAAATCATCTACACACACCAGCCTGGACTGACACACCTAAATGAGCAGCAGCCATTGCTTATTATTAAGCACACCTTTGTTTGGCAAGTCATTATTATGTTATCATGTTATGTAATAATTATAAAGCAGAATTCTATGCTAGCCGCACACAGGGAATAATCCTCTGGTCCTGAATGAAGGAAGCTGACATAACTGAACACTGATGAAATAAAATGTTGAGGGGAATAACCCCTGTCATCATTGTCAGAGCCCCTGTTAGAATCAGATCACAACAAAAATGGCATTGTTCTGATTATTCAAAATGTTATATTAATTTATTAATCACACATTTACAATTACAATGTACTATTTAGTTTCATTTAGCACTCTTTCATTTAAAGTGATGTAAGTCTGAGAGCTGATACAACACAATCAAAGATCTAGTCAGGAGAGAACAACATGAGTAATTGCTGTGAAGCAAAGTTCAAGTTTTTTTTAAATATATACATCCTGGACTTTAGTCTGGTGGTCATTATTTGAAAATTAATATTACATACTAACTCATTATAATACAACATTTAGCCTGAAACTAGTTGTATTTGACTTGCAAACATTAACACAGAAAATCATTTCATTCCATTCTAATTTAGTCAATGGCTTCAGAAACTTGCATGTCTCACTGCAATATGCTTTGAAATAATATACTGAGTGACAGTTTGAGTCTCTGTGCTTTTGTGCTGTTGGCCACCAGGCTGCGCTGAACATGCTGACTCGCTGTCAAGCTGAGGACTTCAAGATACACAACATCCTGGTGGCAGCAATCCACCCCGGCTGGGTCCGCACTGACATGGGAGGAGAAGAGGTGAGCTGATGGAGAGTTCAGAGAGAAGTGCTGTAGGCCCTATAAATATATAAGGGTGAAGGAACTACAAGGAACTTGGAAGAGTTTGGAGGCCCCTGTGGATAGAAGTGGTGTTTCCACTGCTATAAACACAATATATCAATAAAGACTTTGCAAAAAAAGAGATGTTAATATCACATTTATTAACTGTTTTTGTCTGATCCTGTTTGTATATAATAATATTATACTTTTGTAATGATAATAATGCAAAATCTCTTAATTTCAAATTTTTTGGACTTCCCTATGATAGACCCTGGGCAGTTAGCTTACTGTTACCCCCACCATGATGCCCCTGTACTGAGGCCCTGGTTGACTTGATTTTTGTATAAAAGTGAAGAAATGAATGCATTTGTATTGACTCTCTGTTTGTTGTCTTTGTTGTCTCTATAGGCTCCGTTGAGCACCGAGGACAGCGTACTTGGCCTAATCAATGTGATGTCATCACTCAGCAGCAAAGACTGTGGAATGCTTCTGGACTGGATGGGCAAAAGGATCGCCTGGTAGCAGTCACCATGACAACCACATCAGGCATCTGGCTGACAAATGATTTTTACATATAAATATAAACAGCAGGGTGATGTGGGTGTGGTGATCGACAGCTTACATTAGATGTGTCCTCCTGTTGAAGTAAAGTAGTCAGTGCAGAGATGAAGGCTGAGATGCTGACCAATCAAGTCACGGCTGTGATCAATCAGAGACTTGTGTAATATTAGAATCATGTGTATGGGAGCTGAATGCTGATGAATATACACTCAATGTAGCTGATGTTTTCAATCGACAAAATTCCTTGTTATACTTTCCTCTCTAACAGTCTGCCAGTCTTTGGACCAGTGTTTCCCTTTTTTTTTCTGAGGACTCACTTTTTTAAAAATAACAAACCATTATGACCCAGTTTACAACAGGCCTCAATAAATCTTGGGAAGAGTTAATTTGTGCATAAATAAAAAGTCCCTCACCATTTCTATCACCACATTATTACACCATATTATTGCACTTGATAAATGCATTCAAGCTGAATAATTAGATCAAGATCAAGATCATTATCAAGAAAACAAACCTTTAAAAAAAAAGTTGAGAACTGAAAATTTCAGAACAGCTACACTTTTGATTTTTGAGTCCTCTAAGTTTTGAAATAAACTTATCAAAAGAAAAAAAAAAATCCTCATATATAAGCTTTTATATTGAAATAGTTTACTTTTATTCTTTGAATAAACCTAAATCTTTGGAGTTTAGAAACTATAAAAACATGTAATTCAAAAATTATTGAAATATAATTATTTTGGGGTTTGCAGCAGGGTTCTAAAACTCAAATATTCAACTTTATCTAAAGAAGAAAAAAGTAAATTATATCAACAAAACTTTATTGGTAAAACTTTTTCAAAACTTAATTTTTAAGTGGGGCTCAAAACTCTAGTTGCCTCCAAAACTCTAGCCTTGTTTTTCTCAACTTTTTCATTTTTTTTCAGTGGACATGTTAGCCTCCTTCATTAATGAGACAGAATCCATATATTTAGACAGAATTAATGGGCTCCTGTTTTTTCCTCTCATCAGGAAAACAATATACACATTTTAAATACCTTGCCAAAGGTGTTCTACAGATATAAAGCTTAAATTTTCAGAATTTCTTCCATAGTTTTATTTATTTGGTGAACCACATAAAATCTCTTGTGACTCACCTGTGGTTCACAACCCAGTGTTTGGGAATAACTGTTTAGACAGTATGATGGAGAGAACATGTCTTTAGCAGCACAACATGAAGTTGTTCTGTCAGAGATGCAACAGAACACAGGCTTTGTTTTCTTTTATCAGTTATATTTTACTTTTACATTTACCACTACATGTCTGAAATAAACTGAACTGTGGTTGTTGGCTCAAAAGCGAGGAACACTCTACTGCTCTACATAGACAGCAGAACAGACACACTTAAAATGACAGACTTTAGTCATGATCATGTGACTCAGTACTCCAGCCTGCACAGGTAGAAAATGCAGTGAGAGGAGCACTGAGAGCAAAATTCAATCAACTTTGGAATTTCCTCTATTGAAAACAGTGAATTCTTCTGAAATTTCAGACTTTTACTTCCTTTGTTAATATCACCCCCTAGAGGCCACAAATGGAAACTACACAAAACTGTGATCAGTAACCTTTGCTATATATTGTACATGTGTGTGTTTTTCATTTAATTTGCATTTCCACAGTGGCAACAAATGTGTACAATAACCTTTGGCCAGAATATTCCATTAACTCTACTATATTGTACTGTACTAACCTGTGTTCATGTTTATTTTGTAATCCAAATGTTGTGATGTGGTCCCTAAGTACAAGTAAAGCTATGAGACAGCACTAATCAACACTGTGTTGTAAAAGTGTCGTTTCTATGATGATCACCAAACGGCAGCTCTCCTCAGCACTTTACAACGTCTTCATTGACATTCCAAACAATTGTAACACTTTCTATGAAGTTCATGCCATCTAATGCATTATAAGTATATTCATAAGACATTATAGAACATGTATAAGGCTTTATAGCCTGTTATAAGTTGTCATACATTATTATTATAAAATTTATAAAGTATTATAAAAACTGGACATAATGTATTATAAGTGCAACATTTACAATGCTTTATACCACCATGCCAAAGTGACAACATTGTCTGAGAGAAGAAGAGAAGAAGGGTCCTTGAGACATTAACTACCATTACTTTAGTCAGTTATAAAGACTATAGAGAGCTGCTGTGTGTCATAACAGATTATCAGTTCTATGTTTCTGAACTGGAATAATATCTTATAAACATCATACAGTTGTTGATAACCATATACAGTGATGTCACTTTATTTAAAGCTCACACAGTCATGTAACAGCATATTATTGTTTATAAGACATTAGTCCATTTCAGAAACTTGGAATTTATAATGTGTTATGATACATTACAGCAGTTCTTTATGTGTCTTTATAACAGCCTAAAGTTATGATAGTTATAATTTGCTGCATAACCCAGGACATTTGTTATTTTGGCATGGAGTTATAAAGCATTATGAATGCTGAGTTTCTAATATATTACACTACTTAAAATACTTCATAAACCTTAACCCTAAGAGTTTAGTCTTTAAATGACTTGTAATTATCAGTGTGCTCATCATCAGTCCCTTCAGGAAGTTGCAATACTACGATTGCAACAATTCATGCAAATTCAACCAATCACAATGAATTCAGCACAACCTCGCAATTTTGTCCAAACTCTGCAACTTTTCCAAAAATTTAACCAATCATTGTTGCTGACTCAATGTTTTGTTTTCTTACACACTTTTTTTTGCATTTATATTTTTTTATTTTGTGACAGGTGCTGAAAAGAACACAAGGTTTGTCAGTTATTAAGGTTTATCAACGCTCCACACCTACACTTTTAGTTTAGAATTTTGTGCTTGTTGTTTTAACTGAGTTTGAGCTCCAGGTATTGAGGGACACGCCCCAGGTGCACTTTTTCATATTTTGTAATCATGAGCCTTTTTGGTGAAGTTATTTAGAACATTATACAAAAAAAATGTGACTTTCTTTTGCAATTTTCACTTGCTCCTGCAATTTCATTGCAAAAAATGGCTATTTTTTTCAAACAATTTTTTAGAAAAGCTTCTTTGAAATCAGACATTTTAGGCTGCAACAATCCCAAAGACATCCTGGAGGGACTGTACAATGATTTATTATAGAGATGACCTTCACAGGATGTTACCAAAATCATTCCTGAGTATTCAAAAAAATACACATGATATAAGAGTGTCAGAGAAAAGAGGAAAATCAGGTTTAATTCCATTTGTAGTTTTGAACCTTTTACACTCTTTTTCTCTAATACATGCCTCTTACAAAACAACCTACATATAGTTTTCCAAAAAAGCAACCAAGATGGCACTGAGATCATCTTTAATAACTGCAGGACTGCAGCTGTACACTTATGTGGACATCTTTTGGCAGCAGCGTTGTCTGCACCGGTGAATTGAAATTGACGTGGAAACCTTATCGAGCCACAGGTGGTAACGCACTGCTCCGACACAGAGGCAACATGGCGACGTGTAGACACAGCTGTCAGTTTGTCATCAGGTGAAGTTAAAGATGTGTGTGTGCTCCAGTGTTTTTTGGAAAGTGTGCCTTTGTCAGGGATGGAGAAGAGCATAGACATACTACAACATACAGTCATACATATCTGGAATTTACACATCCATAACAATAATGATACAAGAATCAGAGCCATAATTATACGGTATAGCAATAATAATAACAATTATTGATATGGTCTAAAAACTACACTTATGTTTTCATCTTTTCTTTCTTCAGAAAAAGAACCATATATTTATATTTATATAGTTTAAGTCTCAAGTCTTTTCCTTTCTGTTTGTCTGACTAAATATGTCACTTAAATATTTACAGTGATTATTTTACAACCATTGGCCCAGCCCACTGAAGATACATGTTCCTTTAGTTTGTCTACAATAAAAAGCGCGCAGAGGAATGGAGGAGTGGTCCCAGTGCGAAGAGAGGTAGGGAGGGAGGATGTAAGGTCAGGATCCAGGGCTACACAGGGTTTCCCATGCTACATGTCAGACCTCACCCTGTCGAAGCACGCGGGGTCCCCAGCCTCACACTGAAGGGTGTACAGGGTTTCCTGCAGCACTCTGTGCTCCAGGGGGCTCTAGGTCCTCCTAACCCATGCTGCAGAGGCGAACAGGGTTGTCCGGCCTGTGTCACAGAGAGGACTCTCTGCCCCGTGTTCCTGGGACATCTCAGTCTGTGTCACTGTTTGGTTTGTGTTCCTCCTCCCCCCTCCTCCCTCCTACATGACGAGCAGCTGTCCCAGCACCATCCTGAACTGCTGTGTGCAGCCTGCCAGCTCCCTCACCCTCTCAATCATCTCCCGGGCGGCTCCGGGTGAAGGATACTGCAGCGCTGCAGTCTTTGTGCTGATCACAATGTCTTTCAGTTTTTCACACAGCGTGTTGCTACTCTGGGCCACACGGGCCCTCACCTCAGGGGACTTGGCCTGGCGGGACAGCGTGTCACCGATGAACACCAGCTTGTGCGCACTGAGGATGACGAACTTGCTGTGCGCCACGAAGATCTTGGGTGGCTGGTTGGAGTTGACAGCGGTGAAGAAGGCGTCAATGGCGTTGGTCACCGTGGTAACATTCTGCTCGCACTGCTCCTGGTAGAAGAGGAGGAGCTGTCGGTCACCATGGCACAGTTTAGAGGTGGAGGGGCCTCCAGAGCCGTTCTGGGCCAGCTGGTTGGCCAGAGGGTGGTGTGGAGACGGGACCCAGCCCGTCATATCATTGTTGATTGGCCGGCTGACTTCCTGCTCCAGCCGCTCAAACTGTTTAATCTGAAAGGAGAGGAGGAGATGGTGAATACTTTTATTTTATTTTACTTTATTTAATTTCATTTAATTTTATTGTTATTATACAATACAGTACTATTATTATACAATACAATACTAATTCTCTTTATATGATTCTAATTGATTATTTTTTGGTGTTGGACTGTCATTCAGACAAAACAAGTAATTGAAAAACTATTTTTTGACATTTGGACCTGATGATTAATTGATGCTCTCCAAAAAAATATTTCTATAATAATTGATAATAAAAAAGTTGTTGTTGTCAGCCACATTACATCTCATAAGCTCTGTTTCAGTGTATAAGAACTCATTCAACCCTGTCAGCCTGGTCAACGTGCCAAACAAAAAATATTTAGATGAAAACATGTTCAGCTAAATCTGCCAACTTTCGATAACAGCTATTAAATATATGTAGTTATCACCAGGAAGGGAAGGACATCTTCTCTGCACATTTTAAAGTGCTGTTTTTGTCCCAACCCTTGACAAAAAAAGTCTCTGAACAGTGTCCTCTGACTGTCCAACTGCCAAAATCCAGAGTAGAGAAGAGGGGAACAGATCAACATGTTGATACAATCATCTGTTTTTGCCACAATTCATATCAGGGCCTTGCTGTATTAAGCTTTACACATAGCAGTAGATGTCTATATATAGGCAGCCCTGTCCTCTGATTGTTGCAGCCTGTGGACCCTGTGTCTAGGACCCTATGCACCCACATCCCCAGGCTGGACTTGTGGCTGGAAAAATACTTTTTGCTCCTGTGCATGTGTTTTTGAGGAAATAAAAAAAACCTATATTTTTATACACAAGATGTGAGAGTGTGTCATTAAAATTGTCTCTTAAAAGATGCTAAAATTGATCAACAATCAAAGAATTTCAGAGCAGATCAACTAGGGTTAGTGCACTAAAGGGACTTTCTTGTTGATAAAAGCACAGTAACAACTGGTTTAATGCGATTAAGAGGTGAAATAATCATTTTGTAAATAAATATGTCATTAACCACAGCTGGAAGGTGCTTTAAAAGATTGAAAATGTTGAAAATGAGCTTGAATTTGATTTTGAAAAAGGTGTACATACCCTGAAATTGTGATTTTAGTTGGAGTGTGCAAATCTGAAAGTCTTGAGGACCCCATGTGATTTCTGACATCCCCCTAAGGGGGGCCCAGACCCTACACAGGGAACCAATGAGCTAAAGCAATGAATTCCTCAGCGCTGCTATATTAATAGAAAGCTGAGTTCTCCTGCTGCAAAATCTGCTGTTCATCCTGCACAGTGATGTCACAGTGATGTCGCCGGTGTTTGGGAAGAGCTACAGGCAGTTTCAGCTTAAATTTCGAGTCTCCTCCTCTGAGCAGCCAGGGGGTGTGTTAGATGACTACTTTTGTCATCTGTTTTGAGCAACAAAATATATCTATAGGCTAGGGTGGTGATACACAGCAACATGGGTGTGAATGTCAGAAGAATGCACACAATGCATACTGGTACATGTAGGTACTGTCAGCAGCCACTGACTGGACAACCACGTGACAAGTGGTGAATTTTCCCTTGTTGTCTACTGTATATTTACTTACAACAAATAGTGAGAGTGATGCACTGAGGCAGAGAAGGATGAGCCCACACACACACACACACACACACACACAGGTACCTGTTGCTGTTCCAGTTGTGTCTTGTGTCTGATGATGTTGCCTTTCTCCAGCAGCTGTCTTTGGTTCTTCTCAAACTCTTCCTTTCCCTGACATAACAACACACAGGCACAGTTAGTGCACCACCACCTGTATTCACTGACAGGATTTATTTCAAACACAGGTCTTTATCTGTGGATCAGTGGGAGGATCACAAATATAAGGCCTCAGTCTCCTTCTAGTGGTGACAAACAGGAACTGCAAAAACACTGACTGAATCCAGCATGCACAGATGTAAACACTGTGATGAATTCACCAGTCCTGACTTCACTTCTTATTGTTCAAAGACACACTTTTTTTTCCCAAATACTGTGATTTAAACATGTCAGACCATGCCTGGAGACTTGATGTGGCATTCAAACATAACAGCACCAACAGCCCTGACCAGAGTCGCACAGCTTGGCAGCATTCAACAGTTAAAAAATATCTAAGTACTTTGATCCACAGTAACAGTATCAGGAAATCAATGCAGCTCCTGACTGACTTAATCACATGAAGCATCGATGTAGTTCAGACAGGAAGTGTTATTACTGCTTGTCACTAAATGGGATGAATGAAGTAAATACTGTTTTAAGGTCAGTTCTCCTTAAATGACCTGTATGCATGTGCCTGTGGTATCACAGTGAATAAGTGACATACAAATTTAACAAAAAAATAACACTAATATTCCAAAATGACTTGATATTCATTTTCATTAGAAGACTAAAACTAAATCAGTTAATAGAATTAACACATATGCTGTCCATATTCCATACACTGTTCAATGACCACAACATGCAAATCATACAGCTATGTGGGTCAGGCCAGGGTCAGATTACTCTGAAATGTAGGCAGTCACTGAATACAAATTACATGCCATGTAATTTACAAGTAATTTACATGGCATTTCTTGTGATTAGTATCAGAATCCATTGGCTTACAAAAAAGTAATCTGAATACTTTTGGATTAACTCAAAATCAAACATTGAAAAAACTGTACCTTACACACAAAAAATGGATGGCGCAACAAACAATGGATGGAGCAACAAAAATAGTTTTTCTCTCTTAAATAAATCTACATTTCTATTTATCTATCTATATATATATATCTACATAAACTATATTTTCAATGCAAACACATTTTTGCAAACCATTTGTATGCCATAAAACCTGTACATTAGACCCAAACCCTAATAAAACATTGGTTTAATGTTTATTATTATTATTATTATTATTAGCAATAATAATAATAACAACAACAATAATAATAATAATAATAATAATAATAATAATAATAATAATAATAATAATAATAATAATAATGTTGTTGTTGTTGTTGTTGTTGTTGTTGTAGTTGTTGTTGTTGTTGTTATTTAAAATTGCCATATTTTAAAGACATAAACAAAAATGTAATAAAGTAATCCTTGACAGTGTAAGTATAATTTGTTTCTGCTTTGTACTTTCATTCACCATGGTCATGGCTTATTGCACATCTTGTACTGCTACCTGCTAATTTGCACATCTTGTCTCCACTCCCTCTCCACATCACTGCACACTTGTCTTATGTATATAAAAGGTGATCCAATTCTTTACATTTTTGGATTTTTTGTTTAGTGTTCTTGTATAGCACTTGTATTTTTGTATTTTATTGGTATAATGTGTCCTTGTATAATACTCTTGTATACTTTTATATTTTGGTATAGTTCGTCCTTATATATTATTTTATATATATATTATTATTTGTGTATATTTTCAGTATTCTGAGATATTCTATAGATATTTATCTTAAATATTTATAGAGTATGCCAAGGATTTCCTTATACTGTGTATTCAACTACTTCCAAGTTAATTGTTGGGTTTCATTTCTATTTATTTTTCTCTTTTGTTGTTCACATGTATATACTATATACTTACTGTCCACATGCCATGTCTGGTGACTTGTTTCCCAGTTTGGGATCAATAATGTACTACCTACCTACCTACCTACCTGTCTGTCTGTCTGTCTGTCTGTCTGTCTAATTACACTTTTTTTTTACCTGTAATCTGGGCTGATCATAGTTAGCTATATATTGTAATCTGAGTATGTAATCCAGATTCCCTGTGATGTGTTACCACACAGCCCTGTACATGGTACAGGTCCATAACTCCTCAACACCTCTCTACTACCTGTCATATATTGTTTGAACGTCAGGCTCCAGGAACTTCTATCATCATGATAAAAACAGCTATGCAGTTTCTATTTAACTTGTGAGCTAAAGAAATGTCCTCATAGCTATAGAAAAAGTGTGTGTGTGTGTGTGTGTGTGTGTGTGTGTGTGTGTGTGTGTGTGTGTGTGTGTGTGTGTGTGTGTGTGTACCTGTAAATGTACGTAGTCGTAGTCCTCCATCCAGCCTTCCTCTGTGGTCTCATACGGCCTGTCCACACCTTCCTCTTCCTCTGCAGCTGTAAACTTTGGTGGAGAGGGGAGGGGCCGTGACTGAATGTTCACCTTCTCCCCTCCCTGATAGGTCCCACTTCCTGATCCTGTCATGTGACCGCTGATCTCCCCTGGGATTGGAGGAAGTGGCAGCTGCTGCTGCTGCCGGTTGGTCCGTTTGAAGAGCAGCGAGGCGTTACCGTGGAGAAAGGAGGCGAGCTGCTTGGCGTCGTCCGGGATGCCTCTTGCCGTCATGATGAGTCGGTCTAAGTCATCCCCTCCCGGTGGCGGTGCTGTGAGTGCCGTGTGTGACCAGGAGATGGCATCTAAGCTCTGACTGTGTCGAATCAAACTCTGGAAGACCTCCTCCATCTTCCCCACCTGCCGGCCCAGTTTGGTTTGCAGAGAGCGGTCCGTGGCCTGGGCAGCGTTGGCCACAGCGCCTCGGGCAAACTCTAGGAAGTCTCGGACAGTGGCGCGTACCCGGTCAGCCGCCTGATGGATGGCCGGGAGGTTCCCCTCCAGGTGAGCGGGGCTTCTCCAGTTACCTGTGATGAAAGACATCATCAGGGATACGCTGGACTCAACAGCCTGCTGGAGGCGAGACAGACGCTCCATGGCCTGCTCCAGGTCCAGGATGAGAGGTTTCCCTGGGATGGAGCCAGAAGCAGGGAGTGAGGAGGAGGAGGATGTGTCGCGAACAGGGACCATGTCTAAGGATGAAGCAGAGTGGTTGCTCCGTGTGCTTCCTGTGCTCGAAGCAGACAGCCGCTTGAAGGACATGGTCAGCTCCTCACTGGTGGACTGGGCATCACGCACAACCTGCAAAACACACATGCACATAAGTCAGCAGTTTACTCTGATTCCTTTTTTCGTGCTAAGCTAGCGGCTCATTTCTCCAGAAGCCACCAAGCTCCTAAATCTGGTGGCCAAAATACACTTCTGGTGGCCAAAATGTAAAAGCAATACAGGAATGCCAATCTAATGCAACATAATACAGCTGTCCTTAACTGAGATACTGCTTTGTAGTCTCCACCAGTTGGCAGTATAACCCAGTTGTGCAGCTCCTGGCCAGTGAATGAGGTGGCAGGTAGGACTGCACTACACACATGCACACGGTTGTTGTGTTCAGTCACATGTGTGTAATACTAGCTCCTTGTTCTTGTCTCATGCTAAACTGAGACAGAATTCAAACAACTATTGTGTACAACATCTGCACACAACGAAATGGTGACAGCTATAGCTTCAATGTACAGAGAAACATGATTCTACAGGTTCAATCACAGAAACCAGAGTGAAATGACTAAAACTGGACCTGTGTCTACACTGGACACAGAAGTTTAACAGATATGGACCAAACATCTGAATCTTGGTTTCTTTACCAGAATGTGGGACCGTCCCTTTAACTGTCCTACCTGTGGTGGGACATCGTAGACATAGTGGTCTCTCCTCTCTCCTCCTTTCTCCTCTCGTTCTCGGGGGAAATCATAGACGTCCTGGGTGGGGTGACCTCCGGTCCGCAGGCTGGCTGGGATGTCGTAGATCTCCTGTGGGGCCTGACTGACCACACCTCTGTCTCCATGGTAATGCTTGTCAGTCAGGATGGGGGGCGGGACATCGTACACGTCCTCTGGAATGGGCGGCTCGTCGTCATCATTGAGGTTGTTGTGCAGGTACTGGCCTGGAGGGGGGGGCACCTGTGGCTTCAGTTTGGCAAAGTGGGGTGGGACATCGTAGGTCTCCTCTCTGATTGGCTGAGCATCAGGGATATCTTTACTGACAGACGGAGGGAAGTCATAGACCTGAGGGGACAGAGGGAATATGTTTATAATTGTGATGATATTTTGGGACCATGTTTTACTGTTTATGTGACATCTTGTTGTGCGAACTGGATTTGTTAAATAAGAGCAGACTTATAATGTTATAATGTATAGTGTTGTTAAGTTGTACTTTGACATTTGATCTAACCTTTATCTATTATCTGCTTCTGCTGTTTCAGTTCTTTGTAGTCTTCTACAGTGGAAATAAGTCCAGGATGATATTATTCTGTGTCTCAGAGTCTGATGTCACATTGTATAGATATATTTACTAAAGAATATTCACAATAAACCAAACCAAATAAACTAAGGGCAGTAAGAGTATTCACACATACAATACACTACATGTTCAAACTACCAGTGACAACCAATTGTAACAATATTGTTATGGTACATATTTGTCACACATAAAAACACAGCATGTACAAATCCAAAGCCTTACCGTCTGCTGTGTGTTCTTGTCTGTACTTGCTGGGGTGTCATATATATCCTGACCACTAGAAGGCCCCTTCACCACCATGGGAGGAGTGTCATACACCTGAACAGAAAAAAGACAGACAAACTTAAGACTTTTGTAAATTTAAGCTTTTTTAAAATCTTTCTTTTAGGACTGGCTATTAATCCTGCTGCATCACACCACTGTAGAGCTGGAAAGATGGGAGCTATAAAAGACTGAGTGCAGTTGCTTGTACAAGATGTGGTGATCATTTCAAACATGTCAGAAGCAGCTGCTTTCTTGGGATTTCTCTACACTACACTATCTGTGGGAACAGTCAAATAAAAATATGTAGACTAGAAGTTTAAAATCAACAAATTGACTGAATGAGGAAAAGAAAAGCCGTTTTAGAACATGTGTAAAAAGGAAAGCAAAAGCACAGAAACAGGAGGAAAAAATGGTAGAAGGAGGAGGGGAACGGGAGGGAAAGAAAAAGGAGAGAAGGGGGACAGAGACAGAAAAAGGCAAAGAGAAAAGAAGCACAAGAGACAGGAAGATAGAAGCAGGAGTAAAGGGTTATGAGTATGAAAAGAAGGCAGGGAGGAAAGGACAAAACAAAGGGAAGGGAGAGGTTGAGAAACAACAGAAAAGAGAAGAGGAAAAAGGAGGTGAAGAGGGGGCAAAGAGCCGTCCCAGGAATTTGACCTCGTGTGGTTTTGGTCACGTGACCAAGTCTGTGAGACAGTAAGCTTATTGAGGAAATGTTTGTCCGTTAACGCTCTCTCCCTTAATTGTCCCTCAAAAGTTCACCGCTCTCTCATTTCTCTGTGTCTCTCACACACTGGAATGACTTCCTGCCTTTGACCTCTGACACACACACACACACACACACACACACACACACACACACACACACACACACACAAAATGCATGTACAGAAGCAGCTGGGATGAAACCCCAATTCTGAGATATTTATACAAAAAAATGTGAAAGAGGAAAACCAGCAAGATCAACCAGGGTGGAAGTAACAAATTATTACTGGTACTCAAATAATGGTAATTAAAGGACAAATGTGTAATATATTTACAGTAATAAATCACAAAATAACAACAATGTGTCATCGGAGATCAAAGAAACATGTTAAGTTAAAATACACCTTTCACTTGACATTAATGCTTACAGCTGTGGTGTCCTCTGACATTTTCATTCTAGACCACAACAACTGTTTTGTATGTCCCTTTCAAATTAACTAGAGTCAAATTAATGCAGAGTTTTTGCTGAATAAGTGTCTGTTCATGAATCAAACAAATCGCTAATAATCTTGTAGAAGCCATAACTGCTAAATTGAGCAAAAAGTTAATGGAGTTTGGTAGGCAGTGAGACAGGCAGCCACTGAACTCATCATCCAGAGTGTGTTATTTCAGAGCAGTGGGCTTTTGTTTTCAGGATAACAGGCTGAACTTTACATTGACAGACAACTGACAGTTTTAAACAGCTGATCAGCTTACAGTGAAGGATTCATTGTGAAATGGTAATGTCAATTTACAAGGTTGCTCACATCCTGCAGTCCTGCAGAGCTCCTGCAGCCTGCCTGTCTGTGCTCTGTCTGGAGAGGAGGGGGCAGAGCAAACAACTCACTTCAACCATAGATTGTGTATTAAACAAGAAAAATTTGGACTGCAGTACTCATTTTTCTATGTGGATTGGTTACATATTACTCCTTCAAATAATTTTTTAGGTACTAATTTTCAATTGTATTTTTGGTCAGTTAGCTGTATTATTATCCAAAGTGTACAGACACTCTTGTGTGCCACAATGGATCATTTTGTAACTTCACAAGCAGAAGACTCTGACACCCATTCACCTCAGAAACCAGAGATAAAACTGCAGAGGGTGAGGCTAACGCAGCTAACATTAGCCATGCCGCAACTGCTACTTACTTAGGAGCTACAGATAGGCCGAAAAAGTGGAAACCCAAAAAGTGTGTTTAATAGGGGGTCCCTGCTCCATCTGTTTATCAGCTCAGGGATACATAGGCTGAAAAACGTGGAAGAAGCCTGCTGTAAACTGATCATAAAGGGCCCATGTTCCAGTGTAAACAGCTCTGCATCAGATGTCTGCTGTGATGTTCTCCATAGACATTCAGGAAGTGTGTAGCACTGTGTTCTGTACCCCACAGCTGTACTGTGACCTGACTGTGTGTGTGTGTGTATGAGAGAGAGAGAGAGATAGCTTGTTGTGGTCAGAGCCATCTACCATGGGGTGTCTCCCACACAGCAGACATTTTGATGAAGTGCCTGGTGTTGTGGTGCGTTCATTCTTCACCTTTCAGATTGCCCATTTCAGAAAAACCCAGCAGCTACATCTGTTATTACAGCTACACATCTTCCTCCTGCTCTTCCTCATCTACCCATCCTTCATTTTTGCCATCATTCATTGTCATCTTGTTTTTCTTCATACTTCTTTCCTCTCTGTGCTCCTCCTCCTGCTCCTCCACCATTTCTTCCTCCTATAGCTCATTCTGCCCCTCCTCTTCCTCCTCCTGCGACTCCAGCTCTCATTCTGCTGTGGTTGTATGTGAGTGACCTTTCTCTTTGGCTTGTCAGCATCAAGATTCTATGTACATTTTGCCTGTGTGTGTGTGTGTGTGTGTGTGTGTGTGTGTGTGTGTGTGTGTGTGTGTGTGTGTGTGCCTGCTTATTAAGCAGAAACATTGTGAACAGTATGTATGCAGGAAAAACTACAGTAAGTGTGTGGAATGAAATGTAAAGGTGTACACACACAGGCACACACACAGAACGGCATATCCAGCCTGCCTGGTGGTTATAAATGACCGTCATCTAGATCTAAAGATAGATGTAATATTTAGAGGTTGGATGTTACATCACATCAAATATTAATATTCTGCAGACAGAAAGACTCCTTGGTGCCAAACAATTCTTGTGTGTGTGTGTGTGTGTGTGTGTTGTACAAGACACTTTGATGAATAAGAATACAGTGCTCTGATACGATACACCAGCATTTGTATTTATCAACTGAGCTGCTGCATCAGGTTTTACAGCATTATATATTCATCAGTGATTTTAAATCATTTCTGCATTTTAAAAATGAAATGTTTGTTATAAAATAATGCTGTAAACATAATTAATTTCAATCAAAATGTATAGAAAATTAATCTTAATGTAAAGCCAGACAGATAAACAATACTAAATGGATATCTACAAATATGTTGTCTGATGTGTGTTGGCTGATATGAAAACTTTTGTTTTTCAGAATATAATGCAGATTGTTTGGATATATATATTTTTTTTATCTTTTTAGTTGTATAGGCAGTATTTTATGTATATTCTGTCTATTATATTTTTTATTTAGAAACATAAATAAAGAATATCAGCTGATAAATAAATATTGGATTTTTTTCTCCTTCATATCTGTATTGGCACCAGCCCCAAAAATGCTGGGCTCTAATTTAAAGAGCACACAAATAGAATTACTTTTTAATATTTTTTATTGAACATGGGGTATTTGTATTATATAGGTATTGATTGGTCTTTATATATGACAAAATCCCACTGCCTATCAACATGTTATAAATTACATAGGTATCGATCTGAAGTTTTTTGTGAAATGGAAAAAAATATTTGATAAAGATTTAGCAAAGGATCCAATGTCTTCTAGGTCTCCCAAGCAGAAATATGACTACCATAACCTGCAAAGGTTATATAATGTTCTTACATTTGCTGCTAGAAAAAATATATTATTACAGAGGATTAGTGATGAGGTACCTTTTGTTAACGGTTGGCGTAATGTGATATTTGAGTTGATCCCTTTGGAATATCTTACATGTATTTTACATGCCAAAGTAGATCAGTTCTACAAAGTCTGGCAGCCTGATCTGAATAATATTGGACCTGATTTCTCCTCCATTATCGTACCAGGAGTCTCCTGAACAGGAACTCTTATATTCTGTGAATATCCTGACACACAGACTATTTCTGTGACCTCCTCTGTTGATCTGAGCTGTTTTTTGTTTGTTTACATTAATCTTGTTTATGTTTGTTTGTTTTTTTATTTTTGTTCTAGTGGAAAACAAGAAAACCTGATAAATGTATTGTGTAAAAAATACATATGACAAAGTTTGTTTCTTTGTTCAAATACCAAACGTGATTTGAACCCTGAGTTCATATTAGTTATATTTTTATTATTATGTGATTTAATATTGCCCAGTGTATGTAGACTTAATTTAGGCTGGTTGCTTTTTTGTGTGAAGATATTTGTATATTGAAAAGCAGTTGAGTTAAATCAATCATGAAATATTGAGAAAGCAATTTTTTTCAATGCAAACCAATCAAACATCTCATTGGAGTCAGGTGATGTCTTCATGATCCACAATAGATATGTGATTAATCAAACTGAATCATATCTATCATATCAGATGGAGACACTGACTAGAACACACCCAGTCCAGAAGAATCATTCACACTGTCTCTCTCTCTCTCTCACACACACACACACACACACACACACACACACACACACAGCGCAGTCTGACCTGTGTGTTGTATTGCTGGCGAGTGGGCGGCACATCATATATGTCCTGCTGGGTTGGCGGCTGATGTCTGGGTGGGACATCATACTCGTCCTGCTCTGGTTTCACCGTGTCATACACGTACACCTGTCCCACGCGGGTAGGAACCACCACCTGCGCACACAAACACAGAGAGAATGGACTTAGATCAGCTTCAAGAATAACACAAACACATATACTACTAACATCAACCTGAAGGGAAGAGGATGGATATCGACCCCTCTAGAAATATTTGCCAATTATCAGAAAGAGAAAAGTGACATTTATTAGGTCAAAAGATGAAACTCAGAATCTTAAATCTTAAAAGTCTCTGTCTTTCCTTACAAAAGTCATTAAGCTTGTGTTTACGTGACTATGACAACCTGCAAGGGTCACAGTGCCCCACCCAGTGAAACTAAAAGGCTTCTTCACCTTTGAATGAGAATTTATTGCTTCTTCACACTGAATGAACAGAGACTTAAGGCTGTTCAGTCTAATTAAAAACGAGCTGCTGACACACAGACACACATTGGCAATAAAAACAGAGCAGGGGTCCTGTCATAGTTGTCGTGGGAACCAGGCTGCCCTATTGTGTGCCTGTTTAAACTCTGTATTATATGGTTAGAGTGTAGAGTCAACCAGCCAGCCTGGGAAAACACAACAGCTGTGGTATACAACACACACACACACACACACACACACACACACACACACACACACACACACACACACACACACACACACACAAAAGCAGCACAGTTAGCTCTTGTGTCATCCTTTATCACTCTCTCTTCTGTCCTTTCCCTGTCATTTCCACAACGTTTCCATGTCCTGGTTAAATCAACTATTATTAGCACCAACACAAGCCCATAACCAGGCCCGACCACCAGTGGAATATTACTAGCTGACATGCTACGTCACCAACATTGTGACATTCAGCATTCATGCAAGCCCTCAGTAGTTTACTCAATTCACCTTGTTCTTGGCTAAACTTGGAGCATTTCCACATTTTATCATCTTATAACCTTACTTCTGTTTTAGAGCGAAAGTAATATATTGTCTGCAGTGTTTTCAGCAGGGGTGGAAGTAACTCATTACAAATACTCAAGTTACTGTAAGTAGTTTTTCTGGGTATTTGTACTTTTATGAGTGGATTTTCAAGTCTGTACTTTTACGTATACTCAAGTATTTATTACACCATGTAATTTACTTACTTTCAAAATCATAATTCAGTACTGAGTATAAGTTGAATTCATGTCCAAACCTTTCATCTGCATTTTTGTAGCCAATCAGGTGATGTGATCACAAACAAGCCAATAAAAACCTGAATGTAGGGATGAAAAACTAATGAATATTAATCTGTAGTCTAAAAATGTCAGTAACTACACCTCATTCAACATTGTTTTGTCTGGAGGAGCCATTTGATGAATAGAGAAACTAAAACTTAAAATGAGAAATTCAATAACAAAAGAATGTGTTCTGTTGATAATGTATTAAACATCAGTTTTATCCGACTCTGCTCGACAAAGAGAAATAACATTATCTTAAAATTGGATACATGTATATAAAATAGCTTACAGTATGCTACCAATTCTGTGATTTGTGGCACTGGACCAGGCTATGAACTAGAACAAAAATGAAATTAAAATGAAGTAAATTTCATCATATGAATGACATAAATGTAAATATCTAACAAAATTAATAAAATATAACACTATAAAATACTGTGTCTGTGCAGAAATGGTTGTTATCAAAATGTTTAGAGAGCTAACATCTCGTATTGCCATGTCTGTATTTGTGAGTCAAATCATCGTTTAATCACACTCAGCTCCAGCTCTGATTAATGAAAGCTCTTTGATAATATTTGTTGAGCTCCCCAGCTGTCAGAGGAATGCTGTGCATGAGACACACAGAGACAAATGATAAAACCATCCATTTGACAACCTGTCTGTACTAATCTGCCTCTGCCTCCTCCTCACTCTCCCCCTGCATTCAGCTCACCCCCCCAAAACACACACTCTATTCTTTACCACAGGAGGGGGAATGAGAGTACATGAATAATTTCACCACCAGTTGTCATCAGAACAAACTCCTAAAATGCTGAGAAACACTCTTTGTTTCACTCTTATTCTCAGTGTGTATCTCTCTCTCTCTCTCTCTCTCTCTCTCTCTCTCTCACACACACACTCTCACACACACACACACACACACACACACACACACACACACACACACACACACACACACACACAGAGACTCATGTAAACACCCCGTCCCTCATTGTCAGAAAGCTTTCAACAGTATTGATGGCACTTGGCTAAGTGCCAGATGTGTCCTGCAAACACATACACACACACACACACACACACCACACCATCCCCTGCCCTGTCAGATTGATAACCCATGCTATTGATCACCTGTCTGTGTCCACCCTTGAGAATAGACACACTAATGCTAAGTGATCTGTTAGAGAGAGAGAGAGAGAGAGAGAGAGAGAGAGAGAGAGAGTGTGTGTGTGTGTGTGTGTGTGTGTGTGTGTGTGTGTGTGTGTGTGTGTGTGTGTGTGTGTGTGTGTGTGTAAAATGTCTAGTAATAGTAATAGCCTGCTGAGCCTTTTAATCCCTTCAGGAGATCTGAACTCTGGGTCAGTGGTCACCACCGACAGACATTTTACACTCATAAGTCACTCATGGGATGTTCACCACTGTTAACTAGTAACATCATTAAATGCCAGCAGAGGTGCTTCATGTGTGTATTGTGTGTATTTGCATCCTGACAACAGCACAACTAAATTCAACATCTCATCTCCATCAGTAATATAGTCAAAACACAAAAAAGGTGATTTCTGTTTCATCATGACATCAAGGGTTCAAATTCAAAGAGTTTGAAATAAAAGGACAAAATCAGTGGATTCATGTCTGGCTTTCCTGATGAGTTCAGCCTGGGTCAGCTTTAACATGTTGCTTTGTGTGTATTCTTTCTCACTGTGTGTGTAGTGTGCTGACAAGGACCAGAAAGACAGCACATATTAATTTTGAAGTCTCTGCACTGGCTTCCTGTGTGCTTCAGAATTGATTTTAAGATCCTTTTACTGGTTTATAAAGCTCTTAACTGTCTCAGTCCTACTTATTTATCAGATTTGCTTTTATCCTATGAACCCTCTACAACCCTCAGGTCTGCAGGTAGTGGCCTTTTAATTATCCCCAAAGTTAGAACAAAAACCCACAGTGAGGTGTCCTTTTATTACTGTGTTCCATGTCTGTGGAACAGCCTGAAGACCTGAGGGCCACAAAGAGTGTTGATGTTTTTTAAAAGCAAACTCAAGACTTACCCTTTTAGCCTGGCTTTAACTGAACTTTTTCTATTCATTGATTGTGTATTCATTATTATTGTGTATTTATCTATTTATTTATGTTATCAATCTGTTTTTCTAGCTGTCATATTCTTCTGTTTTATCATTGATTATTAATAACTTATTTATTTATTTATTTACTTCAAATTATTTTCTATTTTGAGTTTGTATCCTCTGTTGTTTCCTCACTTATGATAGCGTTTGCTCAGTTCCTGTTTTTTTCCGTTTGAAAACTGGTCACCATTCACTTCCATTGTTTGGGAGATTCTATAAAACTGTAACACTGGACTAAAAAACTAAACCTGACCTTCAATCAGCATGAGGGGGTGTGGATAATGACTGAATTTTCATTTTGGGGTGAACTATCCCTTTAAGGAGTTTTCTGACTGCTGAAATAGAAACGACCACATCTGGTCTGTGTGATCGGCTGTGCAGTACTGAAACCTATAATAAGTTTTGTGAGAGACTTGAAGCAGAAGGAAAGTTGTCTCTCTACCTGCTAAGATAAAGCTCACATATACTGGAATGTTCATTAACACAGTCTAATGCCCTTAAGCAAGAGAATTATAATTTTTAACTGACTTTCCTTTTGATTTAGACAACTTCCATGAGAGAAGGTAAAAAAGGATTAAATTTAATTCAAAGGTTGCCTGGCAACCAGAGATTAAAATGTATGAACATTTCATACCATGATTATAGTGACCACAATGATCACACTTATCAGTTTTTTCGTGGTATTGTTAAAATGGGCAGTAAATGTTTGAAAAAGTACACACTGATATCATTTCACCATTTTTATATTGAAAACCTCTCTATGGTTTGAAATGACATCATGTCCTGGATGATGTCATTGTTTTCATTTACATTAAACAAACCCACGCTGCTGCTGTGACTGTGTCTGGGAGACTGTTGCTAACTTTGGTTGATGATGGAAAGATTTACTGAGTTTTTCAAACTGTGGTAATCAAACAAATGTTTAGATGTTATTTAAAATCTGACATGATAATACTAACTGTCAGGAATTTAATCGTGTCCTTCCTACTCTTGTGCTCGTACATGAGCTCCATTATCTGTCTTATCTGTCCCCACTTTTCATGCTCAGCTAAGCTATCCATCACCCGGCTCTATAGCTTTATATTTGCTGTACAGAGGTGAGAGAGAAGAAAACTCTCAATCTAACAGAGATCTTCATTAAGAATTGGAGTTATTAGTACAGTTTGCAGATCTTTTGTCTGATTCTTGCTAGTGGTGGGTCTTCCACAGTGAATCTTGACAAGAAAGCAAATAAACACATTTCCTAAAATGTCAAACTAATTATTTGCAAGTGTTCACATTAATGCCTTTGTTAACCGTGACGTGTTCAAACTTCCTTGAACAGTCTGGCAGTTTAGTTTTTGCCTTGCTCAAGACAGACATGACATAACCTGTAAAACACTGTCTACAACCACTGGGCCTCATGCAAGAACAGATTTGTTCTTCAGTGGTGTATACGAGTGATTTAGGAGAACTTGCCACATTCTACAGTTTTCTTGATTTCAGTATTTTCTTTCAGCTACAAACATAATTTATGAGGTCCAGACCTGTTGTAGAGTCATGTGCAGTCTGTCTGTAGGTTTCTTTAGTTTGAAGACATTTTGAGTTTGAAAAATACAGACAAAAATATACTTTGTAATTATGTCAACATTATCCTGTTTGCCTGCATTTCAAATTATAATTTAATTGTAAATTAACACATAAAGCCTCTCATCATTAATTTAATGATCTATTATTACCTGCTGTCAGATGTATTGGTCGTAGATCTGCACATGCAGGTTTATGAAGTGGCTGCAGAAAAACATCCTCTCTTATTCTCTCCTCTGTGTCTGTGATGAAAACTTCCTCTGACCCTCTCCTCCTGTTACAGTCATCGACCTCCCCTTATTGTGCTGAGACTTTTTTTTTCCTCTAAGTCATTTTCATATTGAGATATTTTTTTCAGTGACAGC